>NC_057391.1:77685224-77985224 GCF_019320065.1 Cervus canadensis
ACTTCAGAAGATCGAAGTTAAAAATAATTCCCAGACTCTCCTGATTCACAATTCTTGGGACAGGGAGTGGATATGCATCAGACTTTTTCAATGCCTGAGACTGGTTCCCACTGACATTTCCCAGGTTAGTATTTCTTTTGCTCATCCTGAAAGATCAGGAGATGTGTTGATTTATTTATTTACTTGCAAATAGTTTGTGTACAATACTTAGCAGAACTGTGAGAGACCAGAGTGACCTCTTTTCCTTTGGTTCCTGGAGAATGGTGTTGACATGAGGCCCCGTTGAGCCAAGCCCAGGGCGTGTGTGCTGTTTACCCCTCTGTTTGCTCTGAGAGAACAGGGTTGCTGTCTTTAGAGCAGTGGTCCCCAACCTTTTTGGCATCAGGGACCAGTTTTGTGGAAGACAGTTTTTCCTTGGACCAGAGTCAGAGGGATGGTTTTGAGATTATTCAAGCACAGTACCTTTATTTATCAGGTCCATCTTAGATCATCAGGCATTAATTAGATCCTGGAGGTTGGGGACTGCTGCTTTAGACTTTACCCCAACATGCCGTAGAGTTGCAGTGTTTGTATCTCATAAGGGAATCTTGAATAATACTGGACACTTTGGGAAATTTTAAAGAACTGATGATGTGGTCCTCACCACTACATAATGGGTTGCGGTGCTACGGGCCCTTATTCTGTGCCCATAATAGCATCGCCACCCCAGCCAACACCTGTTGATGCCTAGGGTTATAAGGCTGAGCAAAAGCTAGCAGACACCCAAGTTTAAGTGTAACATAATTTATGATGCAAACTTTAAAATATGAGCTTTTACTCTATCTGGGGAGAGAGAACTTGCTTGTTGTTGCAGCCAGTGGAAGACAACGCATAACCTACTTGCTTCATTGACAGGTTTTCCTTATTCCAAAGTTAGAAGGAAAATCCATTGGGGACTGGAACCAAAGGATCTATTCCATTAACAGTTGGATGACAAATATTTCTTGCCTGGATTGCTATTGTAAATACATTTTCCTTCCTGGTTATTGTGGTTGTTGTATCAAACAAAGTAAGTCCTATAGATATTAGGTAAACATAACAGAATTTTCAGTTACAATCAAATAGGTTTTCATGCCTTTTTATTTTAAAAAGGAGTCCTTTTTGCTGACTACGTAGGAAATAGATGCTAATTTTAGCTCATTTGGAAAATAAAAAGGGACAGAAAAATTCTCATTTATATTTCTAATGTTAATATTTTCTTAATTAAAATAATTAAAATATGCAGGCCATATGAGAAAGTACATTGCCTATTACTCAGTTGATCATGCAGATAAAGAGGGATGGCATATATTCAGAAAACTTCAGAGGACAGAAGATGTCTGTTTGGTATCAGTGCTCTCCCAACACTGACCACAAGATGAAAATAGTCCCAGAAGCTTTTGTGTTTGTGTGTTTAAAGTTGCAGAAGCCTGAATTGGAAACTTTAGCGTCTGTTAACTTTTATGTTAGCATGTAGGTGAAAGGAAGCTTCATAGGACATGATAATACGAAGAGTAATCAGATGACTCAGTGGTAAGGAATCCGCCTTCCAGTTCGAGGAGACGCAGGAGACGAGGGTTTGATCCCTGGGTTGGGAAGATCCCCCAGAGAAGGAAATGGCAACCCACTCCAGTATTCTTGCCTGGAAAAGTCCATGGACTGAGGAGCCTGGAGGGCTATAGTCAATGGGATTGCAAAGAGTCAGACATGACTGAATGACTTAAGCATGCATGCAATGCTTGAAAATTGCTTTATTTCAGTGTTCATAGTTGAAATAAAATGCAGTTTAAATCTACTGTACTCTGTTTGCTTCTTATACCTAAAACGAGCCTGTGGTGCCTTGATGCAGTCGGGTTTTTGTTTTTTTAAAAAGCACTTCAAGATTGCCTTCAGAATATTAGATACTTCCCTCAAAGTTCTGATGATTCTGCCAGTCTAAGGCTCCAGGTATGGTATTTGGTGTTACTGGGTAGTGGAGAGTTACTGTGCTTTTTACTTTTTATCCAGCTGTTGTGGGATTTTTTAAAAAAAAAACTATACTTTTGATTTTTTTGTTGTTGTTAGGATAATAATTTAATGTGTTTACAGCTCACTGCAAAAGTTCATTGTTTTCCAGTGTTTGTGGAGGCCCTCTGGTCAATGACGGTATATGGTATTAGTTCTGTGTTCTGTGGCTAAAGATGCTTTTTTGTGGCCTGCAGGAGAGCCTTAGGAGGAGGAGGGTGGAACAGATGACCTCATCCCATTTTTCAGGTGGCTGAAGGAGCTTGTCTGAAGCCCTTTGGCTGTTATATGGTGGCTGCCATTCTTGTTTCTTTAAGTACTCTTCCCTTTGTTTTATTTTTATTTTCCTGGTTGTTTTTCCAATGATAATGACAACAGCCACATCAACGATTATAATAGTGTAAGAGCTGACGTTTATTGATCCATTGCCACATGGCAACCAGTGTTCTAAGTGCTTCGAGTGTGTTGACCTTCACTTCGATCCTGTAGAGTAGGTATTACTCTCTTTTTAGGGATGATGGAACTGAGAAGTAAGTTGTAACATTGTCTTTACTTTGTGGGGTAACTGAAGATCTTAAGTATGTACAGTTCTAAGCAGGTACTAAGCTCTCATTAAATGATAGTAGTTATGATGATTACTGTGTGTACTCAGTTGTCACTCCTGCATATGCATCGTTGTCTTCATTAGTCGTTGAGCTCATTGAGGGCAGTGCGTGTGCTGTGATACTATTACTGCTGAGTAATCTATTAAATGTGTGTCTGACTATATTCTGGGTTTTAGCATTTGGTATCAGTTGCGCTTAGGTTGGAGATGTATTCAGCCCCACAAGACTGGCTGTGTTCTGAGACCTTGACACAATGAAAATGGCCTTTGTGTTACTCTAGCCACTGGAATTCTGTATTCTGAAGATCCTGACATTTACAGCAGGAAGAACATGAACTTTCTAGACGAAACAGAGAACTTTCTGAACTTGGCTGAAGTGGAATTTGAGAAAGCTGAAAATGTTCTTGTATTAGGATGTTCTGTTTCCCTTGAACTGTAGCCCAGAGACTCTTTATACTTGCCTGCATTTCAAACCCAATTGTAAAAAAAAAAAAAAAAGTGACAACAGTATAAATGTAGCTGTGTACTCTCTTGGTTTTCTCTTGTTTGAAGTTAGGCTGGGAGAATAAGGCCATTAGCATCAGTGGGATATTTACTCTTGGAGTCAGTCCTTTTCTTCCAAGGTGGGAAGTCCCTGATTGATTCAAGGCTGTGGGCGACCTTCATGGAGGTGGAGGTCCAAGGGATGCCAAAAAAAGCTGCTGCTATTTTGATCCTAGGGGTTTGATCTTTGGTTTGCCATGGCTGTGTTTTTAATTACCATTAATAAACAAGGCTTTACCTGGAAGGAAGGGATAGGGAAATTTAAAATTCTAATTCTGTTTGATTACTGAAGCTCAGTATGGATGTGATTGGCTGGGAGAGTAAGCTCCATTTGGCTTTTTTTCTGTCCCATCGAATGAAGTGATGTTAATTCTCTTGGGAAAGGTGATCGAGATAATGGATGGAACTCCACCTGGTGAGTAACTTACTCCCTTGTCCCTAGGGAGCTGAGTCAATTCTTACAGGTCTCTAGGACATAGCTAAGGTGAGACCTGAGGCTTCAGTTCTGGCAGTGGGAAGTCTTTTGCTCAGATACAGGGCACCTGGAGGTTGTGGTGATTTTAATCGGCAGCCATGAAACATCGATATCCTTAATTCTATCTTAGGAACTAAGAATAGCTTAACTAGCAGAAAATGATAGTCCCTGGGATGTAGGGTCACAACCACTGACTCTGGTTTGAAGGTGGGGTGGGGAGCTGTCTCAGATAAGCACGATTTGTTGGGGGTGCCAGTTTCCTGCTACTGTTCTTTCCTCATTTGTTCTGCTGTATGTGCTCTGTTGGTATTTGCTAAGAGAAACCCTGTGGCAGTTGCTAGAAGATTGATGAAAAATACATGGGAGAAAAAGCTCATCAATTTAATTTGTTTTGTGAACAGGGAAGAAAGTATCTATTATCCTATTTTTTAACAGGAGACTTTCATATCTTCTAGTTAACTTTTTAATCTTAAAAGAATATATGTTTATTGTAAATAATGTAAGCAACAAAACTAAAAAGATAAAGTAAAAATTACCCAAATCCTAAACCCAGCAATGTATTTTACCATTTTGTTAAATAACCTTATGTATTTTTTCTGTTCACATATAAAAATACATGTACATATAAACATTTTTATTTGACTTTATATTCTGTTATATTTTTGTTTTGAGTCATGATTGATTTTTTATCATTCCTACACTGATGTCAGGTGTAATTTATTTCTCAGGGTGCCCATTTCTAGCTGTAGAGTGTTTTCTATAAGACTCTGAACCCATTTATACAAAATCTCAGCAATCTTTGTAAGAAGAGGAGTCTATTAATTAAGCAAAACTTCAGAGAAATTATTTATTCTGGGTAGCTAAGTTTTCCATGTAGTTAAGTGTTCATCTAGCTAATGATTACTAAGATTGCTTAAGCAATGTTGATAAAAAATTTCCAGAGTTGTACACTTTTAGCATTGTTAAGTGTATGCTTTGGCCCTGGGAATTTATTTCTAGGAATGTTTTAATAAAATACAGACATGTGCAAACGTGTCTGAAACATGGTGTTTACTCATTGCAACATTACTTATGAAGACAGAAATTTGAAAATAATATGAATGATTTATAGTTATATCCAATACTACATCCAATAATGCAGCCATAAAGTTTTCATTCTAAATATTTGAGAGAAAAGAAAATAGTTACAGTATAGTAAGGGGAAAAGATGGTATTATAAGGGGAAAATGCCTGTTAGGAATTGTATACAGTGCCAGCTCTATGAAGAAAAACCACTTTATTCTCTCAAATATATTTGTGTTTTTTTTATAGTTACATAAATAGGCATATGCACTTATAATTACCTTGATGTTTTTCCTATAAATAAAAAAAATAAGGTGTAACATTAATATAGAAAAGCACACAGATTGTAAGTTTTCATCTTTGATAAATTTTTGTAAACAATACACATGTATAAATATCACCTAAATTAAAAATGAGAATATTACCAACATTCCATAAACTCATTCATATTTTCTCCCATTTCACTACCATTCCTCATCCACCAGTTCACCAGAGGTAAGCATTATGCTAACTTACATCACCACAGATTAGTTTTCTCTGATTTGGGACTTTGTAGAAAACTCTTTGTATTTTTTTTTGGGGCACACATGTGTACATTTTTCTTGGGTGTCTCTACCTCGGGCTGGGATTTCTGAGGTTGGATATGTGTTTGTTCAGCTTTGGTAGGTAATACAGAACCTTTTACTGAAGTTCACTGTCACTAATAGTGTTTGAGAGTTCCAGTGGCTCCACGTCTTCATCAAGATTAGTTTCTAGTGTTTAGTTTTAGCCATTCTAGTGGGTAGAGTGGGATTCATTGTTATTTAGATTGCATTCTCCTGATGACTAGTGAGAGTTAGCACTTTGACCTGAAGACCCTCCCTTCGGAGGAAACTTTTTGTTCGCTGTTAGATCTTATACTAGTTCAACATCATGTCCATATTAACAGAAACTGTTCATCTTCTGGTATGGAGGATGTATTGTGCTCCAAGTTCCAAGTGCTCAAATCACCAGACTGAACCCTGAATCTTCTGTCATTTAAGTGGAGCAGTCACTACTAATAAGCACAACTTGTCCTGATCCTGTCTGTCAAGATTTTCCTGCTTGATGATCAGTTTAATGTGACTTTCTATTCTGTATTAAGTGAATGTTTGAAATTGTGAAATATTTCAAGTTATCTATTCTTTTTGCCGTGTGATTGATTAAAATGTTGGTCAAAGAGTTCAGTATAAGAAATTTAAAGGAAAAACTTCCCAGCTTTAGTGCAGTGGTTTTCTTTAGACCAGTGTATCAAGAATGATTCATCTCCTCCTTTTTTCTCAGTAACTTTGAAAACAGTCTCACTCTACAGTAGAAAATTTAAAGTAAATTTAGTAAAGATGGAGAGGCATCTGAGACTGAAGTCTGAGTCTAATTCCTACATAGATGATTTTTAGGAGAATTGTAATCCTGGAGTCCAGTTCCTAACTTTTAATATTTTGTCTGATCATGAAATGAAACTGAGAGATCCATCAGATTGTTGGTCTTAGAACAGAGAGGCTTTGTGGTAGAACTTCCATCTGCCATTTTGGACTATGGAGACTGAGCAAATCCTTTGTACTGGGCTTGGGACCAGACATTGTCATACAGGTTTTCACATTTAATCCTATCAGTACTGTGAGGTAATGTTGTACCCATTTTATGTATGAGCAAGTTGAGGTTGAAAAAGGTTCATGGAGGCTATATGATGAGTAAAGAAAAGTGGAAATTCCCTTAACTCTGATTTTTATGATTATACTGATGGAAACTTTTAGTATTTAGGACCTTTTGTTTAAACTCAGCAACTCTCTGTCAACTCTGTAGATGTCCTGGGATACCAGTAATGTATAAAAAGGGAGTGGTAGTGGTTGGATCTCAGATGAAGGCTAAGTAGAGTATTTTATGGAGAGATCTGTTCTAGCTTCACTTATCCTTTCCTTATACTATTGTGTAAAGGTTTCCAAGCATCCCTCTTGATTAAAGATGCATATATCAGTAAATGTAACACCACCAGTAGCAGTGATGAAGTTAGAGAAATTTATGGCTGAATGTCAATCTTAAAAAAGAATGCATTTATTGCTGTTTATTTTGAGCCCTGCAGCTCCTGTAGGGTTTGGCCTAGGTAAGTCGTATATGAACTTGGTCTCAAGGGACCTGAATTATTATGATCTAAGATGTTTAGGAGGATAACCTTAATATGAGATAGAAAGGGTAACTGGGGAGAGGTAAGTTCAGGCAAAGTGCTATAGGAATTCATGGCAACAGGACATAGCTTTTAGCTCAAGCCTATCAAGCAATGCTTTCTGGAGAAGGTGGTCTTGGAAGTGTCCTCAAAGGCTGGATAAAATATGGTTACTTAGAAATTGATATCTGGTTGGGGTAAAACCACTATAGACTTTATCTTTTTTATAACTCTGAATGAATGTGCTGGTCAAATGAATACTGTAAATAAAATTTAGACAGAAACTTACGTATCAGCAATAAAATGGTATGTGTTGTAAAGCCGCAGTGTATGGGGTGAAGATCAGGCAAAGCCCCTTTTAGCTCTGGCCTCGTCTACTACTGCGTTCCCAGGGGCTCAGTGGTAAAGAATCTGTCTGCCAGGGCAAGAGACTCGGCTCTGGGGAAAGATCCCCTGGACGAGGAAATGGCAGCTCACTCTGGTATTCTTGCATGGGAAATCCCGTAGACAGAAGAGTCTGGAGGGCTATGGGGTCACAAGGGTTCGAAAGAGTTGAACACCACTGAGCAACTAACACTTTTCACGTTTTTTCAGAAGTTTATGCTGTGTGCGACAGGACACCTAAGCCACATTTTCACACTTTCCAAGGACGCTCTTGTCCTTGGAAGGTTAATCTAATTACTGTGTTAATATTTGACTGAGTTTGGTAGGGAGCAAGAAGTAGGTAGATCCTTCATGAGTGAATGCACAAATGAACTTTATGAAATATGTTTGAAATACTGTATAAAATATAATATGGTGCCTTTTTACTAAGTTCTTATTTTTGTTATGCACAGGTACTTGTTTGGTTAGTTACAACCTGCCCCAGAAAATCATTGTGGAGTGACTGCAACAAGTTGATTTAAAGCCAAGAGGAACTGAGTATGCAGATTTGTGACTTTACGTGGAAATCTTTAGCTATGATTGTATGTGTGCCATTGTTTATGTGAATGATTGCTTACAGTGGTTGATGGTGAATGATTGTTTTTGTCTCCCTGCCCATTCCTTTTCTCAAATTATTTGAACCAGGAAAAAGAAGGGCCTATTCCCACAGCCTATATTTCTAGTTAAAAATTTAAAGTTCTCTTGGTTTCCACAAAGTTCTTGGGATCATGAGATAAATTCCTAAACTAGAAACCTATAATTGGTACGTTTTTTTGATTAAATCTGATTGTTTTACATTACAGCTTTTAGTAATTTTAAATCTTTATTGAAGAAATTTTAAATTAACTAATAATAATAGTTACCATTAGAGTATTTAATGTGTACTCAGAACTTTGCTAAAGATTTTCCTTTTCATTGTTTCTTTTAATCCTCATATTCATCCTATGAGATGTTGACAGATATCCTCATGTTACTAAGGACTAAGTGATTTCTATAAGTCACATAACTTGAATGTGGCTGAGCTGGGATGAACCCAAATCGGTCTGTCTTTAGTGTCTGAGCCACTGTGTTGAATTGTTCTTCCCTGTTTTCTCTAAGTGTTTATGACTCTTTCCTCACATATTGTGGTGGTAGAATGCATTCTTATTTTAGCTTAAAACAACATGCTTTTGGTTGTCAGGAGTCCTTTATAAAGTAGCAGTTTTTGTTGGTTTGATGTCTTTGCAATTATCAAAACTCTTTCATTTACTATTGTTTTAATGATACTTAGAAATTGTTTTCATTTTGACAGCTAAAAGGAAAAACTTACTTTGTTTTCAGATTGGCAGTTCAGTCTAAACAGATTCTAATAGTCCTCTAAGACAGAACTCTGGTGTTTAGATATTTCTCCTACTGATTTGTGCAGAACAGCATCTCAGGTTGTCTTGTGGTGTAACTGCAAGGGCGCAGGGTACAGATAGCAACAAAACAACCCGTTTATACTTGAGGTCAGATAGCAGAGAGAAGAATAAATGAATGAGAAAGTGTGAGAGCACATTAACTGATCTGTCATTTAGTTTTGCACCTGAAAAACTTGCAATAAATGTCAAAAAAAATCTTATTGTTATAAGTAGTTAACATCTCCATCTTAAAAACAAAACTATCAATTTCATGTCCTGTAATACTACAGTATATAACTTTATTATATGTTGGTCTGCCAGCACTTGTGGGGTTGGGTGGTGTGCTTTACGAATCCAACTGAATGACATGTCTAGACAGAACCAAATGTATAATTGTGTAAAATCACAGCTCAGAAATTATGGCTGAAAAGCTTTAATAATTATTGGCAACTCTGTGCCATTTAGATCACTCTGTATCCTTATTTTCTTGGTGTATTGCAGAAGAATTAAAGTTTATTTTTAGACAAGGCAAATGTTTACAAAGCGATATGATACAAATCCAGGTTTTTAACTGAAATGTATTTTCCACGCAAATATCTTTTTCTTGATCTGGAGAATTGGATAAACCCAAGTAAGAATTACACTTTGAGCATTAAATTTGGGTAGAAACTTTTTGAAACCAACTTAGTAGTACAAAGCTGCCACTTTTCAAAAACCATATTTCTTTTATTTAAAAAATTGTTTTGGGCTTCCCTCGTAGTCTAGTGGTTGAGAATCCCGCTGCCAATGCAGGGGACATGGGTTCGAGCCCTGGTCTAGGAAGATCCCACATGCTAGGCCCTTGTGCCGTGGAGCCCACAAGCTGCAACTCAGCCCCCGGGCTTGCAACTATGGAAGCCCGCATGCCTGGAGCCCATGATCCACAAGAGAAGCCACATCAGTGGCTCATGCGCTGCAATGAAGAGTGGCCTCTGCTTGCCGCAACTAGAGAAAGCCTTCATGCAGCAAGAAAAACCCGGCACAGCCAAAAATAAAATAAATAAAAATAAATATAGAAAAACTTTTAGTTTTGGATTTTTAATATAATTGCATTTTATTTAAAAACTTTCTAAAATTTTATATTGGCATACAGTTGATCTGCAGCATTGTGTTAGTTTGAGGCGTACAGCAAAGTGATTCAGTTACACACACATACACATATATATTCTTTTCAGATTCTTTCCCCATATAGGTTGTTATAGAATATTGAGTAGAGTTCTCTATGCTACATAGTAGATCTGTTTTATATATAGTGTCACTGGCATGTATATGTTAATCCTAAATCTTAATTTATCCCTCCTCCCAAATCCGTATTTCTTTTAAACTAAGACTTATTGGCATTCTGAAAGCTTTATTTTAAAATAGCTCAAACTGCCCTGTCATCTTATCTAATTTGTATTTTCTGTCTTTTTCCTCAAGCAGTTTGTTAGGCAGTCTGGTCTCCTCTAGCTACCTAACCCTTAATTCTGTTCTTATTTTTAATTAATTAATTTATTGGCTACTTGGCATGTGGGATCTTAGTTCCATACCAGGGATTGAGTCTGTGCCCCCAGCACTGGAAGCGTAGAGTCCTAACCACTGGAGCACCAGGGAAATCCCCCCTAATTCTCGACAGGAAAGAAATGACCAGCATCTCCTCTTCCTCTCTTGAGCTGTTGCCTCCAAAACAGGCCATTGTGTGTATACTGCAGTGAACATTTTATTACTGAGTTTCACGAGTTCCTTATATAGCCTGGATATCAGTCTTCTTTGTTCTAGATTTATATTTTGCATTGATTTCTCCTCAATTTTTTAAAAAGTGTCACCTCGTAATCAGAAGTTTGTACAATGATTAAATCTATCAATTTTTTTCTTTTATGGTTATTACTTTCAGTGTCTTAGAAAGCCTTTCCCTACGGTCCTATCTTGAAAATATTCTCCTATGTTTTCTTCTGAAAACTGATCATCTTGAATTAATTTGTCCACATGCTGTATTATTGACATTCAATCTTTAAAAGATACTATCTCCATTTTTTAAACGAAGAATTTGGCACTCCAGATACTATATATATATATAGTATATATAGTTAACATGAGTTAGAATTTTGGAATATTTTGAATATGATTACAGTGAAGCTAGTTTGGGAGATACATACAGCATTTTGGTCCAAGCCTTTTTTGTGATGCATCTCCACTGTTGTTAAAAAAAAATATTGTTCTGGAAAAATGAACAGTTCTTTTGGTAACTGGGTTTATTCCCGTAATGAAACCAGTGTTGTTAAATGCAGATTAAGACTGAAACCTTGGCATGCAGTTATTTTATCAGATAGAGATGTGTTTATGTACAAGTCTTCTATGAAGCTGGCCCAGTGGGATTTGCTTGTTGAGTCAAGATATTTTATCATATTGCAACAAGAAAGAGTGAAACTGGTTTAACTGTTTAACCTGGCCTAATTCATTGGCTTTCAAAGACACAGTATGGGGCTCAAAATTGCTGTCAGTTCTCCCAGGGTCATCCCTCTTAGTTTCTTCTGACATTTCAGTAATGTCATCAATACCAGCATCTAAATCCAAAGGAGATTCCCAAGAATTGATGTTGTTTTGTTAGTATATATCGAGTTGGCCAAAGGTTTGTTCAGGGTTTTTAGTAGTGAAACCTGAATGAATAAACTTTTTGGCTTACCCAGTATTTTGTGTGTTTGCCGTGTTAGTATGCCGCAAGCGTAGTATTTCTCCAAACAGTCTCATTTTAAAAAGGAAGTTAAGAAAGATTTTCATAGCCACAGACTTGGGAGTGATATGTGGGGAAATACACTGAGGTGCTCTGGTAAATTTTCTGAATGGTGGCTTCTCATTAAGTCCTTACAAGTGTTTCAAGTCCAAATAGGTAACAAATAGGTATACTGGTAACTCAGTTCTGGGATGTGTGTGGAGTCCTTTGAGGGAAGAGGAGGGGCTCCATGCATTGGCTGTTATGTCCGAGGTACTGTGCTAGGGGGGTGTTCAAAGATGAGCAGGACAGGAAGAAGCTAATGTTACCCCTGAGGGAGCTCCATTCAGCTACTGGGCTGCTGCATGTGTGTGTACAATCAGACTCATTTTAAACTTCCTGTTTATTGGGAGAAGGGAGGCTGCCCCTTTGTTTTTAGCTGAACAAGTGAACACAGTGAGGGCTATTGAGAGACATCACTTGAGGATACAGAGATTCCATCGCAAGGCTAATGTTGCCCTGCTGCAGATGGGCTTGTGTCCGTGTAAATAGCAGAGGAAACGGGCCAGGTTCATAGTGCCCTTTCAGAGTGGCCTTCTCATTAAGGAAACATTAGCTTCAGTTGATAGCTCCCAAAGAAACTAGGACAGTTCCCAGGCTGCTCTTTATTTGTATAGATAAACAACAGGCATTAAGAGAACCATGATGAAAGCCACGCTAATAAAATTCACTGTGTTCTAATTGTGTCCTCTTGGCAGGATGATATTTTTTTAATCCAAGCATGGTGCCTAAAGTGGTGATTTGTATGTATGATGAACTAAATTAAATGATTTTTCTTAAAAAGTAATTGTTTTGCCTAGTGTTTGCTACTTTTTGGATTAAAATGGGTGTTTATAGTCTAGAGCATATTGACTGGTTGGTTTTTTATGAACTCCTTCATATCATGCACAGGAACCCAATTTAATGGGCTTAGTTATTTGTTCTTTCAATATATTTTGATGCCAATTTTTGCTGTCATATTTATTCTCTCCATTTTGATCATTGTAGTTATGCTGTGTGAATGCTTTTGACCTATTAATTCATTATTAATATATGTAGTAGTTAGTGATTTGGGATATAAGTCAAACTAGCTTGGTCTTATAATTCATAGGCAAGATTTCAGAAAATTTCTACTGAAAAATTTTCTGTTTGAAGCAACACTTAACTGTCCTGTGAAATCAGCCATTCCAGTCATCACCAGCTTACTCTCCTGATTTATGTCAACACTGACTACTATTGGTGGGGGATTCTTTGAGTCAAAATTTATGCAGATATTTACAGGTATCCCATCAGATGCTGCCTTGTCCAAGTGTGTGTTGACTCATTTACAGGTAAAGGACTCTCTTGTCTTTGTAGATAGCAGGTTGTTTGAATCAAGTAATAATTTGCTTAGCTATTTATACATTGATTATGTTTAGAAAGAAATCTAAGGAGAAGCATTAATATTCACTATTTGTTTGATCAGACAATGGCCTTGACATTCTTATTGTATAATCATAAAATAGCTAATTTTGTTATATTTGATGCCAAGAGCAGATGTACTTCTTAGAATAAACAGCATGCAAGGCCCAAATCTAAGTGCATTATTTAGAAGCACATAAAAATCTTTGTATTTTTTGTGATTTAAAAGAGTAATTGAAGTTTGCAATATGTCAGATTTTCAAAATAAAATATGTGATGACTGCCACAGCGCAGAAACTGAAGAGGAAGCAAAACTTGGCCCATAAGTTTTCAAGTGCAATGTGTGTTTTGAAAGAGGTGTTTTCATGTGTAGAGATTTAGTGCATTAACTCTAGAACCAGACTGTCTGGATGTAGACCTTATCTCTACTACTCGCCAGCTTTGTGATGTTGGGCAAGTAGTTACTTAACCTCTTTGTACTTTAGTTTCCCCTTTAGTAAAGTGGTAATAATTGTGATAATAGCATGTGCCTCATAGGATTGTTAGGAGGATGATATAAGTTAATAGAAATAAAGTGCTTAGAACAGTGCCTGACATGTAGTAAGGGCAAATTAACAGGACTATAAAGAGTGAAACAGGTAGATGGGTATGTTCCAGAGGCTTCTCCTATAATCACGCCTAATTCTTTTAAAAAAGAATTATTAAGAGATGATTTTCTGATCAGTTAAATGGTATTTGTAGGGTGACTTTCATGGTAAATATTATTTTATAGGCCATATAAAAGGAATAAAAGGGCTGGTCATACTTTGAAAGCTTGTACTCTGAATAGGTACACAAATACAGAAATATACAAATGAAATTGTAATGTAGCAACACATAAGTGAAAAGATATGAATCTTTTCCAGTGAAAACAGAGGCAATGAAGCAGTATAAAAGGTGGATTTAGGTCTTGGAGGACAGGTACTCTAAAATTCCACCGTGAGTAGTCTCAGCTTTGTGACTCTGAGAACCACAGATCTTTATGGGAAAAACAAAAGTCAAATACCTCATTGTGTTTGTTGTTCTCTTGCAGAGCTGGTCATTGGTTTTAGTTGAGTCCCCCTGTTTTTGTGTAAACATTTCCCTGGTTTTCATTGGTAGCTCTTGTTACTCTGTAGTGAAAACCTAGCACTCCAGCCTAGAGTCCTGGGTCTTCAGGTCTTTTCCCATTTTCAGGCCCTTGGGGAATGCTCTGGAATGCCCATCTCTCTCACCCCAGCCTCCCTGAGGCCTTACCCCAGGCTTCAAAGTCTCAGCTCCAAGATACCTCTTCCAGCCACCTGAACTGGGTCCCAGGTTCCCCAGCTTCAGCCTTAGTGCTTAGCTGTTAATCTGGTAGGCACTCAATCAATGTGAAATCTCTTTGCAAACTGTGAAGTATGGTACAGTCGGAGGGAGCAACTTTGCTGTCTTTTTCTTGCATGATTTTTTGCCTGTTCTATGTTTGTCCTGTCATTCCTCTGTACACACCCCTCGACATTAACTGAGAGCTCCAAGAAGTCCAAAGTTTTATGTGACTCCATCCTAGCCTGTGAAACAAACAACAGCAATACAACACAAACAAAGGCGGGCAGCAGGGAGCTGTAATGAATGAGCGAGTGACCTGAAGGCTGCTCTGCCAGGGGTGGGTACCATGGGCGTGGGGTGACATGGTCCTCACCAGAGGCCCTGTGGCTGTGCAGGCAAGGAAGACTTCCGTGCAGGTCTGGGCTGGACACTGGGCATCTTTCTGAGCCCTTTGACCATCCACATTGTCATGTGAAAATTGAGGAAGGCGATACTCCCGTGTAGTTTACGGGTGATGTTTATGAGGGCAGATGAAGAGATGCTTGTAGAGAACCTGTCATGGGAGTTTTAAGGTACTTACTGGCTGGTGTTTCCCATAAAAACAAACGTCAGGGGGAACTTTGGACCACGTATTGGATACGTTCATGCGTCACACCTAGCCGTGGCCAGGAGGTTGATGCGGTTGGCGGGTAGGCGCTGGAGCTGAGGGGGAACCTGGTGGATTTGACAGCTTCAAGGTCTGGGGGCAACGGCCTGGGTGCCTGGCAGGCCCCTGCCTGCATGAGCTTGATGAAGTGATACCTGAATCTTTGTAAGCACTAGGGTCTTCAGATTGGGGCAGGGAAATTAAATGATAAAATTGGTGAGGTAACATTACTTCACTTCTGTGGGAAGTTTACCTTGGGGAGCTTTCTGCGTGGGGCCTTCCATGACTGCATTTGTGATGAACCTTTGAACTATATATTTTAAACCAGATGAGTTACCAAATTACGGACATCCTGCTACTCTCTCTTCTGTCTCTGCCCTGGAACTTTACAATAGATTCTGATAGGTAAGGGTTCATAGAAGGAGGAAGCCTCGTGTACAACAATAGCTTCTTGGAGTGACTTCAGGATTGTGAATCTGGGCAACTAGACTTTGAATTTTTTGATTGCTGAGAATCTTATCTCTGACACTTTAGCTGCCTCCAAAGTAGTCGTGGGCTTTCAGGTAACTCTGCAGTTGGAGACATGGCAGGAAGTCTTTTGCTGAAAGTTTTCTTACATACCCCAAGTGAAGAAAGTACACACCTCTGATATTAACTCCAAGTGAAAAAAGTACACGTCTCTGATATTAACTCAGTCGGGTTTTCTGAACACTTGCAAAAGATATGTTGTATGTAAACAAAAGAAGAAGGGACCCAGGGGGTGACTGTTTGGTGGGTCTGCTTGTACATCATTAGACATTTACATTAGGGGCTGTGTTCTCAGGGTCTTGGTTAAATTACATGAATTTTTGGACCTTAAAGTTCGCATCTGTAGAGTAAAGGTGTTGGGGTAGTGGCCTGTTGTCATTCCCTGGCTGTGAGTATTGTATTTTCTTAAATTTACTTATTTATTTATTTGGCTGTGCTGGGTCTTCATTGCTTTGTGAAGGCTTTCTCTAGTTGTGAGGAGTAGGGGGGTACTTTCTGCGGTGTGTGGGTTTCTCACTCCTGCGGCTTCTCTTGCTGTGGAGTGTGGGCTCTAGGGTGCGTGGACTCAGTAGTTGTGGCCTGTGGGCTCTAGACCACAGGATCAGTACTTGTGGTGCATGAGCTTAGTTGCTCCACGGCATGTAGGATCTTCCTGGACCAGGGGTTGAACCTGTGTCCCCTGCATTGGCAGGCGGATTCCTATCCATTATCCCCACCAGGGAAGTCAGGTTATATAGAGTTGTAAATTGGTGGGTCTTCACTACATACATGATATTTGAAGCTTTGAGTAGGGATGAGATCAACTGTTGCCTGAATTTACATAGAACAGGAAGGAGGGGTGGGGACCAAGCCTGAGATCCAACATTTGCACTTGGGTGGAAGAGGGGAAATAGGAGAGAGACCATGGCCTGTTGCCCTTGGCCTCCATTGAGCAAGTCTGTCTGTGAGCACTGCTCTTCCTTTAAGTTCAGGGGCAGTCTATGTTGTGTGAATGTATTCCGCATCTACACATAATACATCAGGGTTAATAAATGCCTTTTGAAACATAATGCTCATTCTCTCAGGGTGCTGAGAGATGAGAGCTCTCTTTGGTGACCTCCGCTTCCTTGCTTCCTTCTGCTGCCAAGTTCATGGTTGTCTGCAACGCCAACACTTTCAAGTGGCAGCCACCCTCTAGACACCCACGTCCTTTGGGATAGGCCGGTCGTGTTGAATGTTGATCATGAATCAGTTTAATTTATAACAAGAACCTGTTTTTGTCTGTGGTACTTGTTACTGTAATTGCATAATTAAAATTTTATGTAATCTGATTAAATGTGAGCATTATTTTTCTACAGAAATATGCTAAATACTTTGGAAAGCCTCCAAAGGCAAGCCTCCAAGAAGAATGTTGTTAAGTTAGATATGGTCATGGCAATCTAAAGGATTGCAGGAATAATTAAACTTCTATAAGGATTTTTTAGCTTGCGTCTTGAGAGTCTTTGAGTTTGTACTCCACCCTAATAAAAAAAGGGTAATTGGAAGTTGAGGATGATGGCTTGTTGTCTTTTTTTTGGGGTGTGGTTTGTGTGAGAAGGATAGCCTAACCATCAATCTGGAGACTGATTGTTCATGAAAAAGACATTGACCCTACATCAGGAAATTGATAAAAGAAAATGCATCATGTTAATGTCAGATGAAATGGCCAAGGTGGGGTGTGTGTGTGTTTATGGGCTGCTGCTTAAATCAGCCTTGTTAATTTCTAAACCAATTATTAACCTATTACCTTGGTTAAGTGGGGTTTTACTGCATGAACTTTATAAACATCAGTTTGACAGTATGTGCCAAAAAACTTCAAACTGGTTATGTCCTACCGTCTAGGATTTGATTCCACAAAAAACAGTTTTATAAAAATTTCAAGAATATTTATTGCTTTAGTATTTATAACATAAAAATTTGGTGCAGTCTACATGTCATATAGTGAAAAAGTGGTTAAATTGTGACACGTACACATAGAAGACTATCATACTGTGATTAGGCATCCGAGTTTCAAAGAACATCAAATGACAGAGAAATTTGCACAGGATAATGTTAAATTACAGAGAATAGAGAGCACTTTACATAATATCTCAATTTTAAAAGCTATTCAATGCTAGCAGTTTATCTCTGGGTGATAGGATTGTGGGTGACTTTGAGTTTATATGTTATTCTTATTTTGAATTTTGTAATTGTCTACTTAAAGGAGTGTAATTCTTGTAATTACATAATAACTTTATTATAGTAATGGATGACTTGAAACTTCATAAAGAGGTCTTTTGAATTTGTTGCTGTTGAGAGTTAGTGCTTCATAGAATGACTTACTAAGGAGAGAACATGAATGAGAACAGTAAAAACTATTTTTAGTCTTTAAAATAATAATTATTTACAATTAAGTAATTAACAAGTAAAATTGCCTTTCTTTTTAAAATTAAGTACATACAAAGTGCATATACATAAATTACTGTTCATTTGTATAATAAAGATGATAATATATTAATAGTTACAGCTATAGAAATAAAGCCACTTTGATCTTCATAACTGCTGTTAATCTTTCATAATAATCTTTATAGTAACCAAGATAGTCAAACAAAATAGAATTTTCCTCATTTTGAAAATAAACCGTCTCGGAAATGGTTGTTTCCCTGGCCCCAGATTACACGGTTGGCAATGGTGGATTTTGAACCCAGATTTTCTGATTCTGAATCTCTTGGTCTTTCTGCTCCTGAAACTGCTTCCTAGTCTCTTCTCAGCCAAGTTACATGTGGAAAGAAGGGGGAGTGGAATCTGGCTTGAAAGTCCTGCTTGTTGGTAGAAGGTTAGATAAACTGGGTGAGGTATAGGTTTCTCTTTGAAACAGAAACCTGAGAGCAGACATGCTATCACAGAGAACCTAGAAAGAACTGTGTTTTCCCAAATGGGTGTGTGTGTTGGGAGTGCAGGAAGTAAATATTAGCGCTGTTAATAAGCTATTGGGGCTTCCCAGGTGGCTCAGTGGTAAAGAATCTGCCTGCTAATGCAGATGGGGTTGGGAAGATCCCCTGGAGTAGGAAATGACAACCTGCTCCAGTGTTTCTTCTGGGATAATCTCATGGACACAGGAGCCTGGCAGGCTGCAGTCCTTGGGTTTGCAAAGAGTCAGACATGACTGAAATGACTGCCCATGTACACACGCATGTTAATAAGCTATGAAGAAATAAACTAAAATTTACTAATATTAAACATTGGGGTTGAAACTAGGGCCCTTGCCTGGGGTCCTCCATCTGAGGATGTGTCCCGCTAAGAACACAGCCCTCCTGGCGATTGTGGGAGCCTTCCAGAGCCCAGAACTGGGGAGGGGCCCTCACACCTGTTTGCTTTTGCCCTATTGTGACATTCTGTGGTTACTTAGTAGACTTACAGATTAGGTTAACTAGTTTTAATTAAAGCAGCAGCTACAAATTTGACACTTGGTTTGCAAAGATGCCTGAAGAACTGTGGTTTGAAAGTGACATTGGTAATGCAAACACAAATGGGCTGTAAAGAATTGGCAGAGTAAAGGCTTTTCTCTGTACACGCTACTGTCAACTTACAAATTAGCTGAAAAGTGAATTTTGTCTAAGAAAATTCAGTTACCTCTTTGTGAACTCACTGTGCAGCTCCATAGGCCCCTGAAGTGGAGGAGATGATGCTGATGGCAACACTAGGAGTGTCCTGAGCACTTAAAGGGAGCAGTGGTTAGTGTCCACTGGGGGTTAATGGTCATTTGCATGCAGTTCAGTTTCTTTTGTAATTCTTTCTGTTCAGCAACCATTTATGGAATATCTCTCATGTACCAGGCACCTAGTTAACCGTGATGAAAAAGACAGTTCCCTTAAGCAACTCACTGTCTAACAAGGTCTCAATCTTGCTCTAAAATTATAGAATGAGAGTTTTTTTAGTTGTCAAGGATTTGTGGAGTATCTGTTGCAATCCTATTACTGTTCAGGTGAGGACACCTCTGCTGTGCTTTCCATGGTCAGAACCTAGGAACCATCGGAGTCCCTCCCCTGACTTGGTATCACCAGTTTTCACGTATGACATCCGGTTTTTCCTTTCTTCGTTCGTCTCTTTGCAATGACCTTCTCAAACCTGCTTCTCTAACTGGATTTTTTTGCCACTCGGCATAGCTAATACAGTCCAACCTCAAAAAGAAACCTTTCACTTTAGGCTTCAAATCATATAAAACGAATAAATTTTCTATAAAAGAAGTTGTGAGTGAGGATGAACTTCTCTTTATTGCTTTTAGTTTGAATGCAGATGTCTTTGCTGGCTAATGAGACTAATAGAAATCATGGCATCGTAGGCAACAGAAAGGAGAGTGCTCCCGTGGTGGCGTCATGGGACATCACCTTTCCCTTCTGACGTCTAGCAAAGAGCCGCATGCCTGTTCGTGAGTCAGACTTCAGTCATACATAATCCGGTGGTTATTTTTAAGTACCTGCCTGAAAGAACCTTAAGAAATACCACTTTGTAAATATTAACAACGTAGCATATAGTTTAGGCTCGAATTATCAGAAAGAACTCCTGGAGGAGGAAATGGCAACCCACTTCAGTATTCTTGCCTGGAGAATCCCAAGGACAGAGGAGCCTGGCGGGCTACAGTCCATGGGGTCTGTAGTTGCTCGGACACAACTGAGCGACTAAGCACACATTATAATCAAAACAGGCTTATTAAATGTTTTATCTGTTCCCATGCAGTGTTCTCCAGCAAGTGAAACAGATCAAGGAGGAGGCTCTCCCATTTAAAAATAACCAGACTTTCCTTATGTTTGTAACTGGATTATTTTTGTAATAATTGGTGAGGGCAGTGTGATCTGAAAGTTTACTATATCTCAACCACCCCCACCCTTGATTTTAGTGGTGATGGTGGGATATTATGTAGATAGAGGTGCTAAAAAGTAGGGTTTCCCTAAAAGTATTAAAAGTGAAGTCATAATGTTCACAGTCATCATTTATGGCAAGTTAGGAGTAAAAGAAAAGTTCCACTGTTTTCACATTTCTGTATAGGGAAGCTTCAAGATGTAAAGAAAAATAGGAAGAAAAAAATTATCCATAGCTTCATCATTAGAATAAAAATTCTGTTTTAAGAATACCTTTTAAAGTAACACATTGGTGACTATTGTATGTGTCGAGTGGCCAGTGCTAAATCTTATAGAGCATATTAAACAGGAGCATCCATGCAAATGGGGAGGTCTGACACCTGCGTTAGCCTTTTAATGGTTGTTATTTTCTTTAACGTGAAAGTCACTCAGCCGTGTCCAACTCTTTGTGACGCCATGGACTGTATAGTCCACAGAATTCTCCAGGCCAGAATACTGGAGTTGGTAACTGTTCACTTCTCCAGGGGATCTTCCCAACCCAGGGATTGAACCCAGGTCTCCCGCATTGCAGGCAGATTCTTTACCAGCTGAGCCACCAGAGTTATTTTCTTGGAAATAGGCAAAAATGACTCTGTAAAAAAATGCTTTGAGGAAATGGAAAACTAACACAGTGACAAAAGTAGTGCAGAGACCTGTGTTAAGAAGGTGATTTCACCACAGTGTTTTGAAACTGGGCTGGATCATTTCGGTTTAGCGGTGCAGTGTAGAGCTATTCCTCCCCTCTGCTTGCTCCACTGAGAAGAGCCTCAGTTGTAACATGAGGCTTATAGAGATGAGGCTCAGTTGCTGGCAGGTTGTGGAGGCATCAACCGACTGTAGTGGTTGTGGTGACAGAGTGCAGATGTTCTCAATGGCACTGGTTTCCTTGACCTTTTCCTTTTGTATACATGGCTCTTCAGGTTTTCAAGCAAGTGGTGTGTGCGTTAAGTACTTCCTGTTGAGGAGCTGGAGGCGGTGTGTCAAGCCCTGTGGGGACAGAGATGAGACCTGATTGTCGTGGGCAAACTTCAGATGATTTCAAGTTCAACGTCTGTGTCCCTGTTGATTCACCTGCTTTGTAACATCAGCAGCTCAAAAGCCAGATGCTTTTGTGACTAGCTCTGTTGGGCTCTACTGAGTACTGGCTCTCTGGGTGTTTAACAGTCCTACTCATTGTGGCTGAGCAGTTAATTTTGAAAAGAGATGATTTTGTGGTGTCTTTTTAAATGTTTTATAAATAAACCTGGTTTAAATAATATTATGACATCACTCCATCGTCCCATTGTCTGTTAAACCCATCTCTTTGGCAATGTGCAGTACAATATTCACATTGTTTAGTTATATAAGATGTTCTTGTAAATTTGAGGTATTTTTGTGTTGGTTAAAAAAAATTAACAAGGAACAGAAGTTAAGTTGCCTTTTTTTAACGTCACATAATTCTTTGGGTTTTAACATGTGTAGATTTGTGTAACTGTTCCCACAACCGTTCCATCTCCGGGAATGTTCCCTCACTCTCTCCCCACATGTGAAGCCTGGCAACTATTGATGTGTTGTTCATCCCCGTAGTTTTGCCTTTGCAAAGATGTCATTTAAATGTTGTTCTGATTTTAATTTGCATTTCTGTAATGTTGAGCATTTTTTCTTGTGCTTCCTTGAAGCTTACCTGCACCCTTCGTCATGTGCCTGCTTGTAACCATTTGTATGTCCTTTCTGGTGAAGGGTCTGTTCAAGTCTTTTGCCCATTTTTAATTGGATTGTTTCTTTTCTTTGCTTAGTTTTGGAGGGGTTTTTTTTTTTTTTTTTGGTTTGGGTTTTGGTTATTCTGGATACAAATCCTTTGTTGAATATGTGATTTGCAAATATTTTCCCCAGTCTGTACCTTATTTTTTATTTTATTCTTTATTAATAGTATCTTTTTCAGAGCAAGAATTTTTAATTTGGAAGAAGTGCAGTCTACCTTTTTAATTTCTTTGGTGGATCATTCTAATGAATTGCCTTTGCATCGTGGTCAAAATCAACTGGCTCTATTTATACGGGTCATTTTCTTCATTATCTCCTGTTTTCCCTTAGGTTCCCTTTTTAAAGTCCTCCAGACACAAAGGTGGGACTTTAGAATGGGGCATTGCGTTTGTCATGACTGCCTTTTTCTGAAACAAAAGGCATGAAGACAGAATGCAAGACAGCAAAAGATGTTTTACCTTTACATCTCCAGAGCCATTGGTCCTCTGATTGGAGAGGAAGAAAGGCTCATTTCCCTCAGAGGTTTAGTGACTGTGGTCCCTTCTGCCTGCCACCACCTTATGATTGCCAAGAAGCAAGAAAATGGAAACAAAGAAGAAAAATGGGAAATTTCCCTATTCTCTCCAGGGTTAGGAATCCCACCTTCTGCTTATTAAGGTGGAGCTTAAAAGGATTTGCAGATTTTCTTCCTCTGTCTACATCCTGGTGATCACTTCCAGGTGTCTGGTTGCCTTGAGCTGAGGCTGGGGCGTTTTGGAAGAAAATACGGAGAAACCCATCAGTGGTTTGGTGATATTTTGAGTTTAGCACTTCTCCCCCATTCTGCCATCATCATGTATTTTTCAGAGTCCTCAAATAGCTCCTTCACGTATTCTGTCCAGGTGTTAGAGCTGCATTCAGGGGAGAGAATGAGAGGCGTGTACTTCAGTCATCTCACCTGGAACCAGTGCCCCTCTGTGTTGTTTTTTAAATACAGAATTTGAAGTAATGTTTTGCACAAGTTACATAAATCTTGAAACAATAGCTGTTGTCTAGCCTAAAGTTTTGTAGACTTTTTTTCTTAAGTCATTGTCTTGGCTGAATTGATTTACATTTGTAAATATGAGAACAAAGTGGAAACCTTCCAGTTTTATGGAAATTCTGTGTTAAGATTGCAGTGGGCTCTTTCTGTTGCTCCTTTTCCCTACTGAAAAATTGACAATTGAGGGTAAACCTTTTAGTTCCATATGCCAACTTACATTTAGTGTCATTTGATTTTTGTTGCAGCAAGACACCTGGATGCACCTGGGAAGCCTGAAGTCATTCACTGATGTGTTTACCTTGTAGCTCTTACCTTTGTTACGTCAAGAATTGATTTTAAGCCCTCACTAAGCCCTCTTCACTCTGAGCCTCTTGCATAAGCTTTAAGAGGATTGAAGAGGGGCTAATTATTAACATATTCATTCTCTACTGACTTTAAAAAAATGTGGACTAAATATAATTATCCAGACAGCTGGTGAAAAACAAATATAGTTCAGTGGATTCCTAGTGGAAGCAACTACATGGTCTGGAAATTAGCTAATTTATTTAAAGTAATTATTTACCAGTAGAAATTCATTAAAAAATAGGGAGGAATCAACTGTAGGTGATCGTAAATATCTTGAAATTAACCTCAAGAGGCCATGTTAATGGGATCACAGTGGGATATAGAAGTAGACAATTAGAATGGCCAAGTTGAAGGTAATTAAGACTAACTCATGTGGCATTTAAATTATAGAAAGTGACAGTAGTATTTGAAGATGGAAGATAACTTAAAAATTGTATGATATCCCTTTGTAGATATATCACGTTGGTTATTATTAAGTAAGTAAGTAAGTGTTGGTTGCTTAGGCGTGCCCGACTCTTCGCAACCCCATGGACTGTAGCCCACCAGGCTCCTCTGTCCATGAGATTTTCCAGGCAAGGATACTGGAGTGGGTTGCCATTTCCTTCTCCAGGGGATCTTCCCGATCCAGGAATCGAACCCAGGTCTCCCGCACTGCGGGCAGATTCCTTACCGACTGAGCTACAGGGGGAGCCATTACTGGTATCTTTATGCTTTTAGCATCTGCTTTCCACAAAATGGTCAAGTCTTAAGGCTTGTATCTTGAATATTGCCTCTCTTAGTGCTTGCATTAAATCCAGCCCATGATTTTTATAGCTCCTACATACCCAGCAAAAATGCTCTTTACCACTGATAAATGTATAGTTAATTTTTAGTATTTAATTTGGACTTCTCAGTCCTTTCCTTCTGAGAATTGTGTCCCATTCGATGAGGCAATATTAGAGCTGAATGGTTAAGAGCAAAGCGAGACTCAGTAGCTAGACCACACGAGTTGAAGCCTACGCACATGTCTCCTCTGTGCCTGTGTGAACACCTCGCACGGGTTATCCCGTGTCATCCTCAGTAGGACCCTGTGAATTGGTCCTGATTGTGGGGGCGAGGAGCCTTGCTTTACTCCTAACCTTTCAGCTGTAAGATTGCCTCATTGAATGGGACAAAATTCTCAGAAGGAAAGGATAGAGAAGTCCAAATTAAATACTAAAAATTAATTGTACATTTTTATAAGTGGTAAAGAGCAGTTTTGCTCGGTATGTAGGAGCATTAAAAATCGTGGGCTGGGTTTAATGATTAGCCAGCTTAAACCAAAGAATCAGAACAGTCTCGGCTTTATGATTCATTATGTCATCAGGACATTTCTGCTGCCAATTTTCCCCGTCAGCTTGATGTAAGTAACCACTTTTTATCACCACCCTTTTCCTGAGTACGTGTCTTTAATAGAATTGTGCCGTTAATCCAGTGCCAGAGGACTGAATCCAAAGGAGGGCTTAGAAGAGTTGAGAGGAAGCAAGAATTTGGTGCTTTTTTCATATGGGACCTTTAGGGTCCTGACTGCTTAATCTTTTAAACTTCTTGAATGATATTATGGAGATGGGTCCTTATTGTATTCAAAAGAGATGATTCTTTCTCTCCATCTTCCTTTCCCCTCACCCAAATTAAGTGTCATACACCAGTTGGTTGAGTTTATACTTCCAAGACCCTTAGGGATTGAGGAATGGTGTTAACATCCTGTCCAGATGGATATTTGTGCCTGAGTGTTCGTGTTTATACATATTTTTCTTTGTGAATGTACAGGCAGCAGCCAACTCAGAGTCAGCCAGACAACTTGTGTGGTATTCTTCGTTTTTATGAACAGTTTCAGTTGATAACTAAGCACAGATAAGAGCCCCTTTTAATGCCCACAGAGTTGTTTTGCTCTTTTTTGGTACGTGACTTCATAGTTAGAGGCCAACGACACACTAAATCACTGGGAGTGGGGGAAGTCTTACCGCTGCTAAGTCGCTTCAGTCGTGTCCGACTCTGTGCGACCCCATAAATGGCAGCCCAGCAGGCTCCCCCGTCCCTGGGATTCTCCAGGCAAGAACCCTGGAGTGGGTTGCCATTTCCTTCTCCAATGCATGAAAGTGAAGCCGCTCAGTTGACTCTTCGCGACCCCATGACTGCAGCCTACCAGGCTCCTCCATCCCTGGGATTCTCCAGGCCAGAGTACTGGAGTGGGTTGCCATTGCCTTAAAGGTGGTCAGAATTTAGGGGCTATCAGAATTTTCTTCTTTACTTAAAATCTAAACACCTATTTGATAGTATTTTATCCACATTGCATAGACAAATGAAGAATGGTTGAGATTTGGTTTTTATTTCCATTACTAACAGTTGATCATAAGTAGAGGCATTTGGCTGTGGAACTGAGAAAGGAGAATGTTCTCTGTGGTATCTTTCAGTGAATTTGAAAATGTCCCACATTCACCTTTCATTCACATTGTACCATTAGTGAGAATTTCTAAGTAATTCTCAGAAAACCAGGTCACATGATTCCTGTTCTTTTGGAACCATTATTATCGTTGGGAGATACATACAAAATATATATATATAAAATACACAAAACCCATATATGCAAAAAATCTCTGCAGAAACCAAGGAAGGTGCTTAATTATAATTCCTTGGAAAATCTTACAACAGCTTAGCTAAGCCCAAAATGTGAATTCTAACTCTGTAGCCTTTTTCATGCTCATTTGGACTACTGGTTTACCATCCCACTCTACCCTTCCTGTATGCGGTTCATTTTACACATTGCTACCATGATTTCTCTACAAAAACAAAAGCACATGAAAATGTGTCCCACTTAAAACATCCAAGGCTCCTCACAACCTGTGGGGGAAAGTCCAGCGTCATTCATTTGGTCTTCCAGCCCTGTGATGGGAACCTGGTCAGCCACATCCTCTACTGCTCCCGGCTTTGAACCTGGTACTTCTTTTTTTTTCCCTTTCACCTTTTCTTTCTTTCTTTTTTTTATTGGAGAATAATTACTTTAAATATGTTGGTTTCTGCCAAATCAGCAGTAAGTATACATACTTCCCCTCCCTCTTGAGCGTTTCTCCCACCCTCCACCCAATTCCACGCCTCTGGTTGTCACAGAGCGCTGGGCGGAGCTCCCTGCCTCTCTCACTAGCGATCTGTTCTACACGCGACAGTGTATATAGTGTATATGTTTCAATGCTGCTCTCTCCATCTGTCTGCCTGCTCCCCCCGCGGCGCCCCAAGTCTGGAACCTGGTACTCCTGACATACCATGCTGTCTGTCTCACCTCGGGGTGCTCTTCCCTTTCAGCACTTTCCCACCTCCGTGTTCTGTAAGACTTCACCCAGGAGACTACTTCCTTCTGACGCTCTGGGTTGGGTGCTGTGCCCTTCCGCTGCCCTCCTGTAGCACCCTGCTTTTCTTCCCTCATTACGTGTCACAGACTGTGTTTGTCTGTTCATGAGAGGGAGCTATGAATTCCTTGAGAACAGCAGACCGTGTCTTAATGTATCTGTTTCCTCAAGCCTGATACAGAACCTGACCCATGGTAGATGCCATCCTCAATTCTCTGGTATGTGTTAAGGCAGCGTTGCGTGAATGATGGAGTTCCCTTTTTGGGTACTAGGCTCCCATCACTGAAAGTGTTCTAGACAGGAGCTAAGAGGGCGCTATTACTCAGAAGTTTCTCTTTTGTTTGGCATTTTCCTTGATACATTTAGTTAGCTTTTTTAAAAATTTAAATTTTCATCTCTTATTTATCTTTGGCAGTTAAATAAGTAAAACCTTTCTAGCAACTGTTGTTGTTTAGTGGCTAAGTCGTGTCTGACTGTTTGTGACCCCATGGGCTGTAACCTGCCAGGCTCCTCTGTCCGTGGGGTTTTCCAGGCAATAATACTGGAGTGGGTTGCCACTTCCTTCTCCAGGGAATCTTCTGGAACCAGGGATGGAACCCACCTTTCCTGCATTGGCAGGCAGATTCTTTACCACTGAGCCACCAGGGAAGTTCTCCTAGTGATTAGCATTGTAGTAATAGCTACAAAATGCCTAATGTATACATTAGCACTAATTTTTCCAACAATACTAGGAAGAGAATGACAGTATTACTTTCATCTTATAGTTGTAGGAACTGACATCAGAGTGAAGGAAATTAGTCTGCCAGAGGTTTTACCTCCAGTTAGTAATTCTTAGAACCAAGATTCAGATCTAGGTTTGCATGTAGACATTACGTGCCTTTCACTGTGCCGTTTTCCCCATAAAGAAAACCGATGTTTGTGTAATGAGTCAGCATAGAGCAGGGAGTTCATAGTTGTCTGGTGGTGGTGTCTTGACAATAGACTTCTTGTTAATTTGGCAAAAGTGTTCTAAATAGAAAGAAATACTTGTTTTTTTTTAAGAAGTGAACAGAGATAAAAGTGGAAATATATTCTGTTTAGTTTCTTCATTTGGATTTCATTTCTAGCTTCAAACAAAAGCTGTACCTTGAGTTAAGATGGAGAAGGTAATCTTGATTTTTCTGTAGTCAAGACAGGAGTTCCCTCCTCAACACCATCCCAGCTCCGTGGAATTATTCTGTTTTTGTTAGACATAATCCATGGCACATTATGCTAGCTATTTTGGTGGTAGGGGGAGGAGGAAGGTCCAATATTGTTTCCATAAGAATAACGTAATATGTCTCACCTCTGTCAAGCAAGTCACTGTAAAGCAGCTATATCTTTTTTAAAAAATGACAGAGATATCAAGGAAAATAAGAATGCTGTTACATTTAAATCTCTGTGTGATTCTATGATTGTCAACAGTGGCTGCCAGAGATTAGTTTAGCTCAAAGACCTCCAAATAGAGTCTTATCTAACAATTCACCAGCTTACAAAACACAATGAAGCTTTTTATAAACAGCTTGTGTTTTGCCGTGTTATCGATGTGTTAACTTTCCAGTTCCCCTTGCACACTGCCCCACGTCTGCTCTCGCGCTTATTCTGCTTGCCCCTCTCACTCTCCCCACTCAGCTCCCAGAGTAGACCAGAAATTTCAAGAACCAGATGTCTTATGTCCAAAGAGAAAAAATTTAGAAAAGATTTACTTTGATTTAAAAAGGTTGTTTAGGATTGGGGGCAGGAGGAGAAGGGGACGACAGAGGATGAGATGGCTGGATGGCATCACCGACTCAATGGACATGGGTTTGGGTAGACTCTGGGAGTTGGTGATGGACAGGGAGGCCTGGTGTGCTGCGATTCATGGGGTCGCAAAGAGTCAGACACGACTGAGCGACTGAACTGAACTGAACTGAACTGAATAAGAAAGTAGAATGTGTGACTTAGATGAAAAAAGAGAGAATCAGAAAATATGGTTTAATACTGTACATCTAGTTGAAATGGCTTTTTTTGGCCAAATCTTACCATGTATGCTTTAAATATTCACTAGCATCTGCAGTGAAATTTGGGTTCATCTAGTAGAAACAGGAATCTAATTAAACAGGGCTTGCTTTTCTCACATAAAATGTCTGTAGGGGAACTGCTTGGGCTTGGGGAGGTTTCTACCATGTCCCATGTCATTGGGCGAGTCTTGGGCTCCTTCCAGCTTTCAGCTTCCTGAGGATGAGGCCTCTGTCCACGCAACCTCAGGGCGCTGTTGGAGCTCCAGCTGTGATGTCTGCAAGAGGAGGGGAAGGAAAAGCTGCAAGAGGGGCTTTCTGGAATCTCCTCTCTGACTTGTACTTGGAATTCCTTGGCCACCACTGTCTTCATGGGGGCTCCATTGTGGTGTTTAAGTGGGCACATTGCCAGGCCAAATAAAGCCAGATTTCTATGACTAAAGCAGAAGGGGAGGGGAGTGGAAATTAGGTTTGAAAGAATTGACTCTGCCACCAAAGGCAAACTTCATTTTTTAAGTCATGAATCTGCCTAACCGTATTTACAAAGTTGAAAGGGAAGCATGTTACTGTTGGGATATTTTAAAGAAGTGTTTCAGTTTGGGCAAAAATTTTTCCCCCCAGTCCTCTGCTGTGCTTTTGTAAAATTCCTAATATCCTTTTATTACTCTCCAATAAGTAATCTTTTAAAATTATAAATATTAATAACCTGGGCTTAAAAATAGAAGAGGATTGATATTATGTCCTTGAGATTAGGAGATAATTTCATCCCTTTCCTAAAGCCACATGATTGAGAAATAGTTATGAAAAATTACCAGGTCTTTCTCTCAAAGCCTCTCCTTTTTTTATTTATGTTTTTGATTCTAACAGACCTTTTATTTTTTTTCCCTTGTTGGTTATCCAATTTAAATGTAGCCATGTTTACATGTCTGGAAAAGACCCTGATGCTGGGAAAGACTGAAGGCAGGAGGAATGAGGGACAACAGAGGATGAGATGGCTGGATGGTGTCATCAACACAATGGACATGAGTTTGAGCAAACTCAGAGATGGTGAAGCACAGAGAAGTCTGGGGTGCTGCAGTCCATGGGGTCACAAAGAGTCTGACCCAACTTAGCGGCCCAACTAAGCTGTACTGAACATGTCTATCCCAAACATCCTTACCATCCCTTCCCCCATCCTTCCCCTTGGCAACCTTAAGCTCATTCTCAGAACCTCTCCTTCAGATATTAGTTGTGAAAGCTCAGTCCCTCAGTTTAAAACTGCTTAAGGTCGCTGTGTTCACTGATCTGGTAGCAAATTCTGCCAGGCTCTTCTGATGAACTGTGTATGGTCTTTCTTGTCTCTGGATGTTTCTGCCTGGTTAATTCTCTGCATGAAACCATCCGCCTACACCTTTCAATCCGGGAAAATGCTGTTGATGGTTTAACTTGCACTTTGCTGCTCAGCCTTTCCTGTCCTCCGGGCCATCACCTCCTGACTGGTGCGGTGGCGTGGTGTCTGTTGTTCACATCACCGAGAGGAAGTCCAGCAGTGATGGCTATGGAATAAATGAGATCCTCGAAATGAAGCACTCCAGGCTGCACCCGGCCTCCCCATGGGAAGCACGCGTCACGTATACTCATCATTTTTTCACGTTGCATTGTAATTGCTCCTGTGCTTTTCTCTTGTTTTTCCATTCCTTGAGGAGGGTTCCTGTGTTTCGGTCACTAAAGTTATTCCTGGCATTCCTGCACAGTGTGTGGTGCCCAGCAGACATGTAATGAGGGTGAGTGGGTAGGTGAGCAAGAAGAGACAGAAAGGCAGAGCTCCTCCCCAGGGCCCACTTTCCCTAGCTCAGCCCATGGAAATACGGAATAATGAGGTCTGTATGTCCCAGAGGTAAAGAGCAGGACCCCTGAGCTGGCCAGAGAGCAGCAGTGTTTCCACGGCTCTTTGTCTTACTGAGTGAGCTGGCCCTCTGGCAGATACCTAGGGTATCATTCAGAACTATGGAATTATCTGTCACTTCTTATTGTTCAGTTGCTCAGTAATGTCCAGCTATTTGTGACCCGATGGACTGCAGCACGCCAGGCCTCCCTGTCCCTCACCATCTCCCAGAACTTGCTCAAACTCATGTCCATTGAGTAGGTGATGTCATCCAACCATCTCATTCTCTCTCATCCCCTTCCCCTCCCACCTTCAATCTTTCCCAGCATCAGCATCTCTTCCAATGAGTTGGCTGTTCGCATTAGATCTCCATAGTATTGGAGCTTCAGCTTCAACATCAGTCCCTCCCGTGAGTATTCAGAATTGATTTCCTTTAGGATTGACTGGTTTGATCTTGCAGTGCAAGGGACTCTCTAAAGTCTTCTCCAACACCACAGTTCAAAAGCATCAATTCTTAGGCACTCAGCTTTCTTTATGGTCCAGCTCGCACATCCATACATGACTACTGGAAAAACCATGGCTTCGAGTAGACGGACCTTTGTTGGCAAAGTAATGTCTCTTTTTTTTTAATATGCTGTCTAGGTTGGTCATAGCTTTTCTTCCAAGGAGTAAGCGTCTTTTAATTTCATGGCTGCAGTCACCATCTGCAGTGATTTTGGAGCCCAAGAAATTGAAGTCTGTCACTGTTTCCATTGTTTTCCCATCTATTTGCCATCAAGTGATGGGACCAGATACCATGATCTTAGTTTTTTGAATGTTGAGTTTTAAGCCAGCCTTTTCAGTCTTCTCTTTCACATTCTTCAAGAGGCTCTTTAGTTCCTCTTCGCTTTTTGCCATTAGGGTGGTGTCATCTGCATATCTGAGGTTATTGATCTTTCTCCTGGCAATCTTGATTCCAACTTGTGCTTCATCCAGCTCGGCATTTCTCATGATGTACTCTGCATAGAAGTTAAATAAGCAAGGTGACAATATACAGCCTTGACATACTCCTTTCCCAGTTTGGAACCAGTCCATTGTTCTGTGTCTGGTTCTAAACAGAGTTGGCTCCCTTTAAGTAACTTTTCTTTGCTTAATTTTCTCAGAACATGTATGCTTGTGTCTCATTAGCCTCAACTGGGAAAGTGGACTCATCTAGCCGTAAGGAGGCAATGAAAGATAGTTCTTTAATTAGTTGTCTTGCTTTTGTCAGGTTAATTAGGGCTTCTGTAGGAACCAGGAGAGAGTGGACACTGAGTAGCAACAAGCAGCCTCAGCTACATTGCTCAGTAAAGTATTCTTTGACTGAATGAATGAAAATGCAGGTGATTTGATGGAGTCAAGGCTTCTTGTGCAGATACTGTGCATTTACTTTTCGTGTTCTCTACTTTTGGACCTTAAAATCAGATTGATCATCTATGGGTCTAGAAAATGAAATACTTGAATTTGCTTTGCTCTCTAGATCACAGTGTTAGTCCATCTTTAAGCAAGATGGATTGGCCAGAATGGTAGGCTAATGAGATAGGTTTTGGTTGTTGTGTGTGTGTGTGTGTATGTATGTATGTATACATGTATATGGGTATGTTTGGTATTTTACTTTCGTCTATGATTAGCAGCTTATTATGATATCTTTGTCATATCAAACTACTATGATTAGTAGTTTATTTTAGTGAATTCCTGTGATTTTGGTTTAAATAAATAGGTATATAACTTAGTACTTTCATATTTATAGATTTTTTTTCCCTCAGAGATTTATCTGTTTTGTTTTTTCACCTCTGCCTTGGCAGTGATTTTCCTAACATGAATACTAAAATTGATAAGACATAATTCCCTAAGTGATACATATACATATACTATGCCACCCTTTATCACAAATTGATAAGACATAATTCCCTAAGTGATACATATACGTATACTATGCCACCCTTTATCACTATAATACTCTCGAAATGCAAGTTTTTAAAAATTGTAAAAGTTCTGTTTTGAAGTTTGCTTTGAGAATGATATGAATTTCCAAAATTATCATCAATTGGTGCCATAATTATTTAACTGATACTTTGATAGGATATTCATGGTTTTCTTTTTATCTTTTGACTTCTGAGCCGAAAATCTAAAACTCTTTCTTCCTTGTCAGTGAGGCCATTTTGGAAGGGATTGCCCTGTGAACTTTCTGAAGAGAAATATGCTGTGAGGAACCTTAAAATAGGTTTTTGTTGGTTGCTTTTTTGGGATAATGTTCAAGTACTCTGCACACCATTGAAAATATGCTCTATTCCTTCATTCTGTTGCACTGAGCAATCGGAAATTGGTTTCCCCCAATTATCTCAACATGAAGAATGGCCTGCTTTTATTAGTTATGTGAAGAAGTAAATTCCAGGGACCCTCAGCTGCAGGACGGCTCTTTCTTCACAGCTGCTGCTCCTCCTTTGTGGAGGCTGCCAGTTGCTAAGCGAAGGCTTTGTCTGTTGCGTATAAAATGAACTTTGTTTGGACCTCCCTCAAGCAACTTAAAGCATGTAAGAGTCCAGCTGGACATTCCTCACCAGACGATGATTTAAATGCAGGTCAAATTTAGAACTCAACTTATATTAGTTTAAAAATAGATGTGGCCTTTAGAAAGCTGACCTCTGGTACATTTGGGGCTTGGGGATCTGCTCGGCCATTTTTTGTGAATCACACAGCTGTTTTAGACTCTGAAAGGCAGTGCACAGTTAGGCTAGATTGAGCCAGTGTCCTTCTAGCTTGGGATCCCACTCTTCCTGCCCCACTGGTCTCTTCAGGTCATGGCAAGTTGAAAATATGTAGCATAGAATAGAATCTGACTTCTGTACATTAATTTTGTTAGAGGTTTTCTGGTTTGACTCTCCAAGCTCAAGAAGACAGAAAGAAAATCTAAAAGGTTAATTTTAAGGTAATAAGACTGTTCATTATGTGGTGTATCCTTCAGTTTTATTTAGTTGAGTTAGACATTTCCCTCAGGGGACAGGGTAAACGTTGGCAACCCTTCAGTTGAGAAAGATATGACTGCTGGCAGCTTTTCTCTGGGGCTGAAAGACAGTATATCAAATGATGTTATGTACCATTTATGACATGCAAGTGAATTACTGGTTATGTAGAATATGGAGTCATTCTTTCATGTCTCATTCATCACCCCCATGTCTAAAAGTTTACATGAAATGTGTTCAGCAGAAAAGTTAATAGGGTAAGGCTGGGGTTGGGGAGGCATTTGTTGCTAGCTTTTTTAATTATCAGAGAAGCAGATATATTGCATGAATATATTTGAATTATTGCCTAAAATTTTGTCCAAAAAATCAAAACGGTAAGGTTAAAGTTTTAAATACTTGAGTTGTTTAGACTTCTTAAAAAAATAACCATTAAAAGGAATTTTTTTTCATTATGATTTAAACAGGCAAAAATCAACATTTTTCAATACAGTTAAGATTTTTGTTTGTGAACATCTCTTTTCATATAGTCTTAATGGTTATCCACTCTACTGACATCTTTGTATGATAAAATGCAGTTTGTTTAGACCTCCCTCAAGCAGCTTAAAGATCCCAACTGGACATTGCTCACAGAATGGCAATTTAAATATTTCTTGAGGCTGATACCCCTTTTAATGAATTAATATTCAACATTGAGCCTTTTGGTACATTTAGCAACATAAAATTATATATTATCTTGTGATCCACCTGCGTTAGTAATGTTATTATTTACATCAAAGCAAGTGTCTTTTAAAAAGAGAAAACGTGCTTGCTTTTTATTTAGAAAAGGGCAGAGTATATTGCATGTACTCTGTGTTTGTGTGTGTGTGTGTGTAGTCCATGTTACTGTATTAATAGTAATTTACATATTTCTAATAGAGAGCTACTGTGAATATTTTTGCCTTGCACAAGTAATTTTTGGACATTTTAAAGATTTACCATGTCATGCTAGCTAGGGTAGAAATGTCACACAGTGACATTGTTGGACAAATTTGTGGAGGCATTTATAATTTTTTCTTTGTTGTGCACCTATTTGGACAAAAGCAAAGTGCTTACTTGCTGTAGTCATTTTTCATTATAACATAGTTGAAACCAAACCAGTAGTGTTTCTTTCAAATAGGCAACATAAAGTATGAGTATCTACCTAATGATACTTTATAGAAAACCATTTCAAAGTCAGTATTTTAATAGGAGTCAAGATGCCTGTTCCTCATACTAGGAATTTTGCTCATTTAAATTAGTAGCAATAATATTTATATATTTTTTAAATAATTCTCTGAGTGCTTAAGTAATAAACACTGCTTTTGGTCCTCAGTATCACTCTTTCAAATAGACAGGATATCCACATTTAAAAATGAAAAGGAACCAAATCCACATATGGGATACATTTCTAACCAATTGGGAAAAAAAGTGTCTGCTACAAGGAGATTCTCAGCAGTCTCTTATCCAGTCTGGATTTTGTTTTCCTAGTAAAGTCTTCATTAGAACAGAAACTCAAGCAAAATGAAATGTGGCTCTTGGAAACTGAGCTGTCTTTGGGAGCAGTTCTCTGAAGGTTAAATTTCAGTTGTTCCCATTGGTGGTGATCATAATTCCTTTGCTTTTCTCCTTGAGACCTTCTTTTCGCAGAGTCATCATCCTGCGAGGCTCTGGGGACATTGTATTTCCACAAACTGACTCCACACTTGTCTTCATGGAACTTAGGGCTTAGTGGAAGAGACATGAACAGATAGTATGGTCACACAAGTAAATACATTCATGTAAACCAGTAGGTGCTCTAGAAGTAACACACCCGTGTATTTCCAGTAGTATAAGGAAAACCTGATGTTTTATTTATAGACAAACAGGCACAAAGCAAGAGATGGGGTTTGTGGGCTACATTTCTAGCAAATTGTCCATGAATGCAAATTACTTGGAAACAATGAAAATATACCTGACATCCTCATTTAGCTCAGCGTGTGTACGGGGTGAAGTGGGAGAGGAGGCGAAAGGGGCATGGGAGAAAGTGCGTCCAGCACAGATGAGTGGAAATTACCCAGAGTAGGACTTGGGAGGCAGGAAGATATTTCCGACAAACCCCAACCCCAGACAGGAAAGCTGAGTGTGTTTGACAAGCTTAAAGATTAATGTGGCTGGAGCATGTAATTGGGAACACAGCGGCTTCAAAGTTGGCAAGATCGGCTGGATTATCACACAAGGGCTTTTAGACCATGTCAAGGATTTTTAGTTTTACACCCAGGGTAATGAGAAGCCATTGAATGGCTTTAGGCAAGAGTGTATCGTGTTTTGCAAAGGCCATTTGGTTGCTGTGTTGAGTACATTAGTCGATGGCAAGGATGGAGGGGGCAAAATCAAAAATTAAAAACTATTTTACTGCAGTAGGATTTACAGTGTGTGCTCATTTCTACCACACAACAAAGTGATTCTGTTATATATAGACACACACACACGCACATATAGTCTTTTTCATATTTTTTCCATTATGGTTTATCACAGGGTATTGAATATATTTCCCTGTGTTATACAGTAGGACCTTATTGTTTATCTGTTCTATTTATAACAGTTTGCTGATGCAGATTTTCTTATTGATATTATCCTGGGATGTAAGGGAGTTGACTACCTAACTAAAGCTGGAATTTTTGCTTTTTGTGTTTGGATGACCTTTAGTGCTCTTCCCAAGTAGAGTGTGAGCTCCTTCAGTCCTGAGGTTTGGTCTTATTCCCCGTGATGTGCCCATAACCTTGAGCAGGGCCTAACATGGAGACTGTTCTCAAAAAATATTCCTGAACTGACCGATTGATGGCCTGAGAAAAATGCACTTCTGTTTTCTGCTCATCTAAGTCTGTCAGCGCCTTCTCCTCTGCCACCTGGCGGTTCAGGCTGTATTTAAATCTGTTTAATGCCCACAGGCATTGCAGCCAGGTCCACATAGACCTTGTCCTTGACAACGGGCCTTTGTTTGGATACTTTGGGAATTACTGGCTACCACCAGGGCTGAAAGTGAAAAGAAATGGTATATTAGTTTAATTTTTCGGGCTAGCAGCCTGATGGCACAGTGACAAAAAGGACTTGGCAGTAAGGAACAAATGTGGATTGCTGGAAGTTTCAGGGGAGGTCAGGCACGCCAGAGTATAGGAACATGGTGTTGGTTTTATGAGTTCAGAAGTTTTAAATTTCAGAATAACCATTTTTTCCCCAACAGTATAAAGGTTCAACTTGATGTTTTATTAAGAAGATGCGAGAAGTGGGGTTGAAGGCTACATTTTTAATGTGTAATTGAGGATTCCTTTTATTTAGGATAATTTGAAATGACTTGACAGACAAAGCTATTTAGCGGCGTGAGCATCAGTTGAGGCAGATAGAAGTTTTATTCTGGGATATAGGTCATGTTAATGTCAATTCTGGTATAAACGATTTCTGTTCTCTGGTTCAGACTTGGAGACCGTGTGACACAGCCCGGCCCCTGCATTTGGTCTTTCTTCTAAGGGGGGCATTTGAGGAAGCTATGCCGCCTCTGCCCTTCAGGTCAAGAATTGTGGATAAATCCTGAAATGTGCTTTTCCCTTGCCTTTGGTTACCAAGATGGATCTGACAGTGGCTTTAATTGCACTTGTAAAGCTTGAGATACATTTCTTAATTTTCTGTCTGATTGAAGTAGGCGTTTTCATACGTCTTCTCCGTTATTTGTTGTCCCAGATGACTGGGTCTGGGATCCTTTTTACTTCTGTACCCTTCTCCAGTTTCCAACTTAATTCTCATTAAAAGAGCACATCTATGATGCCTGCCCCGTGAACTCTTCCAGCAGAAATAATTACTGAACAAGTACTTGTATGGGTACTGGGTATTGTTCTAGTCCTGTGTTTGAACAATACAAAATTATATATTTTTTGTGTATGTGACTATGGACTTGCAAAATTAAACTGATTGATCAGGGTGACTGAGGAGACCTTTATTTTTATGTATCCAGGGACAGAGTCTTAACAGATGTAAAAAGGGAGTATTTCATTAAAGTATCACTGTGAAAAGAGCCCTCATCAGAATATAGCTTGAGTTCATATGGGAAAGTTACATTATTGCTTTCTTTCTAAAACAGTGGAAAAAAATTTATGCATGTTATGTCAGGAGATAAGCTGATATTATAAAGCGTATATAGTTTAATTTCAAAGGGTTAAGATAAAATGTATTAACAATTCAGAAATGTTAATACATCTTTAAAAAGTGTCAGCTATTTTAAGATGAATAAATTTCAGTTCAACAAATTTTTTTTTAATATTTTTGTCTTTAATAAATTCAGTTTCTTGCTTGTGTGTGTTAATTCCACTGAAAAACTTTCATGCTCCTGATTACTGATAATGTTGACAAGCTAAGCTAAGGGAAGTCCATGCTTTAGTATTTACCACACTATAAAGCACACTGGCTCTTGTTTTTAAGCATGAGTTGTCAATTTGGGTACTATGTGTATGTGTGTGTGGGCATTGAAAATCTAGAAAATTAAGGCTTTGAAAGCTATCAGTTTTAAGCCTTCCTAGTTTGGGTACCTTTACTTTTTTGTTTGTTAGGTTTTTTGCCTTACTGTTCTAGCTAGAACCTCCAGGTGTTGTTCAGTCACTAAGTCGTGTCCAGCTCTTTGTGACCCCATGGACTGCAGGATACCAGACTTCCCTGTCCTTCACCATCTCCCGGAATTTGCTGAAATTCATGTCCCTTGAGTCGGTGATGCCATCCAACCATCTCATCCTCTGTTGTCCTTTTTCCTCCTGCCTTCAGTCTTTCCCAGCATCAGGGTCTTTTCAAATGAGTCAGCTCTTTGCATCAAGGTAGCCAAAGTATTGGAGCTTCAGCTTCACCATCAGTCTTCCCAGTGAATATTAAGGGTTTATTTCCTTTAGGATTGACTGGTTTGATCTCTTTGCAGTCCAAGGGAGTGATCTCCAGCACCACAATTCAAAAGCATCATTTCTTCAGTGCTCAGCTTTCTTTATGATCCAACTCTCACATCCGTATTGACTACTGTAAAAACCACAGCTTTGACTATACAGACCTTTGTTGGCAAAGTGATATCTTTGCTTTTTATTATGCTGTCTAGGTTTGTCATAGCTTTTCTTCTAAGGAGCAAGTGTCTCTTAATTTCATAGCTGCAGTCACTGTCCCCGGGGAGTGATTTTGGAGCCCAAGAAAATAAAATTTGCCACTGTTTCCATTTTTTCCCCATCTTTTTGCCACAAAATGATGGGATTTGATGCCATGATCTTAATTTTTTGAATGTTGAGTTTTAAGCTAGCTTTTTCACTCTGTTTCACCCTCATAAAGAGGCTCTTTAGTTCCCCTTCGCTTTCCTCCATTAGAGTGGCATCATCTGCATATCTGAGGTTGTTGATATTTCTCCCTTCATTCCAGCTTGTAATTCATCCAGTCCAGCATTTTTCATGATGTACTTTGCACATAGGGATTCCCTGGTGGCTCAGATGGTAAAGAGTCTGCCTGCAATGTGGGAAACATGGCTTCAATCCCTGGGTCGGGAAGACCCCCTGGAGAAGGAAATGGCAACCCACTCCAGTATTCTTGCCTGGAGAATCCCGTGGACAGAGGAGCCTGGCAGGCTACAGTCCATGGGGTTGCAAAGAGTCGGACACGACTGATCGACTTCACTTTAAGTAAGCAGGATTTTTGAATAGAAATGGTGAGAGTGGATATCCTTATCTTGTTCGTGATGTTGTGGAAACACTTTCAGTTTTTTAACGTTAAGTATGATGTTAGCTGTAGGTTTTGTACAAATATCCTTTACAGATTGAGAATGCTCCCTTTCCTGTTCCTAGTTTACTGAGGTTTTATTTTTTTTTAATCATGAGTGAGTGTTGTGTATATTGATGTGATCATGTGGTTTTTTGTCCTTTATTAGTATATTAAATTCATGTTTTATATATTGTTACAGTAATTGATCTTCAGATGTTAAATCAAGCTTGCATTCCTGGGATGAATCTCATTTGATGATAGTATCTAACCTTTTTTTTTAGGTTGCTGGATTTGGTTTACTAATTGAATTTGTGTGTGTGTGTGTATGTGTGTGTGTGTGTATCTGTATATATTCAAGAGGGATATTGATCTGTTTTCTTTTTTTGTGATATCTTTGGCTTTGGTATCAGGATAATATTGAATTTATAGAAGGAGTTGGGAACAAAAACAAAAGAATGAGTTGGGAAGCATTCTCTTTTTTTCTGTTTTCTGGAAGAGTTTGTCAAGAATTGGCTTTGTTCTTTAAACATGTGATGGAGTTCAGCAGTGAAGCCATCTGGCCCTGAGATTCTTTTTGTGGTGAGATTCGTAATTGCTACTTGAATTTCTTGTTACAGGTCTGTTCAGATCTTCTGTTTCTTCTTGAGTTGGTTTTACTATTTTCCATCTACCTAAGATTTTGTCCATTTCATTTAAATTATCTGATTTGGTGGTATTCTGCGCTGTGCTTATTCGCTCAGTCATGTCTGACTCTTTGCAACCCCCTGAACTGTAGCCCTCCAGGCTCCTCTGTCAATGGGGGATTCTCCAAGCAAGAATACTGGAGTGGGTTGCCATGCCCTCTTCCAGGATATCTTCCCAACCAAGGGATTGAACCCAGGTCTCCCACATTGCGGGCTGATACTTTACCACCTGGGCCACGAGGGGAGCCCAAGAATACCGGAGTGGGTAGCCTATCCCTTCTCCAGAGGAACTTCCCGCCCCAGGAATCCAAGTGGGGTCTCCTGCATTGCCGGCAAATTCTTTCTTATAATATTCCTTTATAATCTTTTTCTATAGGGTCAGTAGTGATGCTTCCTCTCTCAATCCTGATTTTGTTAATTGGTGTCTTTTTCTTTTTTTTTTTTTTTTGGTCAGTCTAAGTAAAAGTTTGTCAGTTTTATTGACCTTTTAAAAGAATCAACTCTGGTTTCATTGTTTTTTCTCTATTTTTTCTGTTTTCAGTTTCAGTGATTTTTGCTCTAAACTGTAATTTCCTCTCTTTTTCATTCTGTGGGATTTAGTTTACTCTTTATCTAGTTTAAAGTGAAAGAGAATTGAAGTTTTTATTTCCTAACGTAGGCCTAAGTTTTAAACCTATAAAATTATGTCTTTAGCTACATCCGCTACATTTTCACATTTTTTTTTTGTTTTCATTCACTTCAAAATATTAATTGCTTGATAAAAATTTATTTTCTTTGACCCACGGGTTGTTTACAAATTATTGTTTGATTTCCAGTTATTTGGAGATTTCCTAGATTACTTTTGTTTTGATTTAATTCTTTGGAGTCCCAAATGTATTTTATTTTATTTCAATCCTTTTAAATTTATTGAGACATGTTTTATTTCATTGCAAATAATCTACCTTGCATCTTGAAAAGGATGTGTATTCTAGAGTATTTTGTAGATGTCACTATGGTAAATAGTGCTGTTCAAATGTTTATATCCTTTATGATTTTTGTCTAGTTGTTCTATGACTTAGAGTGGAGTGTTGAAATGTCTTATTATTGTTGAATGGTCTTTTTCTCCTTTTGGTTCTGTCCAGTTTTGTTTCATTTGTTTTGGAGCTCTGTTGTTAGTTTGCATATACATTTATAATTATTATATCTCCCTGATTAATCAACCCTTTTGTCATTTTAAACTCTTTCCTTTTTTCCAGTAATATTTTGTCTTAAAGTCCACTTTGTCTAATAGTAATAAAGTTGGCTGTAGCTTTCTTATGATTACCATTTATGGTATGTGTTTTTCTGTCTTTGAAGGCTGTCACAATTAGTCATGTGTCAACATGAGAATGTTGCAAAGTCGTCCTTCAAATCTGCTACATTTTCCTAGCATTTTATTTATATATATGTGAGCTAAAGGAGGACCCTCTTACAATTATCACACAGTTTTGAACACATGTGTCCAGTTCTACAGATCTTTAAACACTTTTAGATTTCCTGTAACTTCCACCCCAGTCAGGATTGAGAACAGTTTCGTGACCCCAAAATACTCGCAGTATCCCTTTATGTATAGTCACCTCTCTTTTCCCTACCCCTCCATTTCCTCTGGAAGCCGCTGGTCTGTACTCTCATCCTAGAGTTTTGTCTTTCTGAGAATGTCATCTAACTTAATAAACTAGAATGTCATATAGAGTCATACAGTACTTAACTTTCTAAGACTGGCTTCCCTTCACTTAGCATGCCTTTGAGATTCGTTTGAATTGTTGCATATATCAGTAGTTCCTTTTTGCTGCTGAGTCTTCCACTGTGTGGATGTACCTGTTTGTTTATACATTCACCCATTGCAGAACATTTGGGTTGTTTCCAGTTTGGATAATTACTAGTAGAAAGCTGCTGTAAACATTTTTGTTCAGGTTTTTCTGTTAATGTAAGTTTTCATTTGTCTTCTTGGGTGGATACTTAGATGTGTGATTTCTGGATCATAGTGTATGTTTAAATTTAAGAGAAGCTTTCAAGCTGTTTTCAAGAGCAGTTGTATCATTTTGCATCCCCAGAAGCAGTGTTTGAGAGTTCTCCTTGCTTCACATCCTCCCTAGCACTAATTGCCAGTATTTTTCATTTTAGCTATTCTAACAAGTTTGTAGTCGTCATGGCTTTAATTTGCGTTTCCCTATCGGTGAATAATTTTGAACATTTTTCATGTATCTGCCATCTTTATATCTTCTTAGGTGAAGTGTCCTCTTTAAACTTTCAGTTTCCTATGTTAAGGACTTCTGAGAAAAATTATTTTAAGTACACTGAATATAATCATTTCTTGATACTGGAGTTCATTGTCATGGGCTCTAATTACAAGATGGATTTGGAATTACCGAGAAGCTTTGGAGGACTGTTGAGTCGTGTTGTACGACTTCTGTCTCTTTCAGGCTTTACTTTTTTGCTGTTGTGTGTGCCTAATTCTGGCAGCAGTCCCACTTCCCGTCCCCTTTCTGGTTTTCTGCTTTTATGAAATGATCATGAGGAAGTCTGTTAGAATTGTGTTTGGAAAAGAATAGTGGAGTGCCTCTCAGTAAATGTTGCAGGAGCTCTTCTCTAAGTAAAGTACATAAACTCTGTAACATCTGTTTTAGTGCCTTTCAAACTAAAGCTGTGAAATTAAGAACAAGGGGTTTGTGAATGTGTCTTTCCATGTGCACCAAGTGTTGTTTATAAGTTGGATAAATAACTTGCAATATCTAGTCTACTGTTTTTCAGAAATAATGTGGATGCTTCTGGGCAACTCTGGATTCATTACGATCTTTTTTTCTCCTAGAGTAGTCGCTCTCCCATCTTTTGCTTTTTTTCCTTTTTATTGGCCATTGTGGAATTAGTAGAGGTTGTCAGAGGGAGCTTTCCTGATAAGTTAGATATTGACGTTCATGTCTAGCCAGGACAGGATGAAGTGTGCTTTTTAGTTTCGGTTTAACCATAGGTGAGTAGTTAACCAAATGTTCTACCAGGCTTATATCAATTTTTGATGATGTGATATGTCATACTTTTGTTGAAAGGCTTTTTGTGAAAGTTAAGATACTGGCAATTCTTTGAATTTTTCAAGTGAGAGGACCTATATGAATTGTTATTAACATCAACCTAAACTAAAAAGTGACAAGAAAATGTGTATTCAAGTGATTGTTGCATAAATGAGATGCTTATATCATGGGTTCCATGGCAGATTCTTTTTCCATATTTATCATGTTATTTTGATGTACTTATTATAAATAAAACTTGATTAGTGGCTTGGTGGATCAATATAAAGATAGCAAACGAAGCTGTGCCTATGTTTGTAGTTTATATAAATGTGCATATTCTTGAGCAGATTCTTAAGTCTCTGAAGCACTTTGTTTTGCATGCCTCATACTGTCAAGAAAGTTCTTGTTCAAAGAATATGTAATTATATCGTAATATGATTTGTTATGCAGATATTATATCTTTAACTTATCAAACACCTTTATTTTCCTCAGTTATTCTTGGTTTTCATTTCAGGATGTGAAATGGCATAATAATTTCATCCATGTTGCTAGAGATTATCTAAGCAAATGTACAAAAAAAATTGATGTACTAAATTATCAGTACCCTCATTTTACTTAAGAGACATTTAAGTCAGGGATATAATGTATTTTGGGGGTCCTTTTTATCACATTTGCTTAGATCCCCAAATTTCTTTGAGGCATTCAAGTAAAACTTGTCTTTCAGAACCATTGTTCAAAATTAACTTGAATGAGACTAGAAATTTAAAATTTGGAGAGACTAGAAATTTAAAATTTGACTGGAATGGAGGTTAGTGATCTGTGCTGTGCCCTACCAGAAACCTGGGATCCAGTTTCTAATCATTTTATATTAAAATGACCGTTAACATTTTTTTATTGTGCAATTACCTATCCTAAGTTCGTTGCAAATGAAAATCTGTTTATGAACTTACTTAAAGGGCTTCACTTTTTAAAAAATATTTATTTTTGGCTGTGCTGGGCCTTTGTTGCTGCACTGGCTTGTCTCTAGTGGCGGCGAGTGGGAGCTGCTCTCTAGCTGCTGTGTGGGGGCTTCTCTTATTGCAGAGCGTGGGCTGCAGGGCGCGTGGGCTTCAGTAGTTGCAGCCTGTGGGCCCAGGAGCTGCGATTCCCAGGCTCGATAGCACAGGCTCAGTCGTTGTGGTGCTTGGGCTCAGTTGCTCCGTGGAGTGTGGGATCTTCCCAGATTAGGGATCAAACCCATGTCTCCTGTGTTGGCAGGCAGAGTCTTTACTACTGAGCCTCCAGGGAAGCCCAAAGCAATTCACTTTTTAAAAAATAAAGAAGCCAGTATATTAGTTGAAGGTAGCCAAAATGTGCCTGTTTTTGCGTTTGAATTCCATCGAGATTAGCCATAAATGGCAAAATGGATACATCGAATTACTCCAAAGTTAAGAATGTCTCTTCATCATAAAACATTGTCGAGAGTGAAAAAGGCAAGACATACAGTGAAAGGAAGATATTTGGAGTCAAACAGGGTTGTATATGTCAAACAGGATTCATATCCAGAACGGATAAAGAACTATGAATCAATAAAAGCCAGACTTTCCTTTCCAACTCTTACCTTCCTCTTGGCCAAGACTTAAGTTTTGAATAGACAGTTCAAGAACAAAGATACTAAATCATTTCTTAAAAGAAAAATGCAAATTAAAACCATAGTGATGCACTATCGTATTCTCACCAGGATGACAAAAGAAAAAGACTGCTGATTCTAAGTGTAGATCAGCTGGGGCTCATCCACGCTGTGGCGGCTGTGCTGCGCTCAGTGGTGTCCAACTGTCTGCAATCCCCCGGACTCTAGCCCACGAGGCTTCTCTGTCCACGGAATTTTCCAGGCAAAAATACTGGAGTGGGTTGCCATTTCCTCCTCCAGTGGATCTTCCTGTCCCCGGGATCAAACCTGTGTCTCTTGCATTGGCGGATTCTTTACCCGCTGCACCACCTGGGAAGCCCACTGCTAGTGGGAGTATGAATTGGTACCACCTTTGGATCCAGCACTTCCACGCCATGTGTATAGACCCAACAGAAAGGCACGCGTTTGTGCCCCAGAGAATGTGTCCAACTATATTCATAGCAGCAGTATTTGTACTCATGCCAAAGTAGAAAAAACAGAAATGTTCTTTAGTAGTAAATGAAGAAACATATTGTGGTATGTTCATGTAACACTACTAATGCGTCATGTTTCAACATAAATAAGATTCACAATGATGAAGAAAAGAAAACAGCATACTCTATGACCTCATTTAAATAAGTTACTTTCCAACCTCATATTTTCTTGTGCTATAAAATGTTCAGTTTGAAAACAGACAGAACCAGTCTGTGGTGTTTGAGATTATAATGGTTGCTGGCTTTGGAAGCTGTAAAAGTGGCTTTTGAGGTGTTGGTAATGTTCTTTCTTGTTTGAGTACTGTTTACATAGGTGGTTTCACTATATGTTAAAGGTGTACACTTAGGATTTGTATATTTATATGTATATTTTAATTTTTTAAAAAGGTTTACTTAGGAAAATCCATTGAGCCTAACTTTGATTTTTCTTCTACACATTACATCCTGAAATGGGAATGAGGAATTCGATTTCTTTAGTGTCAGCCATAACAGTTCTTAAAAATTGTTTTACCTTCAAGGGCTGATTCTCTTATTTGACAATTTTGGTTTTACTGCTTTAAGGATCTTTGTGAAATATGAATGGTTGAAAGGGTCAGAAACAACATTTTTTAGTTGTTGTTCAGTTGCTCACTTGTGTCCGACACTCTGAGACCCCATGGACTGCTGCACACCAGGCTTCCCTGTCTTTCACTATCTCTCAGAGTTTGCTCAAACCCATGTCCATTGAGTTGATGATGCCATCCCACCATCTCATCCTCTGTCATTTTCTTCTCCTCCTGCCCTTAGTCTTTTCCAGCATCAGGGTCTTTTCCAATGAGTTGGCTCTTCACATCAGGTGGCCAGTGTATTGGAGCTTCAGCTTTTGCATCAGTCCTTCCAGTGAACATTCAGCGTTGATTTCCCTTAGGATTGACTGGTCTGATATCGTTGAAGTCCAAGGGACTCTGCAAGAATCTTCTCCAGCACCACAGTTCAAAAGCATCAGTTCTTCAGCGCTCAGCCTTCTTTATGGTCCAACTGTCACACCTGTACGTGACTCCTGAAAAAACCATAGCTCTGACTGTACGGACCTTTGTTGGCAAAGTGATGTCTCTGCTTTTTAATATGCTCTCTAGGTTGGTCATAGCTTCTCTTCTGAGGAGTAAGCATCTTTTAATTTCATGGCTGCATTCACTGTCCGCATTGATTTTGGAGCCCAAGAAAATAAAGTCTGTCACTGTTCACATTTTTTTCCCCATCTATTTGCCATAAAGTGATGGGATCGGATGCCGTGGTATTAGTTTTTTAAAAATTTATTTGTTTTTAATTGGAGGATAATTGCTTTACAGTGTTGTGTTGGTTGTTGAGCCAGCTTTTTCACTCTCCTCTTTCACCTTCATCAAGATGCTCTTTAGTTCCTGTTCAGTTTCTGCCATTAGAGTCATATCATCTGCATATCTGAGATTATTGACATTTCTCCTGGCAATCTTGAATCTAACTTGTGCTTCACTTCGTCTGTCATTTCACATGATGTACTCTGCCTACAATTTAAATTAGCAGGGTGACAATATATAGCCTTGATGTACTCCTTTCCTAATTTTGAAATAAACTATAGTGAATTTATTAATATGAAAATGTATCTGTGTTTAAAAATTTTTTACAGAGAATTGAAGTCTGATGCTGATAAAGTCTTTTTAGTCCAGAGACATCTCTGTTAGCCCAGAGAAAATATTTTTCACTTGTAATAATGCAAATCCAATTATGGTCTAATACAGTTCTCAGTTAATGGTATGTTTTTTATTATCTCATAAAACTCCTCTAATGCTTACTATATTCTGCCACATTATAGGTCTTTATATTTCTTTCCCCTGTATACTATAATTTTCATGAGGATAGGAACTGTTTTATGTCTTCTAATATAATGCATTGCTTATACTAAACAGAAAATGTTGATTGTCTTTGCATTTTATTGAAGAGTGATAAAATACCAGAGGTTTTGAATTCTACTGCATATTCCCCTTTTCTCTTACTTCAGGCAGAATTAGTTGCAATTTCTTATATGTTGATGTTGTAACATCTGTCCTGGTCAGTGGTCTTGAAATTTTATAGCCATCATAGCCTCTGACCGCCAGTGAAATACATGTGCTTGATGTATATATATATATATATATCATAGTGATGAACTTTGCCAAAGTTTAACCACAAACAGTGTAAATAATGGTACTTAAAAATGGTAAGATCTGGAGTTACTGTGTTAGTTTGATAGCATAGCTCATGTTATTCTAAGAACAATGCTGTGTGAGAGTGCTTTGCAAGTTACAAAGTTACTACAGCTAGAAAGTCTGAAGGAATTTTCTGGCAAGGTTCCTATTTTGACTTTGATTCAGAGCCCCTATTTATATTCAGAATCACTTTAAAATGTTTTATGAGTAAAACACTGGCCCAACATAAGTTGATTATGCTGAAGAAACATTTTAAGATGCTAATTTCATTGATTTGGTTATCTTTTGCATGTCCAATAGAGTATCAGGATATAATAAATCTATTAGTTGGCAAGTTTGGTTTACTGAAAATATAAAAAAATTTGTAGTGTATGCCAGTTTGGAGTGTCTTATTGTTGTGATTATGGTAATTGCCAAAGAAGCTTGATGCTATTAAATGTCTCATTAAGTATTTTTCTTAAACTTTGCTTTTATCTTTTCACATAAGCTATTTGTTGAAGTTAAAACATCAATGAAATTACTAGCAAAAATTGTTGCTATCAGTAACAAGTATGTATACTTGTTTAATAGTAGAGTCTTTATTTCAAAACAATTTTAGGTTTACAGGAAATTGCAAAGATGTGAAAATTTTAAAATGCCTAACTGATAGTTCCTTTAATTAGCATTACTATTAAAATTTAATATCTTTAATAAAATATTCTTGCCTTTGATTTTTGTTGATTAGAAAATTTTGTTTGCATGAAAATTTTGCACGTTGTTTTATGTCCCTGGATGTGTCCCGTTGTCTCCTAGTGTGCAGTCTGAGGTAACTAGAATAGAATTTGTATCCTATTGTGTGAAAATTATATACATCTTAATTATGTTGAATTGGTTCACAGAGCTTTTCAGGTCTACTATATCTTTCTACTTCTCTGTATATTCATTATATTAATTTTTGAGAGTTTGATATTGAAACTCCAGTTAAATATCTTAACTTATCCTAAATTATCCTTAAATAAATTTTAGGATAATTAAGGATTATCCTAAAAATCCGTAATTTTTAACTAAAAATAATTGTAATATGTAGTGGAACTATGTGTAAGCTTGTTCTGTATTTTCCAAGTCTCCTATAAATGTATTATTGTACTTTCACAATTTAAAAATTAAAAGACTTTCTTTTAATGTAGATTATTTTTAAGTGAAAGTGTGCTATTTTAGTTGTCCTTTCCCCTTAAATATCACTTTTCCCATGCTGTAAAATGGCTATCAATCACATAGAGGGCTATAAAACATATATGTATGTGATTTATGCTCTACATTTATGAGCATGAATAAACTTTATTGAATCAGGACCATGGGGATCATATAATTATAGAAAAAGAAATCTGCCTGGTAGAATGTTCACAATTTTATATTTTTGTAAAGGAAAAGTAGTTTAAAATTGCATATGCCAAGTTTCTCTTCTCCTCTCCTCTTTTCTCTTGTAGTTATATAATAATGCAAGAGAGTAGTTTGTAAGGACAGAGAGATACCACATTTTCTTGAATTTAAGATGCCTTCAACTGTTATTATCTATCTATATCATTATTCTAGTATCTTTAAGGAAGAGACCATAGTAGTAAGAGATCATAGTGGTATGATGCCAGTAGTTATTAGATGCATCCTGATTTCAGCAATGTTAAAATGAAGAAAAATGTGAATTTTAGATCCATGCAAAACATTCATCACTCTAACATGATTATTTTGTTTGGGGTTTAACTTAGGACCTGTAGCATTTTTAGAAGTTAATGTGAGAATCATTTATTTAAATTGTGTTGCTTGCTTTTATGCTTAAATACTGTTTGGTGACGTGTTCTAAACAGTGTCTTTTATTTTAAGAAGATGTTAAAATTTTCATGTAAGTATTTTCTGTAGACAAATTTGAGTACTTTCCAGGGGCAGAGAATATTAATAAAAAGCCAGATTCCTTTCACATAAGTTTAGTACTTGTACCATGTGGCCTCCAAGAGCTATTTCATCATATGCCTTTCTTCTCTCCTGAATTTTCAATTTTTCTCTTTATTGGTTACTCACTCTTCTAGTTTATAACCTACAAAAATTGTTCTCAATCGTAATTATTCCCCAAACTACTATGTTTCTTTTCCCCCCAATGTTACTGCTTATTTCTTCTTTCCCACTATTGCCTGAGTTACAAACTGCCTCACTTTCATTGTATATTAAACAATTCTCTGTATAAGATTTATGTCTCTAAATCTTTCTTGCTGAAGTTCTTCTTTTTAAGGTACCCAGTACTTTTTTCATTTTCTGGAGCTGGTTACTTTTTCTGTAAGTTCAGTTGTTAAACCCCATCTTTCTCTATACTCTGCGGCTACAGTTTTTGTCTCTGTGTCACTCATAAAATTGTGAATGCCAGATTCTCTTCTGATTTCACTTACTCTATTAAAAGAGAATACTGAAATGTGAAAAAAAAAATGCTCTGTTGATCTGTCTTTCCAGTATGTATATAAATTTAGAGATTATAGTATGGATGCACTTTGATTCTCTATATCGTGTATCTGTTATTGGACAGTTTACTTGTTTCCAGAGTCTTTATTTTGTTTCACATTGTATCAGAGAGTATTTTCATTCATATAACCTTTTGCTTCTCTTGTATTATTTACCTAAGATCTATTTCTAGGAGTACTACTGATGACTTAGCCATCAATCACAAGGATTATAAACATTTTACTGAACATTAACTACTTTTATAGGTGCCATCCCAATTTACAGGGCCACAAGGCATTTAAATTCAGGCTTATTAGTGTCAAATCTACAAAAAAATTTTTACTAAATACTGAATCACTGTGCTGTCTACCTGAGATTAATATAATAGTGTAAATCAACCATACTTCAATCAAAATTTTTCAATAAGGTTAAATTAAAAAATAATTTTGCTAATTTAATAGTTATAGAAATATATTACCTTGCTAATTTATTAGTTATAAAATGATGGCTACTTCATTCTTGTGTTAATGTTTATTTCTTGATTTTTAATGACGGTGAGCATTTTCACATCTGTTTTATAATGAATTTCTTTTTCCTTATGAATTCTGCCCATACACTCTATCCTGTTTATCTAGTAATCTCGTACAAAAACTATTACAGAGGAGCCTGTCTTAGATTGCAGGATTTCTAAATTATCCTTTTTTAAACTAAATGTGCAGAGATATTCCTCCATATTCAGAGTCTGATGGCTTTGCCATTGTGATGCTTGAAGTTCTTGTGTGTCTTTTAATGTTAAATGGACTTTTTTTCCCCTCGCCTCTTTACATAGAAATTTGGAGGAAAGCCTAGTAACTTTTTCATTTTATTAATTGACCAGTTTCATTATTATGATAATACAAATTATTCTCTGACAACAGTTTGTTGTTGAACTTTGCCTAATGTATTTTTCTGCCATTGCTCTTTACTTAAAATATGCTTTTCATGAGTAAGATGCAACTTAATTTAGATTGCATATGATAACTCTGGCAAATGAAAAATGGCTAAATAAGTGGACTCTTACCTCTTTCTTTCTTATTAATTTATTTATGGCTGCACCAGGTCTTTGCTGTGTGTGGGCTTTCTCTACTTGTGGCAAGCAGGGGTACTCTCTAGTTTGGTGCACGGGCTTTTCATCACAATACCTTCTCTGGTGGAGCCTGGGCCCTAAGTGCGCAAGCATCAGTAGTTCGTGGCACATGGGCTTCGCTGCCCCTCGGCCTGTGGGATCTTCCTGGAACAGGGACTGAACCTGTGTCCCTTGCATTGGCAGGTGAATTCTTAACCAGCCACTGGACCGCCAGAAAAGGTCTCATCTCTTTCTATAGTACTGGTCTCACAACCTGACAGAATTTTTGCTGTAATCTGTGCACCATCAACTCAATTCATAACTCCTACTTGAACCTCTCACTCTTTGAACTTGCACGTCACTTGTTGTTGCTGATGTTCTTGTTGTCAATTGCTAAGTCATGTTCGACTCTTTGCAATCCATGGACTGTAGCGTGCCAGGCTTCTCTGTCCTCCACTGTCTCCCAGAGTTTGCTCAAATTCGTGTCCCTTGAGTTGGTGATGCTAGCTAACCATCTCATCCTCTGCTGCCCCATTGTTTTGCCTGCAGTCTTTCCCAGCATGAGGGCTTTTTTCCCCTATGAATTGGCTCTTCACATCAGATGGCCAAAGTATTGGAGCTTCAACTTCAGCAGCAGTCCTTCCAATGAATATTCAGGGTTGATTTCCATTAGAATTGACTAGTTTGATTTCCTTGCAGTCCAAGGGACTCTCAAGAGTCTTCTCCTGCAACAAAATCCACAGTGATTTTGGAGCCCAAGAAAATAAAATCTGTCACTGTTTCCACTTTTTCCCTATCTATTGGCCATGAAGTGATGGGACCGGATGCCATGATTATAGTTTTTTTAACGTTGAGTTTCAAGCCAGCTTTTTTACACTCGTCTTTCACCCTCATTAAGAGGCTCTTTAGATATTCTTCGTTTTCTGCCATTACAGTAGTACCATCTGCTTATCTGAGGTTGTTGATATTTCTCCTGGCTGTCTTGATTCCAGCTTGTGAATCATTCAGCCCAGCATATCACATGATGTACTCTGCATATAAGTTAAATAAGCAGGGTAACAGTATACGGCCTTGACGTACTCCTTTCCCAATTTGGAACCAGTCCATTGTTCCATGTCCGGTTCTAACTGTTGCTTCTTGACATGCATAAAGGTTTTGCAGGAGGCAGGTAAGGTAGTCTGGTATTCCCATCTCTTTAAGAATTTTCCACAGCTTGTTGTGATCCACACAATCAAAGGCTTGGCATAGTCAGTGAAGCAGAAGTAGATTTTTTTTTTGGTATTCCTTTGCTTTCTCCATGATCCAGTGAATGTTGGTGATTTGATCTCTGGTTCCTTTGCCTCTTTGAAACCCAGCTTATACATCTGGAAGTTCTCAGTTCTCATGTACTGTTGACACCTAGCATGAAGGATTCTGAACATTACCTTGCTAGCATATAAAATGAGCATAATTGTACGATAGTTTGAACATTCTTTGACATTGCCCTTTTTGGGGTTTAGAGTGAAAACTGACGTTTTCCAGTCTTGGAGCCACTGCTAAGTTTTCCAAACTTGCTGACATATGTGTGTGTGTGTGTGTGTGTGTGTGTGTGTGTGTGTGTGTGTGTGTGTATGCATGGCACTTTAACAGCATCATCTTTTAGAATTTTAGATAGCTTAGCTGGAATTCCATCACCTCCACTAGCTTTGTTCATAGTAATGCTTTGTAAGGTCCACTTGACTTAATACTCCCAGATGTCTGGCTCTAGCTGAATGACCACATCATCGTGGTTATCCCAGTCATTAAGACCTTTTTTGTGTAGTTCCTCTGTGTGTTCTTGCCACCTCTTTTTAATCTCTTCTGCTTCTGTTAGGCACTTGCCTTTATTGTGTCCTTTATTGTGTCCATTCTTACATGAAATGTTTCCTTGATATCTTCAGTTTTCTTTTAGGAGATCTCTAATCTTTCCCATTCTGTTTTTTTCCCCGCTATATTTGTTACTGTTATCTTTCTTTTACTGACTTGAATTATGGGCATTTCCTAAAGTTCCATCCGCAGTTATTATCCCCTTTTATACATTCTCTTTTGTGAGCGCAGCCCTTTTCCATGTTAACCTATTTCAAACCCATCTTTGACCCCAGCTGTAGCCCTGTCTTCTCTTACCAGCCAGAGACCCACATTTTCAACTGTTTCTTGACTTTCTTGTGTTACAGCAGATTCACCAGCTTAAGAGCCTAGTCAACAATGTAAATGAGTAAAAAGCAGGTCTTTGATTAAGGAAAAAAAATGATTTTCTACACTAAGAAAAACAGTAGTGTTAGTGGGGTGATAGGTGGCCGTTGTGACATAGACTCAGGGTCAGGAAGGCAATCTTGGGGATAGTGGAGGGCAGGAGCCGGCAGACCCCATGCAGGCTGTTTGGCTCTGACCTTTATTGCTATCTGGGAAGGTTGGGCCCAAAGTTACCAGACTCCCAGTTTCTCAAGAGAAGCTGTAAATCAGGATTTGCATGGTAAATACCTTAAATTTTAAAGGATGGGTTGAATTTTTGTTAAGTACTTCATGGGCCAAGGAAAACATGCCCATGGATCAAGTGCAGTACGCAGGCTGCTAATTTATAACAGTGTCTTTCTGTAAAGACACTTTAAATGTTTTATGTCAAAATAAATAAATAAATAAATAAATGTTGTATGTCATCATTAGGTTCTTCCCCACCCCACCCCACCCCCACGCTTTTGTATTTCATTGTTCATTTAATGGGAGAACCATCCATTTAGTTATTTAAGCCAGGAACTTCCGAGTCACCATGGACATCTTCTTACCTCATTACTTCTTTATTTTGAAGGAGTGTTTTGGGTCAAGAGATAAATAAGCTTTTTATAAATTAATGGAGATTGGAACATGTTTTGTAGCAGAAAGGAAGAGGATAATGGGCAGAGCCCAGAATGTCCACTGGGATGGGATCCAAGGTATACAATCCAGCTACAGATTTCCATGATCTGATACTGATTACCCTTCATACTTTTGTTTCCCAGCTTATCAGGTTGGTAAGGAGTCCGCCTGCAATGCAGGAGACCCCAGTTCAATTCCTGGATTGGGAAGATCCCTTGGAAAAGGGAAAGGCTACCCACTCCAGTATTCTGGCCTGGAGAATTCCATGGACTGTATAGTCCATGTGGTTGCAGAGTCAGACACGACTGAGTGACTTTCACTTTCACAATCTTATTTTAACCCCAAGTAATAATTTTATCTTTGATTTTTTAAACGACTATCATATTTTCTTGAATTTTTTGAGGAACTTTATTCTTTTAAAAACGTGTTTGTTTTCTCATGGCAACTCTTTTTCTTTAGGTTCTTGAATTTAGTATGTTTTTCCATGTTGCTGCTTTCCTTAGAGTGATGATTGTGTAGGGGAGGTAAAATAGGGGGGAAAGATTATAGAAAAAATTTTTAACTTGTACATGGGGATTTTCATAGGAAAATAAAGAGCCAGAGAACCAATTAGGCATAATGTTTATATATCAAGTTGAACAATGAATACCGATTGTGAAAAAATAACAAAGATATGTAGGGGGAGGTTAAGGGAAGATAAGGTTAATTTTTAAAAGGTTTGATTATGCAGATTCTTCTCAGCCTCGACTCTGTGTCTCTGGTAAATCAAAATGTTCTTTTCCTCCAGGTGCAGGGGGAGCATGTTTCACATGGGAGTTTTTTATCTCCTGTTTTCAGGAAGAAAAGGGGGAGGCCAGAGTGCCTTTCTTGCACCTGTTGTTTTTAGTGCCTTTAGCTCAAAATAGTCAGTATGCCAAAACAGTATGTTTTGGAGTAGCAAATTCTAACCTCCTTCAGTTGCTTATGGTAGACTTGTTTGCAGTAAGCGAGGGGACCAGAAGCTTGAATTCAGCATTGCAGACAGTCTGTCCACCTGTGCCTGTGGGTGGGCCAGCCTCATGGGGTAGAGTGGACTTCCCCAGAAGATGTGTGGGTTCCTTGCCTTCAAAGTGTTGGTAAACTGCAAGTCATCTGGAATGTTATCCACCTTTCCTAGTCCTCGGAATCACTGTGGGTGTTTCTTTAGTCCCAAGGATCAGTGTGGTCTTAATCCAGGGGCAATAGATTTTAAGCCATAGCATCTGAGGTCATCAAACATCCAGTTTGAATACTCCCACTGCAGGTTCTTAGCAATAATTCTGTTTTTAGTGACAATGTAGCATGTATGGTGATGGTGAGATCTGTGCATGTTTAGCCAACTTGTCCCTAAGACTGTTCTCCCCCGTTCTGAGTAGCTAAATATGACAATTACGATTTGAGTCTGTTTCCTTCCTGCTTATTTTGAGTGAAAAGATCTGTATGTTGGCTGACTTTCAAGAATTTTGTAAAGAACCTGGTTATTTAGCGTTCAGGCCAGATGCATGGTTGCCACTGTGGAGAGGAAAGCAAACATTGCCTTCTGATGATCCATTGTGCTCTGAAGGACAGAATGGAGAATTCCTGTGGCAAAATCATGGCTTAATAAATTTGGTGATTGTTAGACTGACACATGTAGTATATATCCTTGAGAATGGAAGTTTCCCTTGACATGTCTGTAGTGTATTCGATTGCATTTCATGTCTTCTGCTAACCTGTATAATTTCTTCTTACATAAGTCAAGATTGTCACCTCTGCTTAAAATAGAAATCTTTTCTGCGGGCTCTGGGATTGCTCTTTTTCGAAGAGCGTTGTTAGAAAGCAAACAAAATGAATTAGAGCTGAATCAGTTAGAACTGCCACTTGATGTCTCTGAGGAACTTACCATCTGTCTTAAAGGTTTTGTACATACACCCACCTGTATAAAATGTGGACCAAGATATTCTAAATTCTGAACACTATTATATAACATTTGAAATCACAGAGAATAGCTTGTATCTTAGATGCCAAATTTAAATGCATAGCTTGCGATTTTTCCAAATTGTTCAAGTTGGTTAATTTTATAAGATATGAAAAACCTTTTGGTTTGAGGATACTTATGAGGTTCCTGGGCACACTTTACTCTAACCTTGGCTGAGTCAGCTTAGAACGTGGTGTCATCAGAGCTCATTGCTATCAGAGGATTGCAATATAACTCAGAGTGTTTTACTCACATAAGTGTTTTGTTTTTAAATGTATTGTACTGATTTGAAAAGATGGGGTTTTTTTTTGTTTGTTTGTTTGGACGGGAGGAGATAGAAAGTTGTACTGTTTCTAATGTATATATATTAATGAATTCATAGTCTAATTGGTTTAAGTTCTTAGAAGTAATCTCACTCATCTTGGTAGTGGAGTAACAGAGTAACATTTTTTTTTCTTTAAATACATAAAAATTTTGAAAAACCATTATATAGATGGTGCCTTGGCAAGTGTTTTCAACACACTTTGGGAATTTAAGTATGGTCTTCTTTAAAGAACTAAACGACATCTGTGGTTTTATTTTGTTAATCTGGTGTTTGCCGTGGACTCAGCATTGTGTTCAAAACTATAGAAAGTTATACTGTTATCTCTTGGAGGACTTAATTGTTTGTATCTTGGAAACATTCAACAATTCTAAGGAAAAAAAACTATGGGAGGGTTTTAGTGACTGTTAATGGGTATTGATCCAGCCTTCTGTGAGCTTGTAATCTAATTTTTAAAAATTAGGTTTATCACTAATCTTTTTCTGAAGAAGTGTTTAAGGATATTACTCTCTTGACTTTTTCTCCACTGATGCGGAGAAGGAAATGGCAACCCACTCCAGCATTCTTGCCTGGAAAATCCTATGGACAGAGGAACCTGGTAGGTTATAGTCCATGGGGTTGCAAACAGTCAGACACGACTGAGCGACTTCACTATACTTTGTTTTCCTATTTATTCTACTGTTGGAATTTGGGGGTGTTTGCAGTTTTCTGTGGTTGTGAATAATTGTATTTGTCTCTGAGTGACAGTTCTCCGGGTGACCATAAACTCAGGAGTGAAGTTGCTTGCTGATTGAGTATGTCCATGCTGGACAGTTTTCAAAGTGATTGTTCCAGCATGTGACTCCCAGTGGATTCTGAATATTTCCATTGCTCCCCATCTTTGCCACACCCTTGACATTGTCTGACTTCTTAAATGTAGTCAGACTGATAGGTGTGTAAAGATGTTTTTGTCTTCCTGTATTACTAAAGGAACAAAGCATCATTTATTTAAGGAGCTTTTGTAATTCCTTTTCTTTTCTAATTTTTTGTCTTCTATTGGATTGTCTCTCTTACAAATTTTTAAGAGATATATTCTAGATACTTATATTTTGCTGATTATGTGTTTTCTAACTTGTGGTTTATCCTTATATTTTCTTTATGATCTTTTTTTAATGAACCTAAGTTCTTTACTGTGATGCAGAACAAATTTACTATTTTTCTTTATGGTTTTTCTTTCTTATGTTGTTAACCTATTCTCAGACCATAAAATCTACTTTTATTGTCTACTAAAACTTTTATAATCTTGCCTTTTACAAACACTTCTTCAGTTAAATTGGAAATGACTTTAACACAGAGAGTGGAGTAGGGATTCAATGTAGTTTTCCCCCATGTGGATAAACATGTGTACAAGTACCAATATTAAATAATTTAACCTTTCTGTGTTTATTTGTAATTACTGCTGTGTTGTAATTGATTGTTTGTAGGGTAAGTCCCTTACTACTATTGTCTTATGGAGTGTCTTGATTCTTCTCAGACCTTTGGCTTTTCATGTAAATTTTATGTATAATCGCTTTATTGAGTTCCTTAAAGAATCCTATGGATGTAGACGTGCGTATATGTATATATGTAGAAACACATACATACATCTGTCTCAGCATCTGTAGGACCTCCACAGATACCAAATCTGAGGATGCTCAAGTCCCTTATATAACAGAGCATAATCTTTGAATGTAACCTGTGCACATCTTCCCTCATACTTTTCATTTCTAGGTTACTTGTAATACCTAATGTGATGTAAATGCTTTATAAATAGTTGTGAATAATATGTACGTGCTGTGGAGGGCAAATTCACGTTTGCTTTTGGAACTTTCTGGACTTTCCTCCCCAATATTTTCCATCTGTGTTTGGCTGAATCTGGGTTAGATGTGTAACCCGTGGACATGGAGGGTCCACTGTATTCCCTAGCTCTGTCACTAAGAGTTCCTGAGAGTAGTCCATGATAGCAATAAACACGTCCTGACATTTGGTCTTGAATTCTTTATGTTTTTAATTGAAGTAGGATTAATATACAGTTATAGTATTTGTTTCAAGTGCACAGCATAGTGATACCACATTTATGTACTTTATGAGTGATCACCGTAAGTTACCATGTGTCGCCATTTAAAGTTACTGTGGTAGTATTCACTATATTCCCAATTCTGTACATCCCATCGTTATGACTTATTTTGTAACTGGATGTTTTTGCTGCTTGGTCACCTTCACTTACGGGTATTGGCCTATAATTTTATTTTTTTTGGGGGTAGTGTCTTTGGCTGATTTTGGTATCAGGGTAATAATCTTAGCTTTGTAGAATGAGTTTAGAAACTTTCTTTCCTCTTCAACTTCTCAGAGTAGTTTGAGAAGGATAGGTTTTAACTCTGCTTTAAATGTTTGGTAGAATTCGCTTTAAGAAGTCATCTAGTCCGCTTCTAGACTAGTGGGCTTCTATTTATTGGAAGGTTTTTAAATTACTGATTCAGTTTCATTACTAAAATTTGGTCTATTTGAGTTTTCTATTTCTTCCTGGTTCTTGGAATATTGTTTTAAAAATTTTATCAATATCTTCTCGGTTTTCCAGGTTGATGGCATATGATTGTTTATAGTAGTCTCTTATGATCCTTAATGGAGAAGGCAATGGCACCCCACTCCAGTACTCTTGCCTGGAAAATCCCATGGACGGAGGAGCCTGGTAGGCTACAGTCCATCGGGTGGCGAAGAGTCAGACATGACTGAGCGACTTCACTTTCACTTTTCACTTTCATGCATTGGAGAAGGAAATGGCAGCCCACTCCAGTATTCTTGCCTGGAGAATCCCAGGGACAGGAGCCTGGTGGGCTGCCGTCTATGGGGTCACACAGAGTTGGACACAACTGACCTGACTTAGCATGATCCTTTATATTTCTGTGGTATCAGTTGTAACATCTCTTTCCTTTCTGATTTTATTTACTTGGAGCCTTTTTCTTTTTTTTTTTGATAAGTCTGACTGAAGTGAAGTGAAGTCGCTCAGTTGTGTCCGACTCTTTGAGACCCCGTGGACTGTAGCCTGCTAGGCTCCTCCATCCGTGGGATTCTCCAGGCAAGAATACTGGAGTGGGTTACCATTTCATTCTCCAGGGGACATTCCTGACCCAGGGATCGAACCCGGGTCTCCCACATTGGAGGCAGACGCTTTAACCTCTGAGCCACCAGGGAGGCCCAAGTCTGACTAACGGTTTATCAATTTTGTTTATATTTTCCAAGAGTCATCTCTTATGTTGATCTTTTCTGTATTTTTAGTCTCTATTTTTTTCTTCTCACTCTGATCTTTGTTATCTCCTTCATTCTATTAACTTTGTCTATATCACTGTAAACTTCAGTCTTAAAATTGTTTTTACTGTGTCCCATAGTTAAACACGACTTTCCAACATTTAATTTGTCTCAGTATTTTTTTATGTCTTTATCCCCATTGATTGTTTAGTAGCATGTTGTTTAGTTGCCATGTGTTTGCCTTTTTTCCTGTTTTCTTCTTGTTTATTTCTAGCTTCTCACTGTTGTCTTTGGAAAAGATACTTGATAGGATTTCACTGGTCTTAAATTTATTGAAACTTCTTTGTGGCCTTTTTCAGATTCATTTTTTGTAAAGGTTATTACAAGATGCCTTTCGTGTATTTTCATTTCTAGTTATGACCTTTTTTTCCTTATCTGAGAAGCTTTTAATCTGAATGATAACCTTGCCAGGTAGAGTCTCTAAGTTTTTTCCTTGCAGCACTTTGAACATATTGTACCACTTTCTTGTGGCCTGTAAAGTGTCTGCTAAAAAATCAGCTGATAGTCTTATGGGGATTCCCTTGTACATAACTAGTTATTTTCTCTTGCTTCTTTTAAGATTCTCTTTTTATCTGTAACTTTTGACGTTTTAATTATAATGTGTCTTGGTATTTGATCTCTTTAGGTTCATCTTTTTTGGTACTCTCTTTTGCTTTTTGAATTTGGATGTCTGTTTCCTTTTGTCAGGTTAGGAAAGTTTTCAGGTAAGTGCAGAAGTACGTTCTCTCTTTGGCTTCTGGAACCTGTATAATATGAGTGTTAGCAGAGACATTACTATGCCAACAAAGGTCCGTCTAGTCAAGGCTATGATTTTTCCAGTGGTCATGTATGGATGTGAGAGTTGGACTGTGAGGAAGCTAAGCGCCGAAGAATTGATGCTTTTGAACTGTGGTGTTGGAGAAGGCTCTTGAGAGTCCCTTGGATTGCAAGGAGATCCAACCAGTCCATCCTATGGGAGATCAGTCCTGGGTGTTCATTGGAAGGACTGATGCTAAAGCTGAAACTCCAATAATTTGGCCACCTCATGCAAAGAGTTGACTCATTGGAAAAGACCCTGATACTGGGAGGGATTGGGGGTAGGAGGAGAAGGGGACGACAGAGGATGAGATGGCTGGATGGCATCACCGACTCGATGGACATGAGTTTGAGTAAACCCCGGGAGTTGGTGATGGACAGAGAGGCCTGGCGTGCTGTGATTCATGGGGTCACAAAGAGTCAGACACGACTGAGTGACTGAGCTGAACTGAACTGATAATATGAGTGTTAACTGTGTTTGATGTTCCAGAGAGTCATTAAACTGTCCTCATTTTAAAAAATTCTTTTCTATTTTTGCTCTTCCATTTTGATGATTTCTGCTACTGTGTTTTCTAGATCATTGATTTGTTTTTCTACATCATCTAATCTGTTGATTTCATCTAGTATAGTTTTCATTTCAGTTATTATATTCTTCATTTCTTATTGGTTCTTTTTTGTATTTTCTCTTTGCTGAAGTTCTTACTGTATTCACACTCTATCAATATTTATTATCTGTTGAAATGTATATTTAAAACCATGATATCTCTGATTCCAGTCTGATACCATACAGTTCATTCTGACCTTTCCCCTTTCTTTGTTTCTTTTATCTCTAGTCTCAGAGTATCTAGTCAGGATACCAGTTTCCAAAGTGGCTAGGTTAATTCTTCTGTACTCCCTCAGTGTGGTTACTTATGCCTTTGTAATGCAGTTCACTTATTACTGATTGTGTTTCATTTTGAGTTACCTTCACATACTATTTGATTTTGATTATTTGCCTTTTTGTTTTGTTTAACATTACTATTGTTACAAACATCAAAACTATGCAAAAAGGCATATCCAGGTACCTGTTATCCCCCCCCCCCCCATTCTTTCTATTCAATTCTCATTCCCCCAGTTCCCACCTTGATGGTTCCATAATGCCTGTAAGGTAAAATTAGTTACACTACGTTCATAGTGTAATTGAAAAGTTCCTCCATCATCTCAGTCTTAGCTTGTCCTTCTACATCACGTTCTGGCAGCCTCAGATTTCCTAATGTTTCTCAAGAATTACTGGCTCATTCATGCCTCTGCATATTCTAGCTCCCTGCCTGGAAGGATGCTCTATTCCTCTTCTTGTCTTGCCCATTTTTAATTGTTCAAAACTCATTTATTTCAGTTTTACCCGACTATATAAGACTTATTTTCCTCAGCCTCCTCTTCTATTTTCATTTCACCTCTCCTACATTTAATAATTCTCTTCTGTTAAGTCATGGCACTTGTAAATATTGTGAAACTTTTGTGACATTTGATTTAAATTATTGATGTATAGGCCTTTCATCTTTTTTGTAACTGAGCTCCTTAAAGACAGGAACTTTGTCTTTGGATTTTTAGCATCTAGTTTGTTTTCTTCCCTGATAGCTCAGTTGGTAAAGAATCTGCCTGCAATGCAAAGAATGGTAAAGAATCATAGGGCTTCCCTAATAGCTAGCTCAGTTGGTAAAGAATCAAACTGCGATGCAGAAGACCCTGGTTCAGTTCCTGGGTTGGGATGATCCACTGGAGAAGGGGTGAGCTACCCACCCCAATATTCTTGGGCTCTTGGACTCAGCTAGTAAAGAATCTGCCTGCAATGCCTGGAGAAGGGAAAGGCTACCCACTCCAGTATTCTGGCCTAGACAATTCCATGAACTGTATAGTTCATGGGGTTGCAAAGAGTCAGACACGACTGAGTGACTTTGACTTTACTCATTTTCTTTCACATATCAATTATACAGTGAACATAGTATAGTGAATGGATTTCAGTTCTTTTCATTTTTTCTTTACTCTTTATTTCACTCATGATATAATCCTGTATTAATAGAATGTGGTGCCCATGATATTGTTATCTGTGGCATTTTTGTATTCTCTGCCTCTGCTCATATATTTGGGCAAAACCTTAGTAATTTAACGGCTTCCTGTGATTGCTGGGAAGTCAACAATATCTAATTACATTTTCCAACACAGTGTAGAGGGGTAGTATGAAATCAAGGTACAGAAATTGTTTAAAAATATGCAGACCTAAAAAGTGCAAGACTGTATTATCTGCCTCTTCACTTGAAAAATCTGAAACTTTCTGCCCCTTTAGCCTATTAGATTGGAGTAAATTGTTATGCTGGATACAAAATCCTTTTAACAGTCTTTTAAGAGCCCTGGTCAGCTTTTAAAATGTCATTATTTTTGTCCAAAGTACCAGTTCAGTAACCTTCCAAATTGTGTTTCTAAGCTGCTGCCTTTACTTTCTATTCTGTATAGATTATTCAACAGATTATGTTAAAATGTAGGGGCTTATTTCCATCAGTGTCTTGATCCACCATCTGTTACTTTCCTCTCTCCCTCCGTTTTGCATTCTCTTCCTGCCACTCTTGTGTGTTGTATTTAATCATAGTTCATTCTCCAGAGCTCTGCCTGGGACTCAAAACAGAGGTTTAGTTGTAATATAGTTCAGAAAAAAAGAAAAAAGATAAAGGTGCGTGCTCAGTTGTGTCCAACTCTTTGCGACCCCATGGACTGTAGTCTACCAGGCTCCTCTGTCCATGGAATTTTCCAGGCAAGAGTACTGGGGTGGGTTGCCATTTTGTACTCCAGGGGATCGAATCTTCCTGACTCAGGGATCAAACCCAAGTCTCTTGCATCTCCTGCATTGGCAGGCAGATTCTTTACACTGAGCCAGACATCACACTAAACAAAAGGGTATTGCTTCAGGGCTGTACTTAGTGAGAGTGCAAGGTTAACTACTGCACCCAGAGTGTTTGATGTCCTGGGCAAGTGAGCTGTGAGAAAGCATTCACTTTACTGACATATATGCTTTATAAAAGAAAATTAAAATATTTCACTTTTAATTCAGGTATAATACATATAAAAGACGAATGCATTATAAATGAGCACTTTGATGAGTTTTCCTAATTGAGTATAACTGGAAAAGCACCATTCAACCCAGAGAGTCCAGTATTACTGGACTGCCATAATTCCCCCTTACTCCTCCCCCGCCAGGCTTACTGTGCCCTCCAAAAGGTAACTACTATTCTGATTTATATAGTTTTACCTACTTTTGAACTTTTAAAAATAGAGTTGTGTAGTATACTCCCTCATATATCTGGCTTCTTTGTCTTAATAGTATGTTTGTGAGATTCATCTGTGTTATTGCATTAGTTATAGTTCATTTATGTTCATTACTGTATAGCATGCAAACTGTCTGTTTTTGTAAATAGTTTTATTGAACACAGCCACACCATTTCATTTACATACTATCTATGGCTACTTTTCTACTCCAAAGGCAGAATTGAGTAGTTGTAACAGGAAACAGAGACCATATGGCCTGCAAACCCTAAAATATTTACTGTCTGATCTTTTGCAGGGAAAAATTGACTGATCCTTGCTGTGTATAGTATACATTATATGAATGTTACACAAGTTGCTACTGAGTTTTGGCATTATAAGTAAGGCTTCGTTGAAAATCTGTGTCTTTAGGACCTGTATATGTGCATTCTTAGTAAATATTTCCCTGGAAGTGAAATTGCTGGGCCACAGTTTATATTCTGCTTTATTAGATATTGCTAAACAGTTTTCCAGTTCACACAAGTAGCTTATGAGAGTTGAACTGCTCTACAGCCTAAGACTTGGTGTTGTCTGTTATTTGCATATTAGCCATTTGGATCAATATGTAATTTTATCTCATTGTAGTTTTAGTTTGTATTTCTGTGGTAATGAATGATGTCGAACACCTCTTCATATGCTTATTGGAGATTTTTAATATTCTTTTTAGGTAATCTATCTTTTTCCTGGGCTTCCAGGTGGCACTAGTGGTAAAGAATCTGCTTGCCAGTGCAGAAGACATAAGACATGTGGGTTCAATCCCCAGGTCAGGAAGATCCCATGACACTCCACTCTAGTGTTCTTGCCTGGAGAATCCTATGGCAAAGAAGCCTGGCAGGCCATCTATGGTCCATAGGGTCGCAAAGAGCTGGGACACGACCGAAGCTACTTATTAGCACACATCATTTTCTTATTTTGTTGGAGTTTTTATATATTCTAAATGAGTCTTATATGTATTTAATACATATATTCAGCAAATATCTTCCTTTCTGATTCTTATAATAATGCATTTGTTGTATTTTAATGAACCTGAAGGGGATTGGAATATGTCACCCCAAAATATGCCTCTGTCTTTATTTTGAGACTGAAGGAAGTCAAGATACAGCAGATACAAGAAGAGCTTTTTTTTTTTTTCCCCCAAGAAAAATTTAAAGGATTTTAATTAAGTCCTTATTTTAGAAAGCAAAAATAATGCAATGCAAATAAGAATGTCTAACCAATAAAATTAACAAGCCAAAGTAATTTTGTTACATAAATTAACCCATTTATTATAGGCTAGCAACATTATCAAATGGTGGTGCTTCTACTGGTCCTTCAATTCCTTCAGTCTTCTGATGGCAGACTTTACTGTGACAGCAGAAGTGGTGTTGTAGGTCCAGGCACCACCAGCTACTGTTTTCATGCAGGAACCACAGTGCCAAATGCCCACAGCTCTTCTCTTCATCTTGGTTTTGCCACAGAAAGAGCAGGTATACTTGGCGTGCTGGCTGATTTCAATTTTCTTCACCATTTTCCTGAGGGAGGCACCATAACGGGTCACGTATTTGCCCACGATTCCGACCTTCTTGGTGCGTTTCGCCATGTTAACGCAACCTAGATCCGAGCCCAAGAGAAGAAGAGCTTTTTGTCCTCCTCATTTGTGAATGCAGGGCATGAATTTCCATTTGTGAAGGTGCACCCATCTCTCATACCAAGGAGAAGAGAATGATTCTTCTAACTCCAGACACCTGAGCCTATGCAACAAATCTTACTAAACAAGATTTATCCACCATACATTTCCTAGTCACCTTCCCACAATTTACCATTCTTAGGCGTCTAACCCCCCTTTTTCCTTTGTATAGTCACTTCTTCACTGTTTATTACCCTTTGTTAAAATGGTATATACTGCCTCTTTAGGTTTTCATTTTCTGTGGGATCCCCATTCACATAAAAACATTAACATCAAATGACTCTCAAGAGTCTTCTCCAACATCACAATTCAGAAACATCAGTTCTGTGATCCATGAGGGGGTTCTTCTACAAACCATAACTAATGCTAGCAACATGGCAGAATCTTATATAAACTGAGACAAGTGAAATTAGGCATGGTGTTGTAGATAGATGAGAGGATAGATAGCCACAGCTTTGTCAAGGCACATCCCCAGGAAAAAACCACAGCATCCTTAGAGTTTTATGTTTTTAAAGCCCTTCTGAATTGAATGTGACTTGCTATATTGTTACTTGCCCTGAGGTCTGGATAGGGACAAATTTCTTACCTTTCACTTTTGAAAGACATTCCAGGGTCTTAAAGTCCCCAGTTCTGTGGCTGTGTTTCTTCAGCAGTGTCAGATATCTGAATGGATACGTGCATTTACCAACACCCCCCTCCCCCAAACCACTTTCTTAGATCCCTGACGGTAGAAATTGAAGCTGGTTTATCTAGCTTTAAGTTACATTGGACTGGGTAGATTGGATGTGTGTTGTAGGCCTTAGACAGCATGATTTTTGAGGTTCGTTTAATAGTTGCTTTTGTTTCAGTGTTACAAGTAGCAGTCCAGGGCAGCGTTAATTTGTTTAAAATGGATTTGTTTGTTGGTGTTCAGATCTACAAAAGATGCAGATAGTTTTAACTTGAAGATACTTAGAGGAATTCTAATACCACAGATTTTTTTCTAAGTTCAGCTATTTACTTTTTAAAAGGCTGGTTTACTTCTTTCCAGAAAAAAAAATATAAGACTTTTGTCAAAGTTATGCAACTATTTTTAATGAAATTTCTTGTGTACTCAACTATTTTTTTCTTTTCCCTTTTGTTTAGGTTATATATTGTTAATGTGGATGCTATTGTCCAAATTTCTGTAGCTATGGCACAAGAATATAGTAAGTATTGTACCATGCTTCCTATGACCTACATGCTTTATAAAGTTTTGACTGTCTTTTAAGTTTCTCATTGGAGCAGTGGGAGTATTGTATTGAAAGAAGTTTTTAAGAACTTTACCTTTTCATTTGGTCATCTGATTTTTATGTCTCTAGTTTTTATATATGTACAAATACATCGTGATTATGATATGTTAATCTTCTGCTGAACACAGAATGATCGGCTAATACTAGCCATCAGATATTAGAATTGAGTCCATATTATGCATCCCATCTACCCATATTTGGGGTTGAGGAACTGACCAGCTCCAGGGTGGGCCCTGATTATGAGCAAGCCCATCGCTGCTATGCCCGTGCGTGATTCACTCCTTGGGAAGAAGTGCTGGGCACTAACTGGGCAGAGGGCTGGCTTCAGCAATGGTCCTGTAATCTGGCTCTAGCCAAGGAGACTCTAGAGTAAGTTTGCCAAGCGCTTCTGGCAGAAGTCTTCTCATACTTCAAACACAGCTACCGGAAGCGCCTGCCTCTTTCTGTCTTCTTCTGGATGTTGTTATGTGCTGGTGTGAGGTCTGGTGTGGCTCCAGGCTGAGCGAGAAGTCACACAGGGTGGAACACAGAGAAGGCAGCCCTGAAGCCTGTTTCTCCTCCAGGAGTCCAAGCATTTGAGCCAGCAACATTTCCTTTTTGTTTAAGCCAGTTTGAGTTGGGAGCCAAAATATCCTAAGTGATTCACTTTGTCTCCATTTTATTTTTAGTAGTCCATTAGTTTCTCCTTGGGACATGTGGGAGTAATTGCAAAGGGAGGCAAAATAATGCCGTCAAACTCGACTGGCAGGGTGTGTTGGTGTTGACCGGCACCCTCTTCCCTCTGAGCAGTTCACATTCGTATCCAAAGACATGAGAGTGAAATGCACTGCTTTCAGATTTTCTCTTTTCTTTCCCTGGAGGTTTTCCCTTTTAATCAAACCATTTGGGCTGTGAACACTGTAAAGGGTCATGGACTACTGGCCAGAAAACCATTGCTTTGTATAGGTGTGTGTTTGCCAGCGTGGCGCTGTCCCTGGTGTTTTCTTAGAGTAGTCTATATTCAGATTTCTAATTGCTTGCTTTTGTTCTTCAAAAATTACTGTGAATCTCAAATATAAGAACTCTTTAAAGGATGATATAACAGATATTTATATATATCCTCCCACAACACTCTAGGCAAATAGAATGTTTACCAATTCCATGGATCAGCTAAAACCGTATGATCATCCTCTCTCATAGCAGTGCCCTTTCTCCACCTTCGAAGAACTACTTTCTGGGTTTACATCTTTATTCTTCCCTTGCATTTGTTTGTGCTTTTACCACATATAGATAGGATGATTTTTGTATGCTTTTTCACTTCAGGTATATGTAGATACTGTGTGTGTATTGTTGAAAATCACAAATAAGTTGAGAAGAAATTCAGGATCACAGAAAGAAGCTATAAATGCATTCTTAGACACTTGTGCAAAGATCTGTTACAAGGCATCTTGGTGATCCATAATGAAATGCATTAGATTTTTATTTAATTATTTATTTTGGCTCCATCATGTGGTATGTGGGGTCTTAATTTCCTGACCAGGGTTTGAACCCATGCCCCTGCAGTGGAAGCACAGAGCCCTAACCACTGGACCTCCTGGAGCATGCCCCAAAATGTGTTTGATTTTAAATGGCTGATGACTTTAATCAACATGCTTATCTTCTCGAGTCTCGTGCTTGTTCTTCTGTTGAGTTCACTATCTACACCCGTGCCTGCACTCCTTTAAAGGTTTGGCAAGTGCAGGCCCCACTGAGTCGTTGTATAGGTTACTTTTCATTTAAATTCCTCCATTCATCCTGTGGTCAGAATGCATGCTTTTGGCAAACTTGGGTAAATTTTTGCATTCTTCTGCGCTCTGACAATTAGCCATCTTCCTGACAAAATTGACTTCTCTGCTTTCTAAGTTTGTCAGCTCGTCAGTTTCCACCTTGTAGTGGCGGCAGCAGTTAGGAGGAGGTGTCCACTCCTATGAACGGGTTATGAAGCAAGGTGCTTTGAATCATGGCATCACATTATTTCCCATTGTGCCCCAGCATGAGTCTTGGTGGGCTTCCCAGGCAGTTCAAGTTGTAAAGAATCTGCCTGCCAGTGCAGGAGACGCAAGAGGCCTGGTGGGTTCATACTGTGTCAGGAAGATCCCCTGGAGGAGCACATGGCAACCCACTCCAGTGTTCTTGCCTGGAGAATCCCATGGACAGAGGAGCCTGGTGGGCTACAGTCCATGGGGTCACAAAGAGTTGGACATGACTGAAGCGACTTAATAACGCACCCGCATGCATGAGTCTCGGAGATGATTTCATAGCATCCTTGTCTGAAACATTTCTCAGGTCGTTTAACTTCTGCATTCAAAAAACCCGTTCTTCACCCTTGGTTCTTGTTGGGGATATTGCTTCCACAGGACTGAATAACCATTGCCCCTCAGAGATCATTAATCCTTTCTACTTGGTAGCGTAGTTACTGATAAAATGTCAGAGAAAGATTTATGACAATCAGAAGAGGATTTCCATTTTCTTTCCCTGAACAAAAAAGTAAACTGAAAAGGTTTTTCCCCCTTAATTCATACAGATTGTATTCTCACTACAGAAAGGGAAACAATAATCTCTTTTGTAGAAATCCAATTTTATGCTTTTGTGCTTTGTGCATGTATTTTTTGGTTGTTAAAAAATGGATCCTTATTTTAATTTTATTTAAATGTAACTGTCTTCCTTATTTGTGGGCCTAATCCTGAATTAAAATGTTGCCAATGCTAGAAGATTATAGCCTTCAAATGGAAACAATCAGTGAGGCCCCTAGGAAAAGAGCTAGTAAATCTCTTCCATTGAGAGATGACCAGCCTTCAAATGGAATGCCATTTGTATAGCAGGCCAAATATAGACAGGAAATGCAAGATATTTAAGCTACAGTCCTGTAATATATTTTATATCCATTTTCTTGTTTAAAAAACTTTTACAGTTGTTTCTTAAGGAAAAAAGGAAAAAAAACCTGTGGTTGACATCAGTTCAGTGAACTGATGTTTTTGTTTCTCGTAGAAGGATGTCTTCATATTTATTTCTTATGTGAAGGAGTCTGTAGACTTGGCTTGTTTTTATGCCTCAAAATGAAATGGTGCCTTTGTGGGGGATGCTCCACTGGGCTGAGGGAACTTCTAGACAGTGACTCAGATCTGTAATTAGGTCTTGCTTTCCGCACCCTTGTTGACTTAAAAGCTCTGGCCATAGACCATTTAGTCTGGGGAAGCCATACGTGAATCATCTAAATTGGCACAAATTATCCAGAATGCTACTAAATGTTTTCTACTCTTTATTGTGATTGAGGGAACTAGAAAGGGAGACTTCTTTGAGTTTGAAGGTATTCTCAAGGGTATGTATACACATTTGTGAAAGCACATCTCATCCTTAGAGTGAAGAGCAGTAGAATATTTGACAGTTGTAGGCAGTTCTTATTTTGCGGGTCTGTTTTAGAACATTCCTCCAGGCTTTGTAGCCTTTCCTTTGGGAAGAAGCTAGCAGCAGTTGCCTATCTTCCCAGCTCCAGTTTGTTCTCCTTCCCTGTCTTTCAGGAAGGGAGATCCAGTGGCTGTCTGGCTGCCAATGGTCTCAGCTTAACTCCCACAGCATCGTTGACATTGTTTAGTTTATATTATCTTTGTATTTAGAGTATGTTATGTCTGTTTTGCATCTTTTAACTTGAACTCCTCATCAATATCTTACGTATTTAGAATGGAATTTGATATCCTTTCCTTCTCTTTCTTAAAAGGATAAATCAGCAGACTGACTTAGACCTGTGTCAGTTACCTGGCAGTGAAGTGGGTGAAAGTTGTTTTTTTGTCTTCACTGAATAAGTTGACTTTGTTTCAGTTTATTTTAGTGCAAAACATTAAAACAGTCAAATTAATTCTAAAGTGGAGGACATTTAAATGTAAGTCATTTAGGAATAAAGATAAAATGAGGGCTTTTCTTAGATAGAAAGTAAGCCTTTTAATTAGTTTTTTCTCTCTCTATGGGTTTTCTCTGATGGTGCATTAAGGATCTTGTCCAGCACTTATTACCTGATTGTTTCTGCCCTAAAGAGAAAAAACAAGCACATTTAGCCAGTCAGGAGCCAAAAGACCAGATTTTCAACTTGTAATGTGAGTTGTCTTTTTAATACGTGGGTGAATCTTTGTTTTCATGTTGAAATATCTGTGATTGAGCCTTTCAGAGGAATGTATCTTTTAACAGGAAGTAGAAAGCCATGGCTCATTGTGTAGTTATGTTTTGCAGGCCTTAGTACTGTTCTGCATCTGTGGGGTCACGTGAGTTGGGCTGTCTTTGTTGGTCTAGGGCATTGCTGTTTGTTATATACTGTCATAGTCATTTTGGAAAGTCAGGTGTTCAAATTATAAAATTATGGTTAGCGAATCTGCTGAGTTAAGTTGGAAGATTTTAAAGTGAGCTTCTAAGAAACTGGTTGGTAAAGTATTCCTAATTACATGGTTACTTAAGCTCTTTTCCCTGATGTAAATCACAAAGGACCTTCATATTAGCAATTTAGGCTGTTTATAAAGGATGCCTGTTCACTAAAGACTGCAATCCTGTTTGTCATAAGGACCTGTTTAGTACCCAATTAACCTTTCACTTAATCTCTTTTTAGAATTAGGAGCCAAGAGACCATGCTTCAGTACCAAATACCAATCACCCATCCTTATGGCCCTTAGATTGCACAGTGTGTAAATAATTGGGTCATGACCTAACACCTAAATAGAGGGGCGTGAAAGGTTTACCTCCAGTGGGACTTCAACATCACCTTATGGCTTCTAAGTTACATTGTGTGAATTATTTCTTCTGTGGCAGTCAGAATCTCTAGTCAACAGGTACAGTGACAGGCCAGGGCAAGAATTCAAGAGTTCTTAATGAATGTAGAAATATCTGGAGTTTTATGCTTGATGATATCTGAGCCCCACAGTAGCAGATGCCTTCTAACTTTCTGGAAATGAAATCTCAATCTTATAAATGAATGCTAATCCCTGGCAAAAGCTTTGGCACCTTCTTTTTTTCTCTCTCTCTTTTCAAATTAAACAGAATCAGTCTGATCTGTAGGTTAAGTGCTGTCTCTGTACTCTGCATGTATGAAGATACATGTCGCCTTCCTCTCAAGCCTCCCTCCCACTTGGCAATCCTATTTTACTGTTGCATAGTGGCTTCATTTTAAAGATAGAGGCATCAGTGGATATCCATCCACTCTGCAAGTGCGTAGAGCTTGTTATAAAAATTCAAGCCAAGGCCCAGCATTCATCGTGGCTAAAATTCTGTTCTTTCATGACATTCTGCTAATCATTTTGGAGTCATGTTCATTTAGTTGTATTTGTTTGAAAGTGAAAGTTGCTCAGCTGTGTCTGACTCTGTGTGACCCCATGGACTATATACAGTCCATGGAATTCTCCAGGCCAGAATACTGGAGTGGGTGGCCTTTCCCTTCTCCAGGGGATCTTCCCAAAGGGATCAAACCCAGGTCTCCCGCATTGCAGGCGGATTCTTTACTAGCTGAGCCACAAGGGAAGCCCAAGAATACTGGAGTGGGTAGCCTATCCCTTCTCCAGCGTCTCTTCCTGACCCAGGAACTGAACTGGGGTCTACTGCATTGCAGACAGATTCTTTACCATCTGAGCTATTGTTTGAAGCATCAAGAAAATCTGGGCAGAGGATGAGATGGTTAGAAAGCATCACCAATTCAATAGATGTGAATTTGAGCAAAAACTTCACTAATAGCTCAGTCAGTAAAGAGTCTGCCTGCAATGTAGGAGACCTGGGTTTGATTCCTAGTGGGAAGATCCCCTGGAGACGGAAATGGCAACCCACTCCAATATTCTTGCCTGGAGAATCCCATGGACAGAGGAGCGTGGCAGGCTACAGTCCATGGGGTTACAAGAGTTGGACAGGACTTAGTGACTAAACCACCACTACTGGGAGATAGTGAAGGACAGGAAAGCCTGGTGTGCTGCAGTTCATGGGGTTACAAAGTCAGACATAACTTAGCAACTGAGCAGCAGCAACTCCAGAAAATTTAAAAAATAACTTTTCCAAAACTAATATGTACCTACAAAAATGCAGGCATTATATCTGAACACAAAATGAAAATAAGCATCTGTAATTTTGCCATCGAGAAGTAGTGATCAACACACACTAATAATGTGCTCTCATAGAACACAGCATACCATTAAAAGGGGTTAAACCCATCCCAGTTGTTAATGAAGGACTGACTTGGGTGGTAGCACATAGAAATTCTTAAATATCTGTAATGGTGTGTATTAAATATTAAACATAATATCACCTAAACTGCAAGTATTTATATAAACAGGTTGTTGACATTTCATCATAGGATAAAGAGGGAGCCTCTTTAAAAACAAGCTGGGCTCTGGCCTATCCTGGTTAACTTTTGTTTTTAATGATTTTAGAGAGAGATTTTTGGTGTAGGGTGTATTTCTCTATGTAGACCTGTGACTTGTTTTTGTTTGATTTGTTTAAGTGAAGGAGCCTTGGTTGTAAAGTAAGCTTGTTATATAGGAACAAGAGGAGAACACTGTGTTTTTAAAGGAAATGTGTGTTCCCTGCTAGGAGAGAAAAGGCGAGAGACTAGGCTGCATATGGTAATTCTCCAAGGGTAATTGAGTTCAGGGTCCCGCTCCTGGACTTGTTTTTAATACGGTGTATCTCTCCTCTGCCACATTCTGTCCCCTGTACCCCTTCTCTCTGCTCCCTCCCCCATCCCGTAAGGTAAACAATGCAGCCTTGCAGAGCTCTGCACTGACTCACATCTCCAGTATCCCACTTCATGCTTTAGTTTACAATAAGTCGGGGTATTGTCTGGCTTTCAAATCACCACACCACAAGGAAACAACAGACATCTCCCTGGGTCTGAAAGGATTTGCCCTTTGTGATGTTCTGATCGTTTCTGAGGATTTGTTTGCTGGCCTCTTTCTCTGAGGCTCAAAATAACTTGGTATGTATGCCGCAGCCCTCCTAGCTTCCAGAGGGCTTCTTTTAAGTGCCTGTCCTTAACAGAAGCATTCTCTCTGAGCAGTGATGCACTTCAACCAGTTGGCCAGTAATGAGCCCCAGAGTTTCTTGTCCTGAAGCCTTTGTGGTGTAAACAGAGCACATGATGAGAGCTTGGTCCTTTGTCCTCTCTTCCAAGCACAGAGTGTAAAAGTTGTTTTAAAGGAAGTCTGGATTTTGTGGTATCACTTGGTTTTGGCCCTGTGTCCCCTTAGATCTTAGCCTGGAATTCTTTGGGAAACTCCACCCCTGGAAGAAAAGGAGGATTTTTAAAAGAATTGTGTCAGCAGCTGTTGATGTTGGTAAGAACGCAGCACTGTCTTTTCATATTTTTTCGTCATAGAACAACAGCTTGTGGGATTTCATTTTGCGATGACAGTCGCTTGCACTGAGAGACAGATTTGAATTGTATTAGTCAAATAGCTTCATTTTAAATTATTTTATAACTTTGTATTGTTGTAAAACATTCAAACTGTGATTCCCTGATGTTATGTGTTTTTAGTTTGACATCAGATTAAGATCTTTGCGTTTAAATGGTTGAAGAAAGCAAATTTTAATTTCTTTTCAAAATATTGTTGTTAATAAATAGTAATCCTCTTTTCTACCAATTTTACTTATGGGTAGTTTCATATGACATTAGATTTTGCATGATTGTTTTCAATACTCTGAACTGTTATCTTTTTATTCACAATCTTAGGGTGGCATATCATTTGATTTTCTTGCATAACACTCATTAGATTTATTTAAACTTTGTTTATTTTCAACTCTAGTGCTAAAGCTATAAATAAATAACCCTCTTTATTTTTAATTTGCATTTTGACTCTTAAGTTATAACACAATCTGTCTATGACTGGGTTCCTGATTCTGTTAAATTTACTCCTCCTTCACAATGATAGCTTGATAGGTATTTGTTTCACATAAGATTTCAATGTAATCTCTTCTTGAAAAGGATTTGGATTAAGTCATTTATTATTGGTTTCCCAGTCCTCATTTGGTGTGCTTTGCTGGAGCAGCCGTAAAGAGATACCCCACGTCCAAGGTAAGAGAAACCCAAGTAAGATGGTAGGTGTTGCGAGAGGGCATCAGAGGGCAGGCACACTGAAACCATAATCACAGAAAACTAGCTAACTTGATCACAAGACCACAGTCTTGTCTAACTCAGTGAAACTAAGCCATGCCGTGTGGGGTCACCCAAGACGGCCGGGTCATGGTGGAGAGGTCTGACAGAATGTGGTCCACTGGACAAGGGAATGGCAAACCACTTCAGTACTCTTGCCTTGAGAACCCCATGAACAGTAATGAAAAGGCAAAATGATAGGATCCTGAAAGAGGAACTCCCCAGGTCGGTAGGTGCCCACTATGCTACTGGAGATCAGTGGAGAAATAACTCCAGAAAGAATGAAGGGATGGAGCTAAGCAAAAACAATACCCAGTTGTGGATGTGACTGGTGATAGAAGCAAGGACCGATGCTGTAAAGAGCAATATTGCATAGGAACCTGGAATGTTAGGTCCATGAATCAAGGCAAATTGGAAGTGGTCAAACAGGAGATGGCAAGAGTGAATGTCAACATTCTAGGAATCAGCGAACTAAAATGGACTGGAATGGGTGAATTTAACTCAGGTGACCATTATATCTACTACTGTGGGAGGAATCCCTTAGAAGAAATGGTCAGCAAAAGAGTCTGAAATGCAGTACTTGGATGCAATCTCAAAATGACAGAATGATCTCTGTTCGTTCTCAAGGCAAACCATTCAATATCACAGTAATCCAAGCCTATGCCCCAACCAGTAACGCTGAAGAAGCTGAACGGTTCTATGGACCTACAAGACCTTTTAGAGCTAACACCCAAAAAAGATATCCTTTTCATTATAGGGGACTGGAATGCAGAAGTAGGAAGTCAAGAAACACCTGGAGTAACAGGCAAATTTGGCCTTGGAGTACGGAATGAAGCAGGGCAAAGGCTAATAGAGTTCTGCCAAGAGAACGTACTGATCATAGCAAATAGCCTCTTCCAACAACACAAGAGAAGACTCTACACATGCACATCACCAGATGGTCAACACTGAAATCAGATTGATTATATTCTTTGCAGCCAAAGATGGAGGAGCTCTATACAGTCAGCAAAAACAAGACCAGGAGCTGACTGTGGCTCAGATAATGAACTCCTTATTGCCAAATTCAGACTTAAATTGAAGAAAGTGGAGAAAACCAATAGACCATTCAGGTATGACCTAAATCAAATCCCTTATGACTATACAGTGGAAGTGAGAAATAGATTTAAGGGACTAGATCTGATAGAGTGCCTGATGAACTATGGACGGAGGTTTGTGACATTGTACAGGAGACAGGGATCAAGACTATCACCATGGAAAAGAAATGCAAGAAGGCAAAATGGTTGTCTGGGGAGGCCTTACAAACAGCTGTGAAAAGAAGAGAAGCAAAAAGCAAAGGAGAAAAGGAAAGATAGTCTCATTTGAATGCAGAGTTCCAAAGAATGGCAAGGAGAGATAAGAAAGCCTTCCTCAGCGATCAATGCAAAAGAAATAGAGGAAAACAACAGAATGGGAAAGACTAGAGATCTCTTCAAGAAAATCAGAGATACCAAGGGAACATTTCATTAAAAGATGGTTTCGATAAAGGACAGAAATGGTATGGACCTATCAGAAGCAGAAGATATTAAGAAGAGGTGGCAAGAATACACAGAAGAACTATACAAAAAAGATCTTCACAACCCGGATAATCATGATGGTGTGATCACTCACCTAGAGCCAGACATCCTGGAATGTGAAATCAAGTGGGCCTTAGGAAGCATCACTATGAACAAAGCTAGTGGAGGTGATGGAATTCCAGCTGAGCTATCTCAAATCCTGAAAGATGATGCTGTGAAAGTGCTGCACTCAATATGCCAACAAATATGGAAAACTCAGCAGTGGCCACAGGACTGGAAAAGGTCAGTTTTCATTCCAATCCCTAAGAAAGGCAATGCCAAAGAATGTTCAAACTACTGCACAATTGCACTCATCTCACACGCTAGTAAAGTAATGCTTAAAATTCTCCAAGCCAGGCTTCAGCAATACGTGAATCATGAACTTCCAGGTGTTCAAGCTGGTTTTCGAAAAGGCAGAGGAACCAGAGATCAAATTGCCAACATCCGCTGGATCATTGAAAAAGCAAGAGAGTTCCAGAGAAACGTCTATTTCTGCTTTATTGACTGTGCCAAAGCCTTTGACTGTGTGGATCACAACAAACTGTGGAAAATTCTGAAAGAGATGGGAATACCAGACCACTTGACCTGCCTCTTGAGAAACCTGTATGCAGGTCAGGAAGCAACAGTTAGAACTGGACATGGAACAACTGACTGGTTCCAAATAGAAAAAGGAATACGTCAAGGCTGTATATTGTCACCCTACTTATTTAACTTATATGCAGAGTACGTCATGAGAAATGCTGGGCTGGAGGAAGCACAAGCTGGAATCAAGATTGCAGGGAGAAATATCAATAACCTCAGATATGCAGATGACACCACCCTTATGGCAGAAAGTGAAGAGGAACTAAAAAGCCTCTTGATGAAAGTGAAAGAGGAGAGTGAAAAAGTTGGCTTAAAGCTCAACATTCAGAAAACTAAGATCATGGCATCTGGTCCCATCACTTCATGGGAAATAGATGGGGAAACAGTGGAAGCAGTGTCAGACTTTATTTTTCTGGGCTCCAAAATCACTGCAGATGGTGACTGCAGCCATGTAATTAAAAGACGCTTACTCCTTGGAAGGAAAGTTACAATCAACCTAGATAGCATATTAAAAAGCAGAGACATTACTTTGCCAACATAGGTCCATCTAGTCAAGGCTATGGTTTTTTCAGTGGTCTTGTATGGATGTGAGAGGTGGATTGTGAAGAAAGCTGAGTGCTGAAAAATTGATGCTTCTGAACTGTGGTGTTGGAGAAGACTCTTGAGAGTCCTTTGGACTGCAAGGAGATCCAACCAGTCCATCCTGAAGGAGATCAGTCCTGGTTGTTCTTTGGAAGGACTGAGGCTGAAGCTGAAACTCTAATACTTTGGCCACCTGATGCGACAGGTTGACTCATGGAAAAGACCCTGATGCTGGGAGGGATTGGGGGCAGGAGGAGAAGGGGACAACAGAGGATGAGATGGCTGGATGGCATCACTGACTTGATGGACATGAGTTTGAGTAAACTCTGGGAGTTGGTGATAGACAGGGAGACCTGGCGTGCTGCGATTCATGGGGTCGCAACGATTCAGACGTGACTGAGCGACTGAACTGAATTGAATCCTCATTTTCATTTCTTCAAAATGGGTTATCTTTTTACTTCTCCTTCCACGTTACATGAGGTGTACCGTAAGAAGAGATTTCGACTTTGTTCTAAGTGAAAGATGGGAGTGAAGTCAAGTTCAGGAAAAGAATGAAGGGTCAACCTTATGTGGGAAGAAAATTAGAAAAGAATTCAGGTGAGAAATTTGTCGTCTTAAAACTTAACCCATCACAGGAATTGCTACTCCTCCATTATTTCTTTTTCTGCATCTTTGTTGACCCAGGTAACTCCCATCTTCTGAGCTAGGTCTTTGTTTTTTCTTAGTAGATGGTCAGTTAACAGAAGATCTGACTGACTTGCTGACTTGTTAACTGCAAGAAAAAAATAGGCTCATTCTCTTCTTAAAACCACCATTCTAATTTCCTAGCACTGGATTCCTCCTTCAGGGATTCTGTGAGGAAGCCATGCTATAAGTTGAATACTCCCCGCCCCCTTTTTTTAATTGAATCTTCTTCCCTAATATTATGTAGTAGATCCCTTTTTTTCTAGAGAAGTGTGAGATGTTATTTTCTCTTAGTTTTGAAAGTAAAAGGCTCCCCTGTTGCCTCGTTTCCCGAGAGGTGATTTCCCACCATTCCTACGTTGAGGTTTTGTGGGATTTTAGTCCTCCATAAATTGGTGGGATTAAAATTGTGTCCTGACATTTTGCTGCATATTTTGAGATTCTTGGAATCTCCAAGTGGTCATATGAAGCCACAGTTGGGAGTCACTGCGTGGGCATCCATCCTTTCAGCTGTCACGTGGCAGGGAAGGCTGTTTATCCCTTACATCTGGCAGAGTGGGATCTGGGCTTCTCTTCTGCTTCCTCTAGTTTGCTACTTCAAATCTTTTTGTCTTCATTACTAGGTCTCTAAATTTCACTGTCAAGTCCACTTTCTTCCAAGTGTTACAAAATAGAACCAGAGCCATGATGCATTTTGGTTTGTGTCTGTTTTTGTCTGTTTCTGGATACAGAAAAGGGCAAGGTAGGCCCCTTCTTACACGTTTTGATGCTTGAAGAACAATAAAAAATACAAGAATAAAGAGTCTAGTTTCTTTATGTTGATATATGGCAGAAACTAACACTATTGTAAAGCAATTATCCTCCAGTTAAAAATAAATAATTAAAAAAATAATAACAACCAAACTGTAATATCTGTTTTAGGAAAACAGTATTAAAAATAAAAGTGTATTTTTCTTTAAAAAAAAAAAAAAAAGTCTAGTTTCTTAATAAGTAGTTACTGTCCTTTCCAGATTCCTTCCTTTTTGGTTGTGTTTATTGCATGTAGCCCTCTACTAACTGCAGTCATGGGGTGTTGCTTTCACATCTGATCCACAGGATAGTTTCAGATAGTTTCTTAGTGACTGTTGTTCGACACGGAAGAAGATGCACTTATATCAGTTTTGTGAGTTTTTCCCTCCAAGTGCACAGGGCCACGTCCTCAGTGGTGCCAGGATGCTTCCTTACAGTTCTGAGAGGACTTGGCCTGTTTTCCCAAATGAGATAATGAACACAAAAATGCTCTCTAGTAAGCTACAAAATGTCATAAATGGGAGAGGACACTGTTGTTACTGTTATTCTCTGCTTGAGTGGTCAACTGTAAATACTCTCTGTTCATTTCATGACCTCCATCTGAGATCTGGTTGCGTCTGACATTCCTGTTTCCAGGGAACAGCTATTTCTTGATTAGGTGGACTTTTACCTTCTTGGACCTTTTGCAGAAGAAAAAGCTCCACACATTGAACAAATGTAGCTTAACAAATGTTACATTCAAGCAAGTGGTTAGTATTTCATAATATTTACAAAGAAAGGAGTCCCTGCCCTTTATATATGGAATAAGTTTCTGTTGGCAATGACCCTGAGATTCCTGGCCCCATGAAAGATAACTGGTTCTGGGAGCCACGAGTTTAGGCCTCCCATCTCACTTCTTACTCAGCAAGAGGACAGTTTCTCTGACAGATGGACTTGTAGTTTTTGTTGAGCTTTCATACAGAATACAGCGGGGGTGTATGCATGTGATTTAACTCCTTGCCTTCAAGCTTTTCAGTTTGTGCACATTGATGTTCTTGTGGAGAGGGGTGTGACCTGGATCACAGAGAAAGAACTTACAAGGAGAATAAAGGTTGGCCGGGGGGGACATTCTCTTTCTCTGCCTCCCATCGTAGCTGGAAGGTGGAAGTGTTGTGGTGAGATGATGCTTCTGCCACAGATATCATCTGAGCAGTGTCTCATTCGTGGGGCGATGCCAGCTCGCATGTGGAAGCTGGCCTAAAACTGCTTCTTCGTTGGCAGCAGCTCCTCATCAGAAATGCTTTCCTGCATTTCATAGTAAATCAGTGCTGACTCTAATGGGGAATTCTAAAAAGACCGTGTCGTGGAGATTTGACATTCCTTGAAGCTGGTCAATGGTTTACCTCAACAGGCCTTTTGGAATTGTTTCAAAACACTAATCACACGCTGACAGCAGCTTGCCCTGTTGAGGGGAAGAGTTGGGATGATTATTGCACGTATTCTAAGACTGCTTGATTAGAGGGGCATTTCTTGGCTTACCCTGTCTGTTCTTTCCTTTCCACTGTATATGGAACTTAAATTCTGTGAAAGACTGTATTATAAGTCCTAGAATTTGCTTTCCAGAATTTTGGATTTTGTGAAGTACAGTGTTAGCTAGGGCAGACCAGAGAAGTTGTGTCGGTTACCTTGGAAGTGATGCCTTTGTTGAATAAGGAAAAGAAGGATACATAGCAGTGGAAACACTTGATTAGGCTCAAGGAAAACATTTTAGCTCTTCTTAGGATACCATTCTTCACCTTAAAGAGAGATATTTAAACTTGCCAGTTACTTAGGCATTTAAAAAAAATTCAATTCTCTATTGAATTTATTACAGTATTGCTTCTGTTTTATGTTTTGTTTTCTTGTCCATGAGGCACGTGGGATCTCAGCTCCTGGACCAGGGATCGAACCCACACCCCCTGCTTTGGAATGTGAAGTCTTAACCACTGAACTGCTAGGGAAGTCCCTACGTAGGCATTTTAAGTTGTTTGAAATTAGGGTAAAGTCATGTAGTGTTCAAAAGAGAGGACTGAAATCCACAGAGCATAGGAAGTCCAAGTTGTTGCTTCCACAGAAACCAGACCTTGTTCGTGCTATGTGGACTATAATTTCTTATCTCCATCTGTAGCAAGAATAAAAAAATTCATACTGCACATGAGGTAAATTATTGCCTTTATTGGGCCATTTGTTAAAAGTTCCACCTACTGGTGAGTAAATTAACCTAGAGAGCATGCTCTGTATTTAGAATGTTTGACTAATGTAAGGAATCCAGTGTTTATTAGTCTGTGACATACATTTTAAGGATAAGTAAATAAAGACCCAAATGCATAGTTATTTGTTAAAAATAACAGAATAAGTCATTTGAAGAGCAGGAAGCAGATGGGCTCTCACATCCTTCTTTCTGGAAAAGCTAATCCATGTTGACACAAGGCATACATCATTCAAAAGAGAAATTCTAGTCTTTTGCCAGATAGTTTTTCTTTATTTTAGGCAAGTATGATACTGATCACAACAGTTTTCAACTCAGGTCTCTCCACTCAGTACATTTTCCATAAGGTAGCACAAAGGAATTAAGGTTCATTCCTTGAATAAGGAACCTTAAAGGTTAAGGGAGAAGTAGTAGTTACAGCAGCTTCATGGCAAGCCCATGGATCCGCTGTGCTGGAGGATAAACCTACTTCCCAGCACCCAACGCCTTCCTTTGCTCTGTCCTCTGTGCTTAATGAGCTCCTATGCCTTCCCACAGTTGAACTCTTCACCCCGTCTGTCTTGTGGACCCCTCGCCTTCTCCAGATGTGAATCCTCTAGTCCTGGCATTCCCGTCTCCCCCCTGCCCACCTCTTCATGCTTTTTCTTTGCCTGTAAGCATTTTTCAACTCTTCTTTCTCCAGCACAAATGTTCCCACCCCCTCTCAGATCTTTCATTCTCTTTTTCTTGTTTCCAGTGCAGGAAAAACAAGAAGTGGGGCAAGGGGAAGAACTAGTCCCATCAGTCTAAATCCCTTAATTCTACTAGTGTTTTGGGGGTTGTTTGGGGGACACTGATTTATAATACACATGCAGTAAAATGCGTAGATCTTAAGTGGCCCAAAATTTGGGTTGTTTCTAGTTGTTATTGGCTGTTATGAATAAGGCTGCTAGAAACATTTTTATAAAGTCATCTTGTAGACATCTTATTTTCATGCCTCTTGGGTAAATACCTAGGAATAGAATTGTTGGATCATAGACTAGATGTTTGTTTGACAGTATAATAAGCTGCTAAACGTTTTTCCAAAGTGCTTGTGCCATTTTATGCTTGAGCAAGTAATAATTGGTGAGCCTTCCAGTTGCTTCACATTCTTACTAGTGTTTAATAGTTAGCTTTTTGTGTGTGTATTGGAAGGTGGAGATATTGACTAATATTCTCTGAACTGAGATGGAACTTTGAGACTAAAACAAGACAGGCAGCTCCAAAAAGTGCAATTACAAAGTTTCTTGTCAATTACTGGGGGCTTCCCTGGTGGCTCAGACAGTGAAGAGTCTGCCTGCAGTGCGGGAGACCTGGATTCGATCTCTGGGTCGGGAAGATCCCCTGAAGAAGGAAATGGCAACCCACTCCAGTGTTCTTGCCTGTAAAATCGCATGGATGGAGCAGCCTGCCAGGCTACAGTCCATGGGGTCACAAATGTTGGACACCACTGAGCGACTTCACTTTGTCGATAACTTACATACCTAGAGAGAAGCAAGTTCGCACCTCTAGGAACCAAGGTGGTTCTGTGTAAGCAGCAGGCTTTCTTCCAGTTTTCATATTAGACAAAGGCAAGGGTAGAGCAGTTGGGCACCCGCCTGGCTTGGGTGCCTTCCCTGGGAAGACTCAAGCTACATCACCCAGAAACAAGAGGGCAGGTGGGACTGCAGACATAGGAGGGAACTGGCAAAGTGGAGTCAGTGTGGTTCAGCCACACAGTTGTTGGGGTTGCTGCTGTTTTGCTTTGTTTTGTTTAAGTTTAGCTAATTTGAGTAGGATGAATCCTCCTGCAATGTGGGAGACCGGGGTTCGATCCCTGAGTTGGAAAGATCCCTTGGAGGAGGGATCCTCCAGTATTCTTGCCTGGAGAATCCCATGGACAGAGGAGGCTGGTGGGCTACAGTCTGTGGGGACGCAGAGTCGCACACGACTTAAGCACAGCACAGTAGGATGAGTATCTCATTGTGATTTTTAATTTGTGTTTTCCTGATGATTAATAATTTTGATTTGTGTTTTCCTGATGATTAGTGATTTTGAATATCTTTTCATATGCTTATTGGCTATTCATCTTTTTTTTTGCATACTCTTGATTGTTTTTCTAAAATATTATTGAATTATTATTATTGATTTGTGAGGTTTTTAAATATGTATTGCCTATACATATTTAAATAATGTATAAATATGTACAGATATATAACTTAGATATATATGTATGTAAGCATATATTTATATTTTTTGATTTTTAATTTGAAGTAAAATACAATATTACATGTTTCAGATGTGTAACATGGTGATTGATAATTTTTAAAAATTATACTCCTTTTATAGTTATAAAATATTGGCTGTATTTCCTGTGCTGTATAGTTTATCTTTATAGCTTATTTATTTTATATATAATAGTTGGTACCTCTTAATCCTCTGCTCCTGTCTCACCCCTCTCCCCTTCTGTTTTCCCACTGGTAACCACTAGCTTGTTCTCTGTATCTCTGAGTCTACTACTTTTTTGTCGTATTCACCACTTTGTTGTAAATTTTTTAGATTTCACGTGGGATACCATATAGTATTTGTCTTCCTCTGGTTTATTTCATTTAGCATAAGTCCATCCATGTTGTTGCAAATGGGAAAATTTCATTCTTTTTTTTTAATGTCTGAATTGTATTCCATAGTGTGTATATGTGTGTGTGTGTGTAGTTATATATGTATATATACACCATATCCTTTCTATTCATTCATATTGTAGTTTTATTTTTAGCTTTTTGAGAAACCTCCGTACTGTTTTCCACAGTGGCTGTGCCAATTTACATTCCCACTGACAGTGTATGAGGGTTCCTGTTTCTCTGCGTCCAGACCAACCTTTGTTATTTATATTCTTCTTGATGGTAGCCATCCTGACAGGTATGAGATGAAATCTCATTGTGGTTTTAATTTGTGTTTCTCCAATGATTAATGATATTTAGCATCTTTTCATATGCCTGTTGGCCGTCTACAATTTCTCTTTGCAAAAATATCTATTCAAGTCGTCTGCCAATTTTTTAATTGTGTTGTTTGTCTTTTAATATTGAGTTGTATGAGCTATTTATGTATTTTGGATATTACCCTTTATTGGTCATTTGCAAATATATTCTCCCATTCAATAGGTTGACTTTTCATTTTGTTGATGATTTCCTTTGCTGTGTGAAAGTTTTGAAGTTTAAGTAGGTCCTATTTATTTTTGTTTTTATTTCTTTTGCTTTAAGAGAGATCTTTTTATTCTTAATGGTGTCTCTTGATAAGCAGAAAGTTTAACCCAATTTATTATTTTTCATGGTTAGTACTTGGCTGTGAGTTATCTAAGAAGTCTTTCCCTGTTCAGTAGTGGGAAGGTGTTTTCTTGTGTTTACTTAAAGATGCCGTAGGGTTTTACCTTTACATTTAGGTTGATAACCTATCTTTAATTTTTATGTGTATGAAATAACATAATTACTGAGGTGTTGTTTTTCCCCCTGGTCTGTATATCCATTAGCATTTGTTTGCTAAAAGATTTGTTTCCTCTTATAGTGAGTGAGTTGTTGTCTTGGTTGATAATAAGTTAACCATATGTGTATAAATCTGTTCCTGGACTGTTTTTTGTTCCACGGCTCTGTCTGTTCTTATGCCAATTATACACTGTCTTGAGTATAGTAGCTGTATTATAAGTTTTTAAATCAAGTAATTAAGCCCTCCAACTTTGTTATTGCTTTTCATGATTGTTTTAACTATTGTAGATCCTTTGTATTTTCTTAGAAATTTTAGAATGAACTTGTCATTGTTTTTTATTTGATTCATAAAAGCCTGCTAGATTTTGATTGGGATTTCATTGAACCTGTTTTTTAATTTGTGGAGAACAGACATTTTGATAATACTGAGTCTGTTTTCCACAAACCTCTGTACTTAATTCTCTCAACAATGCTTTGTAGTTTTCAATATAGGAAATTTTCACTTCCCTCATTATATTATGAATTTTCATTGACATTTTTTCTCATCCACTTATTCTTATATCAAATATTTATTAAGTAGGTATTATGTGACTGATTTTCTTATCCTCCTCAAAATGATAGTGTTTTAAAGTTTTAAGATTTTTAAAAAATTTTTCTACCTTCTACTTGCTAGAATAGAAACATACAGTTGCTGTTTGTAAATTGACCTTATATTCTACAAGACTTCTAAATTCACATGCTAGTTCTAATATTTTTTTTGTGTGTGTGTTATTGACATACATAGTCATTGCTAGATGTCTGTGAACAATGACAGTTTTACTTCTTCCTTTTCTGTGTTTATACCTTTTTAAATTGCTTTTCTGGTCTGACTGAACCAGCCAGAACTTTGAGCTCAAGGTTGACTGAAAGTGTTGAGAACAGAATCCTTGCCTTATTCCTGATCTTAGGGGAAGAAAGTACTGTATTACTCTGTGGCTTTTGCTCTTAAAGTATTGTAGTTCTGTGGTCTCCTTATTTCCAGATACCTAATTCTCAAGATTCTCAGCCTGTGTATTCCTGGGCTGTCTTCTACTTGTGACATAACCTCACTACCTTCTCTGTTTTCTGCCTCATTTCCCAAGGAGTGACTCTTTTTTTTTTTTTTTAATTCTTCATCTTGGTTCTCCTCTTTCCATGAAAAATAGCTTCTTTTTTGACTGACTTCCTGTCTTCTCATTAATTATTTTTTAAGATAAATTTTATTTATTTATTGACTTTTGGCTGTGCTGGGTCTTCATTGCTTTGCACAGGCCTTTGTCTAGTTGTGGCAAGCAGGGGCTATTCTTCGTTGCAGTGTGTGGGCTTCTCATTCAAGTGGCTTTTGTTGTAGAGCACAGGCTCTTGGCGCATGAAATTCAGTAGCAGGTTCGGTAGTTGTGGCTCATGGGCTCTAGAGCTTGGGCTTAGTAGTTGTGATACATGCGTTTAGTTGCTCTGCAACATGTGGCATCTTCCCAGATCAGGAATGAAACCTGTGTCCCCTGCATTGGCAGGTGGATTCTTTTTTTTTTTAAATTAATTTGTTTTTAATTGAAGGGTAATTGCTTTGCAATATTGCTTTAGTTTCTGCCATACGTCAACATGAATTAGCCGTGGATATACATATATCCCTCCCTCTTGGACCTCGCTCCCTCCTCCCACCCTTCCCCACCCCTCTGGGTTGTTACAGAGCCTTGATTTGAGTTCCCTGAGTCATGTAGGAAATTTCCATTGGCTGGCTGTGTTGCATACGGTAGCGTATATGCTTCCAAGCTACTGTCTCCAGCCCCCCCACCCTCTCCTTCTCCCCCCACCCGCCGCCACCTGTGGCCTCGAGTCTGTTCTCTGTGTCTGCATCTCCGTTGCTGGCAGGCGGATTCTTACCCACTGTACCACCAGGGAAGTCCCCTCGTTCATTTCTGTATCACACATTCATGAAGCGGGTGCTTTGTGACTCAGTGGTATCTGGGGCTGGACAGGTTGATGAGACCTGACTTCTGCCCCAAAAGAACTCACCATAAAGCATGGGAAGTGCTTCGAATGAATGGGTTCCTTGGAATTCCCTGGCAGGGCTGGCTGTCTCACCTGGTCTGGTGCTCAGAGAGAAGGCCTGCCGGGGGAGGCGATGCTGCCGCTCGTCCTCCTCCTGCAGAGGCCCGGGACGAGGGGCCGCTTCTCCTTTACTCCTCCTCCGAGTGTCCCCACACCCGCTCGCGGTTGTCGCCTTGTCATCTCCCTGGGCACCGTTTCCAAGTCCAGCCAAAAGAATAGCTGTCAGAATTACACCGTGGTGCTCACCGCTTTGTGCCCTATGTGATTTTATGTGAAGTGTTCCCCTAACAGCTCTTAGTGCTGGATGGTAGTATCGTGTTTGTCTTAATCTTTAGAGATGCTGTAGAATTTTATATGCATCAGAAGCTTAAAAATGGTTTTGAAATAAGGAGCTCAGTGAAAAATTTTTTTGTTTATTTGTATGTTGTATTTCATTGCTGGATAGATTTTTTTAAATTAATTACGAAAATACTTTCAAGGTATATTGATGTCCCAGCATAATTTTTTTCTTGAAGTATTCACATGGAGGCCTCCGTTCCCTCTGAGGACCTGGGCAGTGGGTGGCTCTCTGCCTTGTGACTGTGGTCACAGCAGGCTGTCTTTGGAGAGCACATGTCTTTGAATGCCCCGACTTCAAGATTCCTACCTGGAGTTTTTAATTTCGTTTCTTTCACCCAAACAGTGTCTGCTTTTCTCTTTTTGTCAGAATGCCTCTTATGAAAAAGCTCTGCTTATTCTTACAAAGCCATCATGACATCTCAGAACTTATTTTTTTAAAAGGAGGTACAAACTAAAGATTAATATTTTTCAGATCATTAAATTTTAAAGCTATAAATAGTGTCTTAATGCTAATGGAGTAGATAAGTGAAACATCGTTCAGTGATTTCACTGGAATAAAGGTGAAGCAATTAAATGTACTTAAAAATATATAAATTAAACTATGTTATTTCTTGTTTCAGGCAATTGTATTTGACTTAGTATCCATTAAATGTATCTGTGTAGCTTTACTGTGCTTAAGCATAATGTCAGAAGTCTATAAACCCAATTATATCATGGAAAGTCTGCCATGAGCATTTTGTTCAGTGAATTTCTATCATTTACAAAATTTTAATTTCTTTAAAAGATAAATGAAATTTTATCAGATTGATTTTTAAAATTTATTTCCTTCTAGAGAGGAATGTGGTGATCATAGAAGGTGTTTATATAGCAGATAAAGTCATTGTATATGAGTATGTTTTACACATATATATAAATGATATTTTTAAAATTTTAAGTGCCCTGAAAATGTAGTTATCAGCAGTCAATCAACAGGAGAATCAGTGTTTTAAGGATGTTTTACATTAGGATGTTTACATTTCTAATATTGTTAGTTTAAAAATAAAATTCAGTGTAAAAGTGAAATGAAAAGGCATAATTACATAACGAGACATTGTTTATCCTATTTGATCATAAGCCTTTGAGCCTTACTGTTCTGAGGTTTTTATCATTGTTTTTATTTTTTTAATTCAAGTATGCTTTTTTTTTCTTTGTATCTAATTTAAAATGCTTCAGTTCTGTTAAACTTAAGAGTTCAAGGTGAATCTGCATGTGTTTTTAAGTGCTAGAGAAAAATTTGGGAAGTTCTTTTGATGGATGACCATGATGGCTCCCTTGGCCCTACAGAGAGCCCGACTGTGGGGAGGGTCTGTTTGTCAGTAGATTAGGATTTACTAGGTATAATTTATCCCCATTAATTGCTTCTTTCTGAAATTCTACATTTCAGTTATCTTTTAGGCAGAGTATTTTTTGGTGAGAGAGCATCTTCTATTTATTTATTTATTTTTTGAGAGAGCATCTTTTTAAAAAAATCTTTAATATATATATTTTAAGTGTCCTGCGTCATCTAGCCAGGTTGCTTGCCCTTAGGTGTAGAGCTGTCCCACGGGGAAGCCAGGTAGTTCTGCTGTGACCATTCCAAGCCCCAAGATCACCTTTGATATCCCTCATGTTTCATTCTCTTACTGTCTCTGCCTAGACTGGATAAATAGGGCTAGATTTTACAGGGTCTGCTGCAAACATTTGATATTTTCAATCACAAGTTGGCCGATTGGGAGGCTTCTATTTAGTTACTTGAACTAGGTCACCAGACACATTGTATTAATCCCATCCTTTCAATGGGCCATCTGTTGAGTCACTCTGGTAATTGTTCCTTTTCTGAATACCAATGTACCCAAGTTCAGTTGCAGCCAAGAGTGTTAGGAGTCTTTTCACAGAGCCTCATGCACTGAGCTCTGGGCCCCTCTCAAGTGAAACTTGCCCTTAGAGAGTTTTTATTGTCACCTTGCTTCTTTCTGTGTTCCTTTTCCTCATTGTGAGTTTTTGATTATGGTAGTTGAGGGTAATGTTTCTTGAAGATAATTAGAAAAAGAGGGGAGTGGGATTGGAAGTAGGAAAGAGGCCAGACATTTGTGAGTAGCAGTCATAGGATTGCTTTGTGAAGAAGCTTTGGGGAAGAGAAGGGAAAGGATGGTCAATAAACAAACCTACTCTGTATATTTGGGCTCTTCTGTGATGCCTAGGAAGGAACTGACATGGCTGTCAAAGCTGAGGCTTTAAGCTAAGTGGCTGTTCACCCAGAGCATCTGAATTGTACATTTTACTTTGTGTTTCTAATTTTCTGGCAGGATCTAGAAAGTAAGAGTCTTAATTCTGAAAGGCAATGGCAGTGTAGAACTATACTGATGCAGGCATTTCTTTGTTATCTGTGAAAAAGAGAAATGCTGACTGTGTCCTGGGCTCTTTTCTCTTCTCCCCCAAGGTGATACCATCTAGTTCTGTGACTTTAAATGCCACCCATATATCTGCGATTCTCAATTCTGTGCCTACAGCTCAAAGTTGCTTTTAGATTAGTGTTTCAAACTGCCTTTCTGATAGCTCTGCAGAGATCTCCAGTAGATAGGCTCAGTATAAACTCTGGGTTTATATCTGGGATGATCAACTCATCCTGGTTTCCCAGGACTTTCTTGGTTTTAACACTGAATGTGCTACATTCTAGGAAGCCTCTCAGCCCCAGACAAAATGAGGTTGCTTGGTCATCCTGTTTATAAAATGCTTCTTGCCCACTCTGAATATTTCTGCAGAATCATCCACCCAGTTGCTTAAGCTAGTCATTCATGAGTTATCCTCGTTTCTGTCTAGATCCGTCAAGCATGTCATGTTTCTAAACCATGTGTAATCCACCTGTATTCCTTCTTGTCTCTACCTTCAAAAGCACCCAGCTCTGTGCATTTCTCTCCATCTCTGCTGATCCTAACTTAGAGCAAACCATTTGTATCTTCTGCCGGGTCACGTGCATAACAAGCCCAAGGCATCCCGTGACCACTTCACATTGTTCTTACCAAGGGCGCCAAGCCTCCTTACCGTCTGAAGCCTTCTGCCTTCTCCACCCTGTGTCATCCCCTCTGCCGCCTCCAGCCACCCTGGCTCTCTTTACCTTGGACCTGTGAAGTTTGTTCATGTTTTAGGATCTTTCTACTTGCTCTTCCTTCTGCCTAGAGTGTCCTTTCTTTGGGTACCTGATTCCTTCTGGTTATTTAGGTCTTATCTTAAATAGCTTTCTTCAGAGAGGCCTTCCTTGACCAACCAATTGATAAGAGTATTCAATCAGTCATCTTAGTCCTATTACTTTTTAACTTTGTTTTTCTGCATAACACTTTTCACTATCTTATCTTTGCATTTTTTATGGATTGGCTTTTTCTTGCACTCCCCTACTAGAGAGGAGGGGAGTGAGGGCTTTTCTGCTGCATTCACCATCCTAGCCCCAGGCTTTAGAACAGTTCACAGGGTGGGTGTTCAGGAAATATTATTAGTTGAAGTAAAGAATAATTACCTCAAGCCATGTTAAAGGTGGCGCTAGTGGTAAAGACAAAGTAATGCTCAAAGTTCTCCAAGCCAGGCTTCAACATTACATGAACCATGAACTTCAGATGTTCAAGCTGGATTTAGAAAAGGCAGAGGAACCAGAGATCAAATTGCTGATATCTGCTGGGTCATGGAAAAAGCAAGAGAGTCCAGAAAAACATCTACTTCTGCTTCATTGACTATGCCAAACCTTTGACTGTGTGGATCACAACAAATTGTGGAAAATTCTGAAAGAGATGGGAATACCAGACCATCTGACCTGCCTCCTGAGAAATCTATATGCAGGTCAAGAAGCAACAGTTAGAACTGGATATGGAACAACAGACTGGTTCCCAATAGGAAAAGGAGTATGTCAAGGCTGTATATTGTTACCCTGCTTATTTAACTTATATGCAGAGTACATCATGAGAAATGCTGGGCTGGATGAACCACAAGCTGGAATCAAGATTGCTGGAAGAAATATCAATAACCTCAGATATGCAGATGACACCATCCTTATGGCAGAAAGTGAAGAGGAACTAAAGAGCCTCGATGAAAGTGAAAGAGGTGGGTGAAAAGGCTGGCTTAAAACATAACATTCAGAAAACTAAGATCATGGTACCTGGTCCCATCACTTCGTGGCAAATAGATGGGAAAACAATGGAAACAGTGACAGACTTTTATTGTGGGGGGCTCCAAAACCACTGCAGATGGTGACTGCAGCTATGAAATTAAAGGTGCTTACTCCTTGTAAGGAAAGTTATGACCAACCTAGACAGCATATTAAAAAGCAGGGATATTACTTTACCAATAAAGGTCCGTCTAGTCAAAGCTGTGTTTTTTCCAGTAGTCATGTATGGATGTGAGAGTTGGACTATAAAGAAAGCTGAGCACCAAGGAATTGATGCTTTTGAAATGTGATGTTAGAGAAGACTCTTGAGAGTCTCTTGGCCTGCAAGGAGATCCAACCAGTCCGTCCTAAAGTAAATCAGTCCTGAATATTCATCGAAAGACTGATGTTGAAGCTGAAACTCCAGTACTTTGGCCACCTGATGCAAAGAGCTGACTCATTTGAAAAGACCGTGATGCTGGGAAAGATTGAAGGTGGGAGGAGAAGGGGACGACAGAGGATGAGATGGTTGGATGGCCTCACCAACTCAATGGACTTGAGTTTGGGTAAGCTCTGAGAGTTGGTGATGGACAGGGAGGCCTGGCGTGCTGCAGTCCATGGGGTCACAAAGAGTCGGACACGACTGAACTGGACTGAACTGAGCATTTCAGACCATTCAGCAGTGTCCCAAGCCTCAACTCACTTAGATGCCAGTAACATTGCTTACCAAGAGGAGACAACCAGACACTGCCACATGTCTTCTTGGGGGAAAATTGAAACCATTGTTTTAAGCAATTATGTTTGCCTCTATGTTCTTTACACTGGGAAATTAGTAATGCAGAAAAACCAAGTAAAAAGCTGGTGTTTTTTTTTTTTTTTTTTTTTGGCTGGGGGAGGGGGGATGTATCTGATTTTTAGAAAGCTATTACAGAGAAAGAATGTTCATCTTACATCATTACTAAGTCATAAGAATCTATTTTCAACTTGTATGCCTCTGTAATTCCACATTAAGCTTTGCGTTAGAAACCCTAAAATATTCTGAGGGAATTTGTTCTTTCAGGGTTTCTATATTTTTCGCCTGCTCCCATCACCATGGAGCTAAAACACTTTGAGAGACATGTTAGGTTAAAAACAGTCATGACAGAAGAGCAAAAAATGTTTTTCTTCGGCTTGTTTCTTTTTTTCTTTTCAGTTCTTCCTTACCCCTCAGGCAACCGAGTTGGGTGATCAGTTTGAATGTTCTTAAACGGGGCATCAGGGTAGGAAAGGTATCATTTCCAGAGCATTTTTTTCTCCTGGAAAATGCCAACATAATTTGATTTGTGAAATGATATGCTAAGATAAGGGAAAATGTACCAGAACTAATGTAGGTGGGCAAGCCTTTTTACTTGGCCTACGCCCATTTTATAGATTTATGTGGTTAGGGCTCCTGTACTTCATGTAGAATTTTTTTTTTTTCATATGGAAGTCAAATAGCAAAATATGTTCTAGTTTTTAATGCAGAACTGATTGATTCTTGGAATAAATGAAGTTCTTACCCGCTTTCTTAAATTGTGACCTTAGCACACCATGGTGTAAGAAATATTAAGTTACCAGAGATAATCTGTTAATTGAAGGATTTGAGTTTCTAATCTCCTTAGTGGAGATGGTGGGGATTGATGTATGTAGCATTCTTGGACCTATCGTTTAATAGTCATAGGAAATGTACAAGATGGCTCTGATTCCCCTTTGTATTTTTCAGGTTGGGTTTTTTATGTGAAATTTATAGCCTCACCCAGTTATAGACTTTGAGAGTAACAGCCTATCTGAATGAAACATTTTATTCAGTACTTTATTTCTTTTTTAATTTATTTTGCTTATTGGCTGCGCTGGGTCTTCATTGCGGCATGTAGGCTTTCTCTAGTTGCAGCGAGTGGGGGCTACTCTCTAGGTGTGGTGCGCAGGCTTGTCGTTGTGGTGGCTTCTCTTGTTGTGGAGTGCGGACTTGGGTGCATGGGCTTCAGTAGTTGGAGCACGTGGGCCCAACAGTGTGGCACCGGCTCAGTAATTGTACCCCTGGCTGAGGCTCCACGCAGCACGTGGAATCTTCCTGGAGCAGAGATCAAACCTATGTTCCCTGCATTGGGAGGAAAATTCTTAACCCCTGGACCACCAGGGAAGCCCCAGTACTTTCAGATATACCAAGCAGTAATATCAAATTAATGAGAGAAGTTTTTCACCCTAATATTTATGAGCAGTACCATCTTCTGTTAGCTTACAGGAACATGTCCTAGTATGCTCCTGTTCAGCAAGGGTGGTTTGGAGAGTTCTTCTGTTTAAAATGCTGCATTTTTCTAAACACTTAATATCTTTTGATATTAATCATCAGTCCAATTGTGATTTCACTGTGTTGAAACCCTCAGACAGTTTCAGGAAGTTTAGATGCCTTGTTTCTTTTTAAGCAGTATTATTGTTTCCTTCTGCACAGATGAAAACATGGTACTGAAATTTAAGTGGATGGCTTTAGAGTAAATTGTGGAATTTAAACATCAGAGACTTAAAAATAATTGCAGTGATTAAAAAAACAGTTTAAAAACATATCTGCTTTTGTGACACGGGCTAATGAGAGAGGAAAGTCTTTTTCTGTTGTATTAAGTCTTCAGCTCCTTATCAGTTAACCCCCAATTTGTAACATAAGGAGACAGTCTTTGCATTCTTGAGTAAATTCACCACTGGGGACCCTTGTATAAAGAGCTAGAGGGTACTTTTCTCTGTGCATTTGTATATTGATAAGAACAAAGTTTATAAATTACAACATCCTCTGATTTTATTCTTATAAAAAATTTTAACAACTTTTTGGGTGTTTTATTTTGTGTTCTCTTTAGCTGCTCTACCCAGATTACCCTACTTTTTACAATATTAAGAATAATAAACATAGATGCTGAAAAATATCCAAATATGCATACCTACACACATGTGTATTTATGAGTGTATATCTATGTATGTGTGTTTGTTAATTTTTCTATATAATGTTTGTTGTCTCTCCCCACCGCCCCGGCGGCAAATTTTGTCAACAGGTATTTCTAGATACCTACTCTGGGCCAGGCTCCATGCTGGGAGCACAGTGATGACTGGGTAAAGACCCTGTATTCTAGAACCTGTAGAAAACCTGGAATTTAGAGTAGAGTATACAGAGATAGATCATCATCACTGTCAACATTACAGCAGTAAAATACTACTTACTGGTGGTATTCACCCCATCAGTGTATGTGTTATTGTTAGGTTTCTTGCCCCTCTTTGCACTGTTGAGATCCTGTTCATAGTTTTTGAACTTAACATTATGTACTCTCATAAAAGCACCAGTTTTTGTGAGTATATAGTATTTGTGGACATTCCATAATTTATATGGTTCAGTTCCCTTGCTCAGTCATGTCTGAATCTTTGTGACCCCATGAACTGCAGCACGCCAGGCCTCCCTGTCCATCACCAACTCCTGGAGTCCACACAGACCCATGTCCATCAAGTTGATGACGCCATCCAACCATCTCATCCTCTGTCGTCGCCTTCTCCTGCCCTCAATCTTTCCCAGCATCAGGGTCTTTTCCAATAATTCAGCTCTTCACAACAGGTGGCCAAACTATTGGAGTTTCATGTTCAACATCAGTCCTTCCAATGAACACCCAGGACTGATCTCCTTTAGGATGGACTGGTTGGATCTCCTTGCACTCCAAAGGACTCTCAAGAGTCTTCTCCAACACCACAGTTCAGAAGCATCAATTCTTCGGCGTTCAGATTTCTTTGCAGTCCAACTCTCACATCCATACATGACTACTAGAAAAACCATAGCCTTGACTAGATGGACCTTTTTTGGCAGGGTAATGTCTCTGCTTTTTAAAATGCTCTCTAGGTTGGTCATAACTTCGCTGCCAAGGAGTAAGCGTCTTTTAATTTCATGGCTGCAGTCACCATCTGCAGTGATTTTGGAGCCCAGAAAAATGAAGTCAGCCACTGTTTCCACCTTTTCCCCATCTATCTGCCATGAAATGATGGGACCGGATGCCATGATCTAGTTTTCTGAATGTTGAGCTTTAAGCCAACTTTTTCACTCTCCTCTTTCATTTTCATCAAGAGGCTCTTTAGTTCTTCTTCACTTTCTGCCATAAGGGTGGTGTCATCTGCATATCTGAGGTTATTGCTATTTCTCCCAGGCAATCTTGATTCCAGCTTGTGCTTCCTCCAGCCCAGCGTTTCTCATGATGTACTCTGCATATAAGTTAAATAAGCAGGGTGACAATATACAGCCTTGACGTACTCCTTTTCCTATTTGGAACCAGTCTGTTTTCCATGTCCAGTTCTAACTGTTGCTTCCTGACCTGCATACAGGTTTCTCAAGAGGCAGGTCAGGTGGTCTGGTATTCCCATCTCTTTCAGAATTTTCCACAGTTTGTTGTGATCCACACAGTCAAAGGCTTTGGCATAGTCAATAAAGCAGAAATAGATGTTTTTCTGGAACTCTCTTGCCTTTTCCATGATCCAGCAGATGTTGGCAATTTGATCTCTGGTTCCTCTACCTTTTCGAAAACCAGCTTGAACATCTGGAAGTTCACAGTTCACGTATTGCTGAAGCCTGGCTTGGAGAATTTTAAGCATTACTTTACTAGCGTGTGAGATGCGTGCAATTGTGCAGTAGTTCGAGCATTCTTTGGCATTTCCTTTCTTTGGGATTGGAATGAAAACTGACCTTTTCCAGTCCTGTGGCCACTGCTGAGTTGGCCATATTTGCTGGCATATTGAGTGCAGCACTTTCACAGCATCATCTTTCAGGATTTGAGATAGCTCAACTGAAATTCCTTCACCTCCACTAGCTTTGTTCGTAGTGATGCTTCCTAAGGCCCACTTGATTTCACATTCCAGGATGTCTGGCTCTAGGTGAGTGATCACACCATCATGATTATCTGGGTCGTGAAGATCTTTTTTATACAGTTCTTCTGAGTATTCTTGCCACCTCTTCTTAATATCTTCTGCTTCTGATAGGTCCATACCATTTCTGTCCTTTATTGAGCCCATCTTTTAATGAAATGTTCCCTTGGTATCTCTGATTTCCTTGAAGAGATCTCTAGTCTTTCCCATTCTGTTGTTTTCCTCTATTTCTTTGCACTGATCACTGAGGAAGGCTTTCTTATCTCTCCTTGCTATTCTTTGGAACTCTGCATTCAAATGGGAATATCTTTCCTTTTCTCCTTTGCTTTTTGCTTCTCTTCTTTTCACAGCTATTTGTAAGGCTTCCTCAGATAGTCATTTTGCTTTTTTGCATTTCTTTTTCTTGGGGATGATCTTGATTCCTGTCTCCTGTACAATGTCACAAACCTCCGTCCATAGTTCATCAGGCACTCTATCAGATCTAGTCCCTTAAATCTTTTTCACTTCCACTGTATAGTCATAAGAGATTTGACTTAGGTCATACCTGAATGGTCTATTGGTTTTCTCCACTTTCTTCAATTTAAGTCTGAATTTGGCAATAAGGAGCTCGTGATCTGAGCCACAGTGAGCTCCGGGTGTTGTTTTTGCTGACTGTATAGAGCTTCTCCATCTTTGACTGCAAAGTATATAATCAATCTGATTTCAGTGTCGGCCATCTGGTGATGTCCATGTGTAGAGTCTTCTCTTATGTTGTTGGAAGAGGGTATTTGCTATGACCAGTGCATTCTCTTGGCAGAACAGAACTCCATAAGCCTTTGCCCTGCTTCATTCTGTACTCCAAGGCCAGATTTGCGTTACTCCAGGTGTTTCTTGACTTCCTACTTTTGCATTCCAGTCCCCTATAATGAAAAGGACATCTTTTTTGGGTGTTAGTTCTAGAAGGTCTTGTAGGTCTTCATAGAACCGTTCAGCTTCTTCAGCGTTACTGGTTGGGGCATAGGCTTGGATTACTGTGATATTGAATGGTTTGCCTTGAGAACAAACAGAGATCATTCTGTCGTTTTTGAGATTGCATCAAAGTACTGCATTTCGGATCCTCTTGCTGACTATGATGGCTACTCCATTTCTTCTAAGGGATTCCTGCTCACAGTAGTAGATATAATGGTCATCTGAGTTAAATTCACCCATTTATATGGTATAGGGGTGTTTAGGTAGTTTACAGCTCTTTTTCATTGTAAATAATGCTGTGATGAACACCTTCTGCATACAATTTTGTCTTTTGGAATATTTCCTTTAGACATTTCAGGAGTAAAATAGCTGGGTAAAGGTATGTAAACATTTTAGAGTCTCTTGATACATATTCCTAAAAGTTGTGTTTTTTTTTCCCCCAATAACTTGTTTTCTGTCCTCCCAGTAGCCAAAGAGTACATTTTGTAAAAAAGAAAAAAACAGCATCTTACCCCCAGAAAACCCCACTTTTCATTTGTATTTATTTTTTGAATAGAAACTTTTTTCAAATGTTTAGCCAAATATTTATTTGCTTTCTTTCATGAATTGTCTATTAATACTTATTTTCCCACTTTTTTTTGGAGTCTTAGTGTTTCATCTTGATTGACAATGACTGTAAATTCAATATTTTATAGAGTATTATGTATATACTTATTATGTATATTCAGTGCATTAAACCTCTGTTGTAGTTTTCTTAGTAGTTTTTGGTTTGACTTTTAATATATAGATATTTTAAACTTTCATGTAAGCAAATTTATCAGCTTTCTCTTTTATAATTTCTTCATTGCTTTTACACTTGGAAAGTCTTTCTCCTTTATGTATCATATTTTCCTCTTGACATTTGATTAACTTTTTGGCTAAGTTCTTTGCATTCATTAGTTCCGTAAGAAAGAAAGTCTTATTACTGACGAGCCAGCAGGGCATTGCTGCCAAAGGTGGCTGCTACAGGTTATGGTTTTGTACTTCTCTCCATGGAGGGGCTGCTTACGCTATTTATTCTTCTGACTTTGCTCTGACACTCGGTACTGGTGGACCTGTGTGACTCATAGGACTATGGTTCTGTTAATCTTGGGTCCTTGTGAAAGTATGAATATAAAGGACGGAAGTGAACAAAGGAAAGTTAAATTAAACCAAAGTCATAATTGACTCTTAGTCAAGGTCATACTGTGTTTTAAGAGGCCCAGAAATGAAAATCGACTTTTTCTAGGTTGTAACAGATATAAAGAAAGCTACCTCACTTTTCCATGCTAGAAATACTATGGATTGTAATGTTAGGCTAGAATTGACTGCCAAAAAGAATGTAAAATATTATTTCTGGCTTATTTTATGATGATAACTACCAGTTTTCTAATTTGTACAAGTTGTTATTTTAAAATATGTAACTCAGTTGAAAGGAAAATACTTCCAACTTGCTGGAAAAGGAATACTGCTAAACTGTATCACAGGTAGTTCTTAAAAGTATTGGTTTGTGACATGTAAATAAATTGTCTTACATGATTTTTAAACCAAAACCCCACTTTTAGAACTAATATTCTTGATGGCATTCCAGGTGGAATAGGTTTAAAAATATTTCATTGAATTCAAAGCCTGGGTACTGTATGTTGCTTTTACATCATATTTGTCCATTTTCTCTCCCACTAAATGCAAACATTTTTAGGGCAGTAACTTCAACATGTAGAACAGTCTGTCAATTATTTGTTGAGTAACAGATGTTTGTTGAGTGAGTATCAGGGCATAGTCTGAGAAAGAGAGGAAAAAGCAGTACTTTGCTTGAGTGCCCACACTGTACCAGGTGTTGTCCTAGATACTCACTGTTCTTATAACCTTATAGAAAGCTTTGCTTTTCTAAAGATGAACCCGATTTTTACCTTTTTTGTTATTTTCTGGAGACATTATGAGCACTAGATTATTACGGGACTGCAGAAAACTGCCCAAGCAGGCATGTGGGGAGCTCCAACATGTTTGGAGGTAGAAGTCTGTCAGGAGCCTCAGTGAACTACTCCCCATGTTTTCTTTTAACCAGCTGTAATCAGAAGTGATGTGGATGGCTGGTGAAAGCCATGGATGCCGTGGAACTAGCTTGCACATACTTGGAGGTGATTTGCTTATGAAGGTTTCGTTTGTAGATTCAAATAAGCTAAGTCACCTCTCTGAATTTTCTGAATCATTTTTTGGGGAGATTTTTTTTTTTTTTTTTTTGGGATGTGGACCAGAGTCCACATTTTAAAAGTCTTTATTGAATTTGTTAAAATATTGGTCCTGTTGTTTTTTATGTTCTGTTTTTCTGGCTGTGAGACATATAGGATTTTAGCTCCCCAACCAGGGATTGAACCTGCACCTCCTGAATTTGAAGGCAAAGTCTTCGCTAGCCTGCCAAGGAAGGCCCTAACGCATTTTGTATGTATGCAAACTAGCAGCAGACATAAATATTTTCATTTTCTATTTAATCTTAACTGCAGCTTTACTTTTTGTAGAGAGTCACAGTATAACAAAATTTTTTTTTATATATTCTTAATAATATTCACTGTTTATAGTCCCCCCCCCCCACAGTGGCAAAGGACTCCCCCATGAAAAATTTTATACCAAGATTGTGTTAGAGCATCAAAAAAAATTCAAGGTTTTATAATTTAGGGCAGTAGTGATCTTACAGAAATATCAGTGTAAAATATTGTGAGCTTAGTTTACCTGACAGGTAAATATAGAGTAATAAAGAGAAAATTTTCTTTGTTTTTTTTTTTTAAACCAAAGGATTTGGACCTAGTTGCTGATTCATCTCTAGAGTACTTTGAATCTGATCTGTCTTTAAAAAAGAGTTTTCTGCATTTTCGCCCTACCAAATGTAAAATTAAATTTTGAAATTTCCAGAAGCAAGTTTCTTAACTGTTGAGAAAATGAGACGCCAACTCCCATTGAAGTGGGAAAACTATGTAAAACTTGTAAATTTGTTTTTTGTGTGAAGATTCACTTCATTTTCCTGAGCCAGATTTGATGTGGAGAATTTTTCCTTGAATACTCATTAAAATATGGGCTGAAAGAATGAGAGTTCTTCTTTAACACCCAAAATTTATTTTTCATGTGAAGATATTAAAATAATTTTCAGTGGACTCTGATTTCTGTAGGAACTAAATTTAGAGATGCATCTTAAATATCTTGTCATCTACCATTTATTCATTTGTTTCTTCAACACTTTATTCTTCCTACAACCTCTTGTTTAAATATCTTTGATTAAAACGTTGTCTACTTTTGGTAAAAAGTTAAATAGCAAGAATTTGTGAATAACAGTTGCGTTAACTGGGGCTTCCCTGCTGACTCAGTGGTAAAGAACCCTCATGCCAATGCAGGAGACACAGGTTTGATCCCTGATTTGGGAGGGTTCCACAAACCATGGACCAAATAAGCCTGTGCACCACGACTATTGAGCCTGTGCTCTGGAGTTCAGGAACCCCGACTACTGAGCCCACACACTATAACTGTTGAAGCCTACATGCCCTAGAGCCTGTACTTCCCAACAGGAGACGCCCCTACACTGCAACTAGAGAAGAGCCCCCGCTTGCCGCAACTAGAGAAAAGCCCACACAGCAGCAAAGACCCGGCACAGCCAAAAATAATAAACAAAAATCATGTTTGCCTAGTCAGATTTATTTGCTATGCTAGGAATGTCAGCCACAGACATTAGAAATCTAGTCTAGTGACAAGCAGATGGAAAGAAACAACCCCAGAAGTTAACACTGCAGGGCTGATACATGTGCGGCTCAAGGATGCCACAGGGGACCTGGATCTCTGCCCTTCACTGCCTTAGTACCTTCCCTCAAGCTGGCCTCGGCAGTGTAATGTACCATTGCTCTTCAGGCCTCCTGTACTCCAGGAGGAAGGAGCAGGAAGCAGAAGCTGGCAGGCCTAAGGGCTTGCTAACCCAGTCTTTTACTTTTTATCAAGAGAGCTAAAGTTACCTGAGAAGTTGCATGTTACAGACATCTGCTTCCTTCTCATTAGTCAAAACTAGATTAGATAGTTATCCCTGGACCAGTCACTGGCCAAGGCCATGTCAGTCCTCAACTGCTGGGGAGAATTCCTGATTTCTCCCTTGGGGTAGTGGAGAGGATCCCTGCCAGGGTGCTCCATGACTACCTGAACAAATTGAGACTCTCCAGTTTGGGAAGAACTGGGAGGGATGAATATGGGGTAGATAATGGCTAGTGTCTACCACAGCTGCTGGAATGAACGCAGTAGGTACCAGGTGAATTTAGAAGCCCTATGCATTGTCAGTTTCCTCAAGCCCTCAAATTTCCTGTAATAAACTAGACTTTTTTCAAAAATGTATTTCAAATATTCTTCTTTAGTCAGTGTCCATCTTGTTTGTGAATGACTAGTGTCTTCCATAATATTATGATGAGAAAATTGGGAGCTTAGTCATAGTACTCTAAAGTTGAATTTTGGAATTTTTTTGAAGAACTTTTGGATTTCTTTTCAGTAGCCATCTAAAAGATTAATTTTGTTTTATTTATGAGTAAAGCACCTTGAAAGTGTTTCTTCTTCAAAATGCATGGACAATGACCATATATATAGATAGATTCTTTTTTATTTTTTTTTAATTTTATTTTTTTAAAGCTTTTATTGGAGTATAGTTGCTCTACAGGGTTGTGTTAGTTTCTACTATACCGCAGAGTGAATCAGCTATTATGTGTATTATTATTAAAATTTACTTTTTTCTTTATTAACATTTGCCTGTACTTTTCTGAGCTTTTGAGTTGATTTCTCAGTTTATAGATTATACTAAAAACTATACATTTATCTCAGTTCGTGATTTTGGCTTAACTCAACAGGTTAGAAATTTTGCTTTTCAATTTTCAGCATTGTACATGATTTCAATATGTTTTGTTTCAGTATGCTCTTAGATGTAGTTGTTTTGTTTTTATTGAACACTCCTAAAATTTAAACTATGGTCCAAGAATATAGACTATGTGTTATAAAATACAGTTTTGGTTTTTTAAATAAAAAACCTTCATATTTGCTCAGTTTTTGTATACATACCATAGAAAATTGACTGGCCAGTTGATCCCGTTTTTAGGGTATAGAGGTCAGTATATTTTATTTGTTTAATTTATATTTTATTTGTTGTATTTCATCCTTTGTTTTCTTCTGTCATTACTCTGTGTGTGCACTGGGTCTGTATGACATTGTGTGACTGCCTTCCTCCTTTTCCTCATCCTGTTAGGGCAGGAATGTTGACTTCTTAATTCATATCTTCCCAGATATTTTTAAAACTGAGACTCCCAGCGTTTTTCCCTTTCCTGCTTCATTATTCTCTATAGCACTTTTCAGCATGTCAAACATAAGTAAATTTGTTTGTTTGCTGTCAGTCTTTGTCCCTAGAATGTAACTTCAAGAAAGGCAGAGAATTTTGTTACTTTTATTCAGAGCTTGGGTGTGAAGAATAATACCTGGTATGGAGTAGATGTGCTATTAATATTTGTCTCACTAATAATTAGATGTGATTATTTTCAGCTGATTTCTCCTATATCTTAGTGTTTGCCTTGATTTCATGTGTTAGTACTTTTTTTATATAAACTGAATGTTACTTTTTAAAAAAAAATGTTGCTTATTTACCTCTTGGTCTGGGTCTCTGCTTCTGCCTTCTCTGGTTGAGGTGAGCCAGGACTACTCTTCATTGCAGTGCGCGGGCGTCTCATTGCTGTATCTTCTCTTTTCTTGGAGCACAGGCTAGGTGCACGGGCTTCAGTTGTTGCATCACATGGGCTGAGTAGCTGAGGCTCCCAGGCTCTAGGGTACAGGTTCAGTAGTTGTCATGCATGAGCTTAGTTGCCTTGCAGGATGTGGGATCTTCCCGGACCAGGGATCGAACCTGTGTCTCCTACCTTGACAGGCAGATTGTTTACCACTGAGCCACCAGGGAAGCCCCATTTGTTAGTACATGATATAAAATGTCGTTGTATTACAAGTATTTCTGTCTTTCTTTCTGGCTTCGCTGCGTGACTTGTGAAATCTTAGTTCCCTAATGCAGGAGACCCTGGTTTGATCCCTGGGTCAGGAAGATCCCCTGGAGAAGGGAATGACTACACACTCCAGTATTCTTGCCTGGAGAATTCCATGAACAGAGGAGCCTGGCGGGCTGTAATTTACGGGGTTGCAAAGAGTCAGATTCCACTGAGCAACTAACACTTTCACTTTCAACCAGGGATTCAACCCACACCATTGGCGGTGAAAGCCTGGAATCTTAACCACTGGACCTCCTACAGATATTTCCGTATCTGTAGGGAATTCCCTATAGATATTTCTTTTCCCACACCACCTAGCTTGATGTTTTTTCTGTTAATCATGATACCCAATAATATTGCTTCCTCTGGTTTTTTAAAAATAGTTTTTTGTTAATATCTCCTTTACATTTTTTTCTGTCTTCTTTTGATGTATGCATCTTCAGAATAACACGTTAGATTCTGGGGTTTTTTGTTGTATTACCAAATGAGGTTCTTTCAGTAAAGTGATGTAATTTGCTTTTGCTTTTGCGCATATATTACTAAAGTTTTCCTTTTTCCAAATCTGAGAACCTGTGTGATGGTTTTAAAGCTATGACTCCTTAAGAATTATCATCAGCTCTTTCTGACATATTAGTCATGATTTGTTTCCTTTTGTATCTTTATATGATTTGGAGTATAACTGCGGGATTAAACTATTTCTCATGATCTTGGAACCACATTTCTTAATCCCATTATTACCATTCTGTATGCTTCATAGTGCAGTGTGTTGGGGTTTTTTTTCGAATTTTAAAAAATATTTATTTTTTTGGCCGCACAGGATCGTTGTTGCCACACACAGGCTTTCTTAGATTGCAGCCCGGTGGGGGTTACCTCTTGTGGCGGTGCACTGGTTGCTCATTGCAGTGGCTTCTCTTGTTGCGGAGCACAGGCTCCCGGGTGTGCAGACGTCAGTAGTTGTAGCACGTGGGCTCTGTAGTTGTCGCACTCAGGCTCAGCTGGTCCGCGGCATGTGGGATCTTCTCAGACCAGGGATCGAATCCGTGTCTCCTGCATTGGCAGGCGTATGCTTTACCGCTGAGCCACCGGGAAAGCCCAGTGCCGTGTGTTTTCATTCATTCCTCTCTGCAGTGGCACATGCTCCTTTTTCACTCAACTACTCTTTCCCAGCTCTGCATCCAGTTCCATCCTATTTTACCTTCCAGGTTCAGCTCAACTGTTTTTTTTGTGAAGCCGTCCCTAACTCCACAGCGAATCTTAGGTACCTGTCTTCTGGACTTGCGCTGCTCTCTGTATGTTTCTGGTTCCTTTCTTCTTACAATGCACCGTGATTTTCAGTCTCTGACATACAGTCAGTGCTCAATAAATATTGCTGTCTATGTACTCTTTTCTTCCTTTCTTCTTCCATAATACTATTTTCTTTATAATTTACAGTGTATTTGCACTTTTTTCTTTTCTATACTCCAGACTCACTTTTCTGTGGTTTCATGTGAGTAAATGATTTAATTTTTATGAGTCCTTTTTTTAAAAATACAGAGGCCTGCTTTGTTCCAACACATACTCTGTGTAGAAATATGAGCAGTATTTCTTCCCCTTCCTTGTTGTCATCAATTCTTGTCTTTAGTTTCCCTGTCCTCTTCCTCACCCCTTTCTCCACTCAATGTAGTCATTGAACTCTAAAATAAGTACTAGTTAACTTTCACAGGTTTTTATCCCTACTTTTCTATGCTTTAGTTCTTCAGTTAAAGGCACCATTTTTGTTGTTTTCCTTTCATCCCCTCAATCATGCCCTCTATCTCTCACTATTTAGAAAGAGTGTTTTAGATTTTTAGCAAATTTGCAAAAATGGAAAGTTGTTGAACAGAATGTGGAAAAAAGGACTCTTTCTTGGAGAACATTGATTCTTTGCTACTTGTTCGTATTTTCTCTTTTGGAGTATTTAAAAATGTTCATTTTTATCCTGGCGTCTTTCACTTTCACAGTAACCCTACTGTCTTTCATTTTTATTTCTCTGACAGTTTTGCTTTCATTTTATTTCTCAGTTTTCGTTTCAGTTGTACCACACAACTTTCTCAGTTGGATCAGGATGTTATTTTTGTCTGTTCTCTTATTAATTCACTAGATATTGAAGACCTAGTCTTAAAGGAGACTTTCTGAAGTCATTTTCTTTGTGTGCTCTTAGTTAGAAAGATCCCTGAATATGGTTTTGGGGAGACAGTGGGTAGGCCTGCCTTATGGTTTTACTGACGGTTCCATCATTCATTTATTTCGTAACCAAATCCAAATTAACAGCATTTTAAAAATACTCTTGAAAATAAAATCCATCTCATTTCTTCCTACTAAAATCATGCCCTAGGGAGTATAAGAACACTCCAGAGAGACTTCTTGCCATTTATTTTAGTGAATATGGTGGACTGGGGGTGGGTAGAGCCCTTGGGGTTATTGTTTAGTCGCTAAGCTGTATCCAGCTCTTTTGTGACCCCATGGACTGTAGCCTGCAAAGCTCCCTTGTCCATGGGGTTTCCCAGGCAAGAATGCTGGAGTGGGTTGCCATTTCCTTCTCCAGGGGATCTTCCCGGCCCAGGGACCGAACCCGAGCCTCCTGCTCGGCAGGCAGGTTCCTTACTGCTCAGCCATCACTGCCCACGTAGACCACCACGTGTGCTAAGATTTATTCCTCCTTTAAATATTCTGGCATATGTTCATGACTTTCTAACTAATCTGTCACTACTTTTAATAAAAATTAGGGAGTGTATGTATTTTCTTGCATATTACTTCCAAAATTGTATGTGTTTTTTTGAAAATTACTATGTAACATGTTTATAAAGGGGAAAAACCATCCTTCCAAAAAAGCAGCTATTTTTATTTTTCCAAAGTCCTTATCCTTTTGCAAAGTAGAATATAGCCTTACAAAAGTAAACTTGTTACATCTTAAAATTAAGCGTATTAACTAGTAGCCAACTCAATAAGGCAAAAAACAGGGAAATGTTATTTTGCCAATGATATGATTGTGTAACTAAAAAAATTAGAATCATTGAACTTATATTAATGCTAATAAGGGTTCAGTAAGATTACTGGATATGAAATTAATTTTAAAAATCAATGACTTTTTAATACATTAGTAACAATATATTAGATAAAGTGATTACATGAATGATCCTAGTCATAATAATGAAATATTAAAATGTACCTCAAATAAATGTAACAAAAGATATGCAGTGACTTTCTGGATTAGTAGATTTTAAAGAAGATCTAAATAAAGAGGCACTATATATGTTACTGAATGAGAAGACTCAATATTATAAAGAATTTAAAGTTCTCTAAATTACTTTATGAATTTGATGCAGTTCAAAATAGAACAAAGCAGCGAAACCAAGAGAGTTTGCTGTGAAACATGACAGAATGATTCTAAAATTAATTGAAGGAGTAGAATTAATGGGGTCAGTAGGATTTATTATAATGCTAATATTTGAATTGGTAGTGAACTGGCATACAGATAGAGAATGGACCATTCAAACAGAAAAGAGACTTTACAAAGAGATCTTTCTGGTACTGATGAACCTCTTTGCAATGCAGCAATGGAGACAGACATAGAAGACAGACTTGTGGACACAGTGGGGGCTGGAGAAGGTGGGATGAATTGAAAGAGTAGCATTGAAACATACACATTACCATATTAAAATTGGATAACCAGTGGGAATTTGCTGAATGATGCAGGGAGCTCAAAACCAGTGTTCTGTGACAACCTAGATGGGTAGGATGGGACGGGAGGTGGGAGGAAGCTTCAAGAGGGAAGGTACATATGTTTACCTATGGCTGATTCATGTTGATGTATGGCAGAAACCAACACAGTACTGTAAAGCAATTATCCTCCAGTTAAAAGTAAATAACTCTTTAAAAAAGAGAGACCTTCATGTTAAAAATTTTAAATGCATGTGTAAGAAAGTATGGCTTCCCAGGTGGGTAAGTGGTAAAGAATCCACTTGCCAATGTAAGGGAGATATAGGTGACATGGGTTCCATCCCTGGGTCAGGAAGATCCACTGGAGTAAGAAATGGCAACCCACTCCAGCATTCTTGCCTGGAGAATCCTATGGACAGAGGAACCTGGCGGGCTATAGTCCATAGAGTCTCAAAGAGTCAGACGTGACTGAGCAATTGAACGTGCGTGCACACACACAAGAAAGTATACCTTAAACAAAGGTAAAAGGCAAACTTTAGAATGAGAATGCTTTCAGACATGTATGTCTCATGAAGGATTAATATCCATAGTATGTAATGTGTGCATGCATGTGTGTGTGCGCCTAGTTATGTCTGACTCTTTGCGACCCCATGGACTATATTGCCCGCCAGGCTCCTCCGTCCATGGGATTTCCCAGGCAAGAGTACTGGAGTGGGTTGCCATTTCCTACTCAAGGATAGTATATAATGAAAACCTACAAATCACTAACAGTCAGAGATCTGGTAGAAAAATGGGCAAAACATAAATAGGTGAGACCAATATGGATTTCTTTATTTAGGTTGTATTTATTTATTTATGGCTGTGCTGGGTCTTTGTTGCGTTGCGGGCTTTCCTTTCGTTGTGCAGAGCTGGGGCCATTGTCCAGTCACAGCGTGCAGGCTTCTCATTGTGGCAGCTTCTCCCGTTGCAGAGGCTCTAGGGCCCACGGGCCTCAGCAGTCGAGGCACGTGGACTCAGCCATTGCAGCTCCCGGGCTCCAGAGCACAGGCTCAACAGTTGGGCATGTGGGATTTTCCCAGGCTGGGGATCAAACCTGTGTCTCCCGCACCGACAGGCGTATTCTTTACCACTGAGCCACCAGGGAAGCCGTCCAACATGAATTTAAATTCCTAATAGTGATCAGGGAAATGCCAGTGGAAGAGGAGCAACGCGATGACACTGTGTGTGATCATACTGATAATTTAAAGGCAAAAATGTGGCAGCGAATGTTGTTTTATATGAGACTGTTGGATTGTAAAATTGTTACAACCGCTTTGGAGAGTAGTTTTATAGTATCCAATAATGTTGAAAAACCACTACAACTTAAGGTTTCAGCAGTTCCCATTCTAGAGTTCTCTAGAGAGCCTTTAACCTATGTTCACAAAGAAGATGTGAAAGGAATGGCCTTTGTAATAGCAAAAATCTGAAAGTAACCTAGATTTCAGTCAACAAACCCAAGTATGTACACAGAATGTAAAGCATACGAAAGTTGTTATGAAGGATCGATATCTTTTATAGCACTATGATGAATACATCTGGAAGACTATTTTGTTTAAAAAAATCAAAGTTGTGAAAGGATGTGTTCCCAATGATATCGTCTGCTTAGATTTCATAAATATACAAATACTTGAGGGAAGGGTGCCTCACATCTTTTGGAGAGAAGTTTCCCTGGAGAGGCTGAGAGGAGAATGGGATTGAAAGTTGATATTTTAGCTACATTTATAGAACATCTTACTTCTTTGTGCGATGAAGCAAATTTGGCAGAATCTTAACATTTGTTAAATCCGGATGAGCAGTACTCATTCCCCTTTGGGAGAGGAAGAATCTTAACTGCAGCATGTATTTAAATGGGGGCTGCAATGCTATTAGTCTGAACTGGAGACTTTCAATTGTGAAATATTTCCCAAACCCTCTGCCAGTGTTCCTAAAAGAATAGAAAAAGATACAAACATGCAAAGTCAAATGTGAGCAGCAGAAATAGGAGCCAATTAGCATTATCAACGTAGTTTTGGTCAGCAGAGAGAGATATATGTATTGAAACTGAGTAACATGGAGAGAGCTGCATGTGAAGACCTTTCCAGAGGAATTCTAGAAAAACTGAACCCGTTACAGTCCCAGAGTTGGAGGCTCCAAATAGCTGGTAAGATTGCACTTGGAGGTGGAGCTGGTTGTAGGTATGTAGTCAGGTCCCTTCCATAAGCTGTTATAATTGTAAAGGCTTTGGAAACAGGGAGAAATTATTTGAAACGTTTTTGGCTGAGCTTGGTTCCCAGAATGCTGGAAGCCAGGCGGGAGATGGAACCATTCTTCTGTAGAGAGAGTGAAACACATTCTAAAAATGACTTCTAAGTAGTGGCATTTTTGGGTCCCCCCAGTATAGGGGGAAAACCGTCTGTCTGATTTCAGTAGGAAAGGAATTTTTGGAAATAGTATTTAGTAACTTGCTGATTCACTTGGAAGGCTGTATAACTAGGTTTGGGAAATGGGTAAGCGCAAGGGAAGCCAAGTGGCCAAGATGACGCTCAGATCACTCTAGAAATCGGAGTGGCGCTGCCCCCGAGAACGGCATGTCCAGCTTTGCATCATCACCACCAGCACTTTAATGAGGGTGCCAATGCATCGTGGCTGCCACTGACACCACCAGCTTTCATGTAAGTGGATTCACAGCCTCCTTGCTCTCTGCAGACACTGCCTTTCAATTCAGAGTCCAGGGTATACACATCTCATTGGCCGAGAGGCAGGTTTATGTCTGCACCCTGTCTATAAGAATGGCTGGTTAAGTTATGGCACTTCTGAGCTTCTATTGTGGAAGGCAGACTCTGCATAAGGCAAGGAATTTCCCTGGATATAGGAAAAGATTACTCAGATGCTAGGCAGTCATAATTATAGTTCCCCCTATGTCCAGTTTCACCAGGTAAACCAACTGGGTCCCCATCCAGTCCGCTCCAGGAAAGTCTACTTAGTAGTCATCAGGCCCTGCCCCCACACAGATATTAAATATAAAAGGATAGCCAGTGATAGCAGATAGGAGACAAAGCCTTCCATGTGAGGACAGAGCTCACAACAAACAGAAGAAAAGGAAATTGGGAAAATAAAAACAATGAATATGAAAAGAACACTTTAAAATTAGTCTAACGTTAGCAGAGGTAAGGCAATGTGTCATAGTCATTAAACAACAGCTTTTTTTTTAACAGAAGAAACAGAGGACACAAAATTTTTTCAAATTTGAGTCCAAGAATCAGTATGAAAAATTAAATAGTCTGGTTGGAAAATGAAGTTCAAAACTTACCAAAGTACCTAAATGAAAAAGAAATGGGCGCAGAATGTGAGAGAAAAGATAAACTGTTGAGAAAGTAAAGTAGCCTGTAAGTAGAACATTTACAAAATGAAAGCAGAAAGGGAAGAAAAGAAATGATCAGAAATCAAATAATGAAATGGCATTTTGCTTAACTGAAAGAGGTGTGTTTTAATACTGAAAAGGCCTATTGGATATCCAATACAAGGGCTATAAAAAGACTTGCTTTACAAAGGCCACTGCAGTTTTAAAAGGATGATCCAAAAAAATTACTGGAAAAGAAATTGTGTAAAAGATCAGGAATCGGAATATCATTGAGCCTTTCAATTCCATCAGTTGAAGGTAGAAGATAATGAAATAATACCTTAAAAATTCTAATGGTAAACATTTTACTGTCTAGAATTTTGTTGTTGCTAAGTCAATAAGTTGTGTCTGATTCTTTGCAACCCCATGCCAGACTTCCCTGTCCTTCACCATCTCCTGGAGTTTGCTCAAGACTCATGTCTGTTGAGTTGGTGAGGCCATCCAACTAGCTCATCCTCTGTCACCCACTTCTCCTCCTGCCTTCAGTCTTTCCCAGCATCAGGGTCTTTTCTAGTGAGTCAGCACTTCATATCAGGTGGCCAGAGTATTGGAGCTTCAGCATCAGTCCTTCCAATGAATATTCAGTGTTGATTTCCTCTAGGATTGACTAGTTTGAACTCCTTGCAGTCCAAGGGACTCTCAAGAGTCTTCTCCAGCACCACAGCTCGAAAGCATCAATTCCTCAGCACTCAGTCTTCTTTATGGTCCAACTCTCAGATCTGTACATGACTACCAAACCACCAAGGCTATGGTTTTTCCAGTGGTCATGTATGAATGTGAGAGTTGGACTATAAAGAAAGCTGAGCGCCGAAGAATTGATGCTTTTGAACTGTGGTGTTGGAGAAGACTCTTGAGAGTCCCTTGGACTGCAAGGAGATCCAACCAGTCTATCCTAAAGGAAATCAGTCCTGGGTGTTCATTGGAAGGACTGATGTTGAAGCTGAAACTCCAGTACTTTGGCCACCTGATGCGAAGAGCTGTCTCATTGGAAAAGATCCTGATACTGGGAGGGATTGGGGGCAGGAGGAGAAGGGGACGACAGAGGATGAGATGGTTGGATGGCATCACCGACTCAGTGGACATGGGTTTGGCTGGACTCTGGGAGTTGGTGATAGACAGGGAGGCCTGGTTCATGGGGTTCATGGGGTTGCAAAGAGTCGGACACGACTGAGCAACTGAACTGACTGACTGACCAAACCACCAGTCAGATTAAGGCTGGACATGCCAGGACACAAAACTTCTAACACCTAAGTACTTCTTAGGCAGTTGGTGAGTGAGGGTAGGGGTCCATCAAAATGAGCGAGTAGACCAAGAATGAAGAAGGTAATGAGATCTGGCAAGCATGGAATTCACCCCAAGAGAGGTGAGAAGGAACTGTCAGGATAATGATGGTGATGATGTGTTTCTGGAGATCAGCAGGGCTGGAATGGAGTGTGAAGATGGAGAGCTCTAGGAGGGAGGTCTCCAGGAAAGAGAAGTGGAATCGCTAGGGCACTTGTGGCTTTTGACCACGTGAGAAATGGTTATGAGAAGAAGGGGGTTTTTGTTTGTTTTTGTGTTTTGGGGGATGGTGTGATTTTTCTTTTTCTTGTTGAGTTTCGAAAGAATTAAGGGTAGGTATATAGAAACTAAGCAAATGAAAAAAAAAAAAAAAAGCCAGTATTAACTCCAGGAAAAACAAAGTAAGCAATTGAGCAAATATAGCTGTAGTAAAGTAAATCCTGACGTATGTGTGTGATATAGCTGTGATACACACATAAACACATATACATCTATACATGCATGTTTACATAATATAGAGCAAGGGAAGGGGAAGCACACTTTGTGGAAGCGTGTTTATTTCTCATCTTCCAAAACAGAACTTCAACAGAGAATATCTAATGTTGATAAATCAAGAAATAGTGCCTAAGTCTGTTATTTAGGAGCGTGGAGATAGTGGAGGAAGTAGTGCTATGAATTGAAAGTGGTTGCTCAAAAAAAAAAAAAAAGAAAGTGGTTGCTCTTAGGTGTAAAGAAGATGATGTGAAGACTACTGTTTAGTTGTTGTTTTTACCTTAAATGCCTGAAGTTCTGTTTGCCTATAACTAGTATGTGTATTACTTTGATAAAAATGTAAGTGAAAAAAAAACACTAAATAGCATGGTAGTATCTTAGTACCACTGGTTTTCCTTCTTACAGATGGTAAAAATCACTTTGTGGTTTTTGCTGTACCACTTGTTTTCTTGTATCTTTAAGCCTCTATTAAAGGCTTAGATACATAAAGTTAAATAAGGTGCAGTCCTGGCTTGAGAGACTTGTGACTTAGGGGGTGTTGTATCAGGAAACTTCAAAAGAAAAAGCAGGGTGTCCTTTGGGGACCAAGGATATGGGGGGAGTGTTGGGGACTGTAAGAGGAAGAGTGGGTGCTCATAGCTCCCAGGAATGGGAACTACCTGGGGCTTGTGGAAGGAACAAAGAGAGGCTGGTGTGAGTGTGAGGAGGAGTCCTGAGTACAGCAGAGGAATATCTCTTAAGATGCTGAGCAGCAAATCCATTTGCAGGTGTTAAAAGAGACGTTACAGAACCCAGCAATAGGACTGTTCTCTGGTTTACCCACCGGTTTTTCTTTTCCTGAAAGGGTTCTACCACTTTGCATTGTTTCTCGCAACACAAGGAGATCTCTTAACTGTAGCTTCAATAACAGTGGGAGGATTGATGTTCCTAGAATTTTTTCTAATAGGTATCAAATGATGCAGTGTTGTTTTGATTTATAGGTCTTTTGTTGCTTATTATAACCCATGATTATTATAACACTAGTTAGGCTCTTTTCGTGTAATTGTGCTCTGTTAAGTGATTTTTTTTTTGTTTTACTCCAACATATTCTTTCTTTTAAGCCTGCTTTTATGATAGTTTTGTCCAAAAAATCCTTCAAAATCAGTTGTTTTGTCAAAAAACTTCAAACTGACAGTCCTTCGATTTTTTTTTTTTTTTTTTTGCCAACAGAGCTGGTATTAGAAAGGTGAGTGCAGAGTGAAATCATAACTTCATTAAAGTAGAGGATCCCTCTCTTGATTTTTAGTCATCCATAAATTACCTGCAGTCCTCTCAAGGGATACTGTTTAAAAAAAAAAAAAAAAAAAAAGGTAACATGTCAGGGGATGGGGCAGAGTGTGGACAACTTCCTGGAAGAGATGATACCCAGATGCAACCTTGAGGTTGGAGGTTGCAACCGCCAACCTTGATGGAGGAGAAAGAGTTAAACAGGACCCAGAGGGACGGGTAAGCCCAAGAAAAGAAAGAAAAGGAATTGTGTCCAGCTGTGTTTCAGCAGAAGTTGCCACTTGGTTTCTCCTGAAGGCATTCAAGATGTGTTCAAATACTTGCAACGGGTTCTCTTACCCTTTTACTGGAGCTGCAGGTTCACAGAGTGCAGAGAGGCTGTTCTGTTAACCAGGAAGTTCCATCATGCGTTTGGAAATTTTTCCTTTTGCCTTGAGAGCAGAGGGAAGTTATTGTGAGGTTTTGAGCAAGAGAGTGTAAGTGTTGGGCTTGCCTGCATGCACTTTAGAAACAGTCCTGCATAGGCAAAGTGATCACATTTTAAAGTGTGATCATGCAGACACACAGGACTACATTTTCAGATTAAATTTATCATGTCAAGCCTAGGGGATTATATTTCACTTTGCCACAAAAATGAAAAAGGGTGGCCAAGAAACAAAAAAAGACTTCTGCCACAAGGTTTTTCTTTGAACATTTGGTCAGTTTGCATTTTACTGAGCTTTTTTTTTTTTTTCTAGTTTGTAAATGAACGTTTAAGTGATAAAGTTAATAGGTTTGTGAGTAAACCCTCATTTAGAAATCAGGGGTTTTCAAGTTTGGAGGCAGAAGTAAAAATAATATTATTTGAATGTTTTATATATAAAGTGTGTTTATATTTGTGTGTGTACATAATTACTAAAACATTACTAAAATTTTTACATAATTAGTAAAAAAATTTACACAGTTAAGATAAAACTTGGAGGATTGTGGTGTGCATTGAATTAAAGTTATTTCATTCGCTCTTGCCTTAATTTTTGTTGACTAGTAGCCAGAAACATTTGTATAGGGCTCCTATTTTCTGAACCAGGATAAGTACATAAAAGATTGAAAATGTGTCAGCTGTGAAGGGTTTCAGACAGTACTTTATGGCAGGTTGGCAAGGGAGGTCCTCTGCCTCTCCTGAACGTAAGTAGATTCTTTGACCCTTGTTATCTGGTTCTGTCACATTGAACAAGTACTGGAGTTAAGTCTCTTCAGCTGTGAGCTGTTCCCTGGGCTACTTCCCTCCTCCCCTCTTCTGGTTCAATGCTTGTCTTATTGTGTGTGCACCCAACCCCCACACAGAGTCTGGAAGAATTCATAAACTGTTAGGAGTGGCTGCCTTTGGGGTTGGGATTGGGATGTCTTGAAGGAAGGCGTATTTTTCACTTTTTCAGCACCATTTCAGTTCTTTTTTTTTTTAAACAAGAAGCATATTCATTTATTAAAAAAGAGCAACTTTGAAAAGAGGGAGCAGCAAAGAGGAGACTTCTGAATGGAAGAAGAATTAATTGAGGGTAAAACAGAAAAATTAGTTTGACCATCATTAATTTGATGACAGATTGTAATCTCTGGTTTCTGTTGTCTTTCGCATGTATACTGTGTTAACCACCCTCGTTCTGTTTTCCTGTGAATTAATTTATTTGCTACGATTATTAATACCAAATTCTATTGTGCATCAGTATTTCATGTGATTGTGCCTTATCTCATTCTAACTGATTCACTTCTTTTAAGAGATTTGCTCATTTTAATGGTTATTTTTCATGCACTTCTATGAGGAGTGGATTGAAAGGACGCAGGTCAAACCGCTGTTAGTTTTCATTCACTACTGCTGTGTGAAGGCTAATCTTAAGAGAGAATGATGAAACTGAAATCTTTATTAAATTTCAGTGATGTGAGAGTTTTTTTTTATTTTTTGTCTCCCTCAACACAGTATTTATGAGATAACCATAATTACATTTTAGATGACAATGTAAATTCTGTTAATGTACCAACTAATTTCTAGTTCATCTTAGCTGGGAGCTTGTGGCTTTTGTTGCAAAAAATTCCATTTCAAGGATACTGAGCTTAGGTGCTTTGGAGATAAGGATTGGATGGCTCTCTGTCCTCCAGAACCTAATATCCACTTGAGGAGAAAAAGCCCAACCATGTGTAGAGTTAATTGCAGAGAGTAGTATTAATAGCAGGAGAGGCATTTCAATAAGGGAGCAGGGATTAGGGGTCAGTCCCAGCAGTGACCCAGTGTCTCCTGAGCAGCCCTGCATGGTGGTGGATGATACCTGTCTGCAGATGGATGTGGGGCGTAAACCAGGTAGTTAGCGCACCGTAGCTGGTACGGATGGATGCTCAGACTGTAGTTACAGCTGGTGGCAGGAGATTATTGAAATAGCATGTTCTGGAAGGACAGCCCAGTATAGCAAACAGGGCAGGCGTCAGGGCACGACTTCACATGTGGGCTCTGTCCCAGCTGTTTCACCGTGGTGGACTTAACAGTTTCTGGCCCTGAGACGCCTTGTGTGGAAAATGAAAGGATCAGACAAGCTATTCATTCTCATGACTCACAATTCTAGATGCTGAATGTGAGGTCAAGAGGGACACCCTCGATTCAGGTTCAGCCGCTGTAGAGCTTTATAAAAAGGTGCCGGTTTGTGGAGGGCAGACCTGTTCCCTGCTCTTAGAGAAATAAGGAAGCGGGGAGTGGGTGCTGCTTACTTCTGAGCTCCAGGCCCAATTCAGACAGTAATGGGGTTGCCATTGAGGGACCTCTGAAGGTGCATGGAAGGCAAGTGACCTGACCACTGCAGCATTTTTTCCCCACTGGGTGTTGAGATTCACGTCTGGATTGGGCTTCAGAAGTAATACTCAGGCTATAAATGGAGGCCTTTTTTCTTTTAAAATGTGTTTTCAGAGTGGTTTTTCTGCTGTAATGCCTCTAACTGCCAGCTCTGTATTTATTAGAGAGAGAGCCCTCCACGTTTTCATGTCAGTGTGCTTTCCCTCACTGAAAGGGAGATGCTCGCCTCCCAGGGGGCTTGTGAGGATTCAGGGGATGCACACGGGTCACAGAGTGGACAGGATGGCAGAGTCCCATGCTCTCTGAGCACCATGGGGAGGGAGTTTATGCTCAGACATAAGTGTAGAGTGAAGCAGACGAATAACCCACCAGCAACTGTATTTAAGGAAACACTAAGGCAAGGTGGAGTGATTTTATGTTCTAATTTTTTCCTTTTAAGCTTTCGGTCCTTGGTTGTGATATTTTAAAATCTGCTAAATGAAACATGGTTACTGGTGATACTGTGATTAACAATGATTAGGGTATTAGGGTTGTGCTTAGAAGGAACTTTCTGTTTACCCATTGTTCTTAATGGTAAAGAATCTGCCTGCCAGTGCAGGAGACGCAAGAGACGTGGGTTCGATCCCTGTGTTGGGAGGATTCCCCTGGAGTAGGAAATGGCAATCTATTCCAGTATGCTTGCTTGGAAAATTCCATGGACAGAGGAGACTGCAGGGCTACAGTCCATGGGGTCACAAAGAGTTGGACACGACTGAGCATACACACATCCCCCTGTTCTTACTGATGTGACTTTCTATTCTTTTTCTGTGTCTCAAGTGCACTTTCTTACATTCTTTTTGGATTTTAAATACTCAAGTGAGAAAACATTGATGTCTTCGACAAAGCCAATTGTGACATTCTGTCTTGCTGAACCTTCCGGTCCTCTTCCAGTTAGATCATAGGGACTTGAGGGTGGAAATGTTCCCGCTTTGCTTTCTCTTTTGAGAGTGACTGGCTTAGTGTACAACACCAAATAGCTGGTGCTCCCATAGCCCATGTTGGCAGCCTGAAAAGCTGTCTTTAGTGATGCAGGTTCTCAACTGTGGTTCGGCATATGTGGATCAGAGGCAATTTTCATGGCTTATCTAGTTTAAATCTGACTTAATGCAGTTTAGACCATCTCTTTCCCTCCTGCCCTCAGAGAAAGTCAGTACTACTAGATTCTTCCTTTCCGGGTTAAATATACAGTTTCCTCGAGCCATGAATACCTCAGGACAATATGATAATACTCTCCAGAGTGTTGGTCTGCAGCCCGAGTGGTGACCTTCTTCCAGTTTAGCCCGAATGTCTGCAGGAGGAGGGTTGTAGGGTCAAAAGCTGAGAAGCATGGAGTAGGGAAAGGCTACCCACTCCGGTATTCTGGCCTGGAGAATTCCATGGGCTGTATAGTCCATGGGGTTGCAAAGAGTCGGACACGACTGAGCACTTTCACTTCACTTGTGTACGTAGGAAAGTAGATGTGTTCCAGGAAAGGGCAACAAGTGATGACGACTCAGTCTGTGCTCTGTTTAGGCAGCCTCACCTGATTTCCCAGGTCACTGCAACCTTGTGAAAGGGTGAGATGGAGACTTTTGGGTAGGAGGGGGCTTTTGTGTCAATACTAAATATAAAGAAAGCAGCATTAAATATAAAAAAAAAATGCATGCAATTGCATTAATCATCTGTATGGAGTAATTATTCAAATCCTGTAAATACTGCTAAATCTTATAATCTTCAGTACTTTCTATTTTATGTAGCCTTCTTTGATTCCATTTTAATCAGAGGATTTAGCACAAGATCATCTTATTGTAAGGACTTGACATCTGTTGCATTTTGACTTGTTTGGTGATTTGAATGGTTTGAGGTTTTACATGGGGCTGTATTTAATAATTAGTATTCAAGTGTCTGTTCATCATGCAACATTCTCAGACAGTTTATTGTTTTTAGTAACAGAATGAGTTGCTTTTTTTCTTGTAAACTTTTTCTTCTGATTATAAAAGTTATGCATGCTCATTTTAGAAAATAAATCATATAGTTAAATACTTTAAAAAGGAATTATTTATAATCTGTCTACAGCAAGTATTATAATTCCCTTGGTGAACTTCCTTTGGCTTGTTTATATACCTATACGCAACTAAAAAAAAAACTAAATTTATAACGTATAAACCATTTTGTTTGTATCCTGAGTTCTTCTGAAACTGGGCCCATTTCTCCTCAGTTACATTCGATAGGAAGCACAATATAAAAATATTCTTAAAAAAATAAGTCCATGGTCAAATCAGTTAAGAAATATCTTAGTTTAATAGTTAAGTGTTGGTTTTTTTTTAAAAAATCTGTATATTTCATGGAGCCTTAATATACTAACATGTATTATCAAATCCTGATGCAGGTGATAGTGTGTACCTTCCTTATTTAATTATAGAACCCTTTCTTATGAATTACTAACTTGAAGGATTTGAAACATAATTTGGGGAAAGTTGACAAGCCTTTCTTCCTGCATAGTAGACATTTATTGGTTGTCTCTCTGCTCCCTGTCCATTTCTCATATCCCGCTTCCCCAGATCCTATTTGGTAATTAGATTATCAGTACTAGATCACAGTTTGCAGGATTGATGAGTAACTTTCTAATGGATTTTAAATGAATATTAATGTACAAACTGCTTTTTTAAAAACACTCACCTCCTTCATGGATATAGTCTGCTCTCTTAATATCCTGGATGGCAGCCACAGATTCTTCATGCCCCTGATGAGCTCTGATTTCTTTTCCTTGAGAGTATTTATTTCAGTTCAGTCACTTAGTTGTGTCCGACTCTTTGCGACCCCATGAACCACAGCACGCCAGGCCTCCCTGTCCATCACCAACTCCCGGAGTCTACCCAAACCCATGTCCATTGAGTTGGTGATGCCATCCAACCATTTCATCCTCTGTCGTCCCCTTCTTTTCCCGCCCTCAAGTATTCATTTGCTGTACCTCAAATGCTGTTTTTCCTCTAATAATTCTGGTTCATGGTTACCTTTCTATTAACTATGTTTTTACCTCTTTACTTTAAGCTCCTCCTCACAACCTCCTCCTCTTGGCATTATATTAATTGCTTATTGCCTGAGTTTTCTCATATTCAAATAAGATAAATGTTCACATTTATTTCTGTTCTCCTTTATTTTGCCAGCTGTTGAATCATTTTCTTACCCATCAGTAATTCTTACCATGTGTCTGACTCCAAACCTTTTAAATTTTATTAAAAAAAAAAATTTTTTTTTCAAATCCTTTATATTTTATCACCCCTCTTCTGCCATCAATCTTGCTGCCAAATTTTCATGTTGTTTCCTTCACCTGCAGCTATACAAAGTATGTTCAAGCCTTACTAGACCTTTGAAATGTAACCTTCCTCCTCAAACTTTTTGTTTGGAGGATAGTTGGGAGGCAAATGTTATTCTTTCTTTTGCTCTTTATCAAAACAAGTACATTTTAAGTTGCTTCCTCTATCTCTATCTCAATTGCTATCTCTAAACTCAAATGTAAATTCATCTGTTTATGTATGTTTTGTATCTATAACTTCTTTATTCACTTTGGTAATTTGAGGGCAAATTATTTGAATCTACTTCATCAGCGTTGTCTTTTTTAGATAGTGAACATTTGGAGAGCAGGAACTAGACTTATCAACTCCTCTCTTCCCAATCCTTCCTGATTTTTGTTGAGGAGACAGAACGGAAATGAAAGAAGGGGGAAATTCCAGTCTAAAAAGTTAAATGCTGATTCATAAAGCTTAAATTATCTAGGACATTGCATGGAGATGTTTGTATGTGTTTCAAGGCTGATTTGAAAGAGTGAGACGTTCCTTCTATCTGAGATGTTACTTTTATGTACTGTGACTGTAATTCAGGAAAGCCAAGAAGGGAGGTAAAGGAAATCATTGGCTTTATTTGGTTATCATAGCTAATCTAATGTCCAAACACTGTGATGTAATATTTCTGTTTTAAAATAAAGTTTCCTATTATATTCTAAAGAATATTTATGGATATTTTAAGTCTGTATATACAGCTTAATAAACTATTTACATTGACACTTTCATAAATATTCACATTGTTTATCTGTGTAATCTCAGGATATTTATATAGTTATTCATCATCAAAATTTCATCTATTGCCTGGAATCATTGAGAGTTGGTCCTGTATCTGAGGCTGTGCCAATTAAAGGACCTACCAACATCCCATTTTGAAATACAGAGGTAATTGGTGAAGAATGCTATATCTTTTCATGGGCTTTCCAGGTCGCTCAGTGGTAAAAAAAAATCTGCCTGCCAGTGCAGGAGATGCAAGTTCCATCCCTGGGTCAGGAAGATCCCCGGAGGAGGAAATGACAACCCATTCCAGTATTCTTGCCTGGAAAATTCCATGGACAGGGAAGCTTGGCAGGCCCCAGTCTGTAGGGTCCCAAAGAGTTGAACACAACTAAGTATGCACACTACATCTTTTTAGTGAACGTACCATATTGTACTTAGATTATTTCAGGGCAGGAACTGTAAGTTGTTGTTCGTTTTTTGTTTTCTTTCCTTCCCACGTCTTCTTGTGTAACCTTTAAACTATTTTTATGCCCTTGGCACAAAGAAAGTTTCCCATGTTGTTCCTTTCCTTTGGTTCCTTCAATTATTTATTGTTCTCACTTCCTTATCACTCATTTATTTCTTGGAAAAATTTTATTTTCCCATTTTTCTGCTTAATAATTCATGTTGAAAGTGGATAAATAAGGAAGATATCAAATGAGCACTTGCATATATTTTATCTGTAATTTAAGGGAAAGGGTCATGAGAAAAGATTTGGAGGTAACTGCATAGAGATAATATATTTAAAGCTGTGGGTATCAAAAAAAAAATAAATAAAGCTGTGGGTATCTGTGACATCTCCAGACAGTACTGGCTACCATGCAGCTATCTCCCCCACTCAGTTTCCCAATTCTGCTTCGTTCAGTTACACAGGCAACTGATCCAGCCAAGTCAACACCCTCGTTTCCAGAGTAATATTTTTACTCCAGTGTCCCCAGGTCTGCGATCTCATCCTAATGCACTTGGTGCTCAAATGCATCCTAATACTAACACCCTTTACAGCACCTTCAAAAACTCTGAAGACTAGTAAGAGAATTAAACCAAGGGTACCACCCTGGAATCACTTGCTTTTAAATGGAGCCACCAGTGACCCTGAGGAGGCACCAGAAATTAAGAAGAATGTGTTCATCATGAAGGCCTAGAGAAGACAGAATTTCAGGAAGGCTAGAGAGGTCAAGAATGTAAATGTCTCAGTGAGCCTGGATGACAGGGACTGTTTTTACACCTGTAGCCTCCCTTGGAGGGAGGGGCTGTTTCCCCAAATATCTCTAGCACCAAGTGTGTGGTCCATGCTCAGAAGTTAATGCAGAAAGACGGGGGTGATTTACTGGAGAGGAGGAGGCACTTCCTTTGAAAGAATGGTCTTATCAGAAAACTGCGGTAGGTTACGTGGTGATAGACCTTGAGTGATGGAAAGATTTTCAGTTAGTAGACTGTGCCTTCTCCTTAGCTGAGAGAGTTTCCGGAGCTCACAGAACTAAACAATGCGATTGATATTCTAGCTAAATGGATCCACCATGGACTCAAGTACTACCTAGAGCTGTAAAATTAAACATATAACAAGGATATTTTTTAAACAGTTTACTCTTTCAACAGATAGAAGTGACATGCAATAAATTAGTACTGCTCGTCTACTTAATTCTATCATTTTTTACCATATTTAGTGATGCTTAAGCAGGTTTGCTGATAACTAAGAGAATTGCTAATCATTGTTAGCATATGTTTGCTATTTCCATTAACCCCAAGGAATAGGTTTTAGGTATTATGGATGTGATGTCATATTACACGTGGATGGCACCATTATTTTCAATTAGTACTTGAATAAATACAGAGCGTATATATTCTGTAGATGCTGGTCTATGTCTAAAGTTCCTCTTGTGCCTGAAGGGCTTTGTTGCTATAAATAAGGATAGGAAAGAGAGGAAAAAAGAGAAGAGAAAAGGAAAAAAAGTCTCCATGACAAGAAAACAAAATCTGTTATGTAACTTAGTTGTCCCATCTTGAACCTTCTCAGATTTTTCAGGTCGTTTAACGGTGGGCACTCTCTCCCGTATGTGCCCATGTGTATTTTGAAATTGAACGATAACAGTTATCGTAGTCAAGATGTAGCAGGAGTCCTGGCATTTATTTTAAATTACAAAGAAACATTTCTCTAAGATTTTTTGAATAATTTTATTTATTTTTGGTTGTGCTGAGTCTTCACTGATGTGAGGACTTTTCTCTAGTTGCAGCGAGTGGGGGCCACTCTCTAGTTTCGGTGTGTGGGCTTCTCATTGCATTGACTTCTCCTGTTGTGGAGCCTAGGCTTTAGAGCAGGTGGGCTTCAGGAGTTGTAGCACGTGGGCTCCTTAGTTGCGGCTCCCAGGCTCTAGATCGCTGGCTCCATCATTGTGGCACACAGGCTTACTTGTTCTATGGCATGTAGGATCCTCTCAGGCTAGGGATCGAACCCATGTCTCCTGCATTGGCTGGCCAATTCTTTACCACTGAGCCACCAGGGAAGCCCACTTGGGTAAGATTTTTTTAAACCTGTTAAAAAGACCCAGGAAGCATATGCGGTGCTTCTGAACGGGAATCCCGGAGTAGTGACCACCAAGAGCAGGTATTTCCAAGTCAGTGCTACTTACTGTATTTTCGTGCTGACCTATAACTTCACAGATACTAAAAAAAGACAGTCCTGCGGTGAACTCTATTCTAAGGGAAACGAAATGTGGCACGAATGAGTCTTTACCCTGGGGGGTTGGTGCACTGGCCTTTTAGAGAACGTCAGTTCTGGGAACGATAGATGATTTATTTGGATTTCTGTGAGTTTGTGAGAGACACTGAAAACATCTGATTTTCATAAGAATCTATTGAGAATTATCTTGTATGTCAGTATATTCTTTCTTTGAAAGCTGTTTCATTGAAATAAACAGCTTCTTTTTTCCCTAGTTACAAAATAGCTCATAAATTGTGGTTTGGGGTTGTCAAAAGATTTTTTTTTTTCCCCTTTGAGATGGGCTAGTGTTTACTTTGCATTTTGGTTCGGTTGCCCAGTTTCCTTCCATTTTATAAGGAGCACTTCTTAAACCTTGGCTGTGGCCACATGGTCTCTTTCAGACGCAAGCAACAGTTAGCACATTATTCCACTTGAAGGTTTACAGTTCAAGAGGATCCTGGACAGTTCCCAGATATACAGTCAAATTATAGCAATCTGACGGTAGAAGTATCTAGAGAGGTCGAAAGTCAGGTTTCATTGGGTAGTGGTGCAAAACCATTATCCCTTTCACAAAAGATGGTGAAGAGGAGCCAGAGGGAAAACAATTGGCGTTTCTGTGTGGGGCTGGTCTAAGCAGCCAGCTGGAGCTCCTTTGGCCCTGTGTTCTGCAGGCGGCGTGCATTTTTGAAACACCCCTAAATGTTCCAGCCTTTAAATAGCAGCGAGTCTTCTAAAATGATGCTGCATAGCGCAGGAGAAATTAAAGCGGCTGCCTGGGAGGCAGGAAGCCGACTAGCGAGATGCTTAATTATCGTGGAAGTAAGTGCTTGTTGCTGGGGAGCGGAGCACAGCGAACCCGGGTCGGCCTGGGTGTCAGCCGTGATTTGTAGACAATGCGGCCCCGGCAGCGCAGTGCTGGATCAGCAGCGTCTTTGCAAACATGCATTTGGCAGGAATTTAAAGGCCACCTCTTGTGTAATTTGTGGAGCCTTGGAAAAGGGTCCTCTGCCTTTATTTTCAGGATGTACGCAACCATGCAGGATTTTGTGCTCAGAATCTGTGCCTCTTGCCTCCTGATTGACGTGCTCCTGAGGAAGTTGGTTTTCTTTGCCCGTCACCTGGAAGGATGTTAGCACTTCTCTGTCGTCGACTGGGGGACATGGAGAGGTCTGCCTACAGCAGCTTTTGGTTTCTGCTGTCTTCATAAATTAGCACCGAAGGGTGGGGTGGGTTGCAATGCGTAAGGAAATGCAGGCATTTTGCTAATTAGTGAAACGTTGGTAGCTTTAAGGGTAGATAGAAGGAAAGAGAGCTCTGGGAAGAGGTGGTGGAAAATGCTGGATGCATTCTGAAATTCTGCTCTTTGGGGTAAGTAATAAACCGGGGGGAATTACTGAAGCATGCTGATGGGTAGAATGGCTTGGGGAAAACCGTGTTTATTTTCTCTCTACTGTATTTGCTCTTGCCAACTCTGTTAAGCCTTTGTAAAGAAACAGAAAACTAAGTTTGAATTTTGGAATACAGAAGAGGTTAAAAAGTAAGTGTTGCGACATATTCCGTAACATAATTTTTCAATTTTTAGTCTTGTTAAAAAGCTGTATGTTGCTCTAATTATCGAACTCTGTTGGTTATGCCGTGAACTTCTGGTCAACACAGCGGTTCATGATAGTCTACATTGTTAGAGGTCACTGGAGTCTGTCTGTGGTCTGTACTTGGGCTAATGTCCTGGAACAAGATCCCTCACTGCCTTCTAATGATATGAAACAGTTCAATTAAGCTGAAGTATTAATAGTCTTTTAAAATATATGTAATTTAAATGATGGATATTATTAAATGCTTTCAAATCTGCTTTACTAAAAATATGGGCTGTAAACTGTGAGCCACAATCTGTTACTGAATCTTTTATTTGCATGTATCTGGTTTTGGCAATTGCATACTTATTTTTAGATGTATTTATTAAATGCTAATCCAAATTGTCCTCCTCTCTTTTAGAGAAAGCATGGGATTATGGCAGTCACAGAGTCCCAGTGATACAAGTTCCATTTAGTTCTTTCTGAAAGAAAGCCATCTATCAAAGTAAAGCAAAGGAACTCTTGTGGATTATAATGTTCTACAGATCTGGATTTTCAGAGATTTGAAGATGAGTTATTTTAACCTTTTAAATGAAAAAGATTAAGATCTTGTGCAACTGCTGTATTTTCTGGAAGCCATTCTCCAAAAGGGAAGTGCACATTTAAAACTTAGGTATGATGGTCCTTTCTGTGGGGATTTAAGTCAAATTGCTTTTGCATCATGACCAGCCTGAAACGGTCACAGACAGAGAGGCCGGTTGCCACTGAAAGGGCCTCCGTTGTGGGCGCAGATGGCACCCCCAAAGTCCACACAGACGACTTCTACATGCGACGTTTCAGGTCCCAAAACGGCAGCCTAGGGTCATCTGTCATGGCACCTGTAGGGCCCCCCCGAAGTGAAGGTTCTCACCATATAACTTCGACCCCCGGAGTCCCAAAGATGGGGGTTCGGGCAAGGATTGCGGATTGGCCCCCCAGAAAGGAAAACGTAAAAGAATCTAGCCGTTCAAGCCAGGAAATAGAAACCTCAAGTTGCCTTGAGAGCCTGTCCTCCAAAAGCAGTCCTGTGAGTCAGGGAAGTTCTGTAAGCCTCAATTCCAGTGACTCAGCCATGTTAAAAAGCATACAGAACACGCTGAAGAACAAGACACGGCCGTCGGAGAGCATGGACTCCAGATTTCTTATGCCCGAAGCCTACCCCAGCTCCCCCAGGAAGGCGCTGCGCCGGATCCGGCAGCGCAGCAACAGCGACATCACCATAAGTGAACTTGACGTGGATAGCTTTGATGAATGTATCTCGCCCACCTACAAGACGGGGCCATCGCTGCACAGGGAATACGGTAGCACATCTTCAATCGATAAGCAGGGAACGTCCGGAGAAAGCTTCTTTGACTTGTTAAAGGGCTACAAAGAGGACAAGTCTGATCGAGGTCCCACTCCGACCAAGCTCAGTGACTTTCTCATCGCCGGTGGGGGCAAGGGTTCTGGTTTCTCCTTGGATGTGATAGACGGGCCCATCTCACAGAGAGAGAACCTCAGGCTCTTTAAGGAAAGGGAAAAACCACTCAAGCGGCGCTCCAAGTCGGAAACCGGAGACTCCTCCATTTTTCGTAAATTACGCAATGCCAAAGGTGAGGAACTTGGGAAGTCGTCGGATCTTGAAGATAACCGATCGGAAGACTCTGTCAGGCCCTGGACATGCCCGAAGTGCTTTGCCCACTATGATGTCCAGAGTATCTTATTTGACTTGAACGAGGCGATTATGAACAGGCACAATGTAATTAAGAGGAGAAACACCACCACAGGGGCCTCGGCAGCTGCGGTGGCATCCTTGGTCTCAGGGCCTTTGTCTCACTCGGCCAGCTTCAGCTCCCCGATGGGCAGCACAGAGGACCTGAATTCCAAAGGAAGCCTCAGCATGGACCAGGGAGATGATAAAAGCAATGAACTGGTGATGAGCTGTCCGTATTTTCGGAATGAGATTGGTGGAGAAGGGGAAAGGAAGATCAGCCTGTCCAAATCAAATTCCGGTTCCTTTAGTGGGTGTGAAAGTGCCTCCTTTGAGTCTACACTCAGCTCCCATTGTACAAACGCAGGCGTGGCAGTACTCGAAGTGCCCAAGGAGAACTTGGTGTTACACCTGGATCGGGTGAAAAGATACATCGTGGAACACGTGGATCTCGGCGCCTACTATTACAGGAAGTTCTTCTATCAGAAGGGTGAGTAGAGATCTTTAATTTTCTTTTGCCATACTTTCTGAAAAGGAGTACTGTCTATCAGGTTTTGTAAGGCAGTGTGATGGAAGATTTGCATGAATGCCTTCTCTTGATGGTGAAAGAGTTAGCTGTTTGCTGCAGTGTATTTCTGTTTGCATTTTGTGAGTTACTTTCTCCTTTTAGATATATTAAATATCTTGTATACAGTATATTAATTTTATTAGGTAAAAAACCTTTGATTCAGTGGATGAAATTGTAATCTTTATGTAGAAGACTTGCTATGTCACCTTTAGGGATAAATATCATATAGAGTTAAAAATATTTTAAATACAGCTTTTAAAGGGTTTCAAAAGCAATCTTAGTGCAGGTTTTTTATTTGTTTAGTACTTTTACAATTGGTACAGGGCCATTTCTTTTCTCCATCAATGTTCTCATCACTCAATGACAATTATAATACATTCCCATTCATTTCACAGGCATTTTAGTGAGAACTTTATTATTTGACAAAAATCTCAGAGTTGGGAATCAAACCTTGGTCTTCTAGATTTGAGTATAAAAGGCACTGGAATGAGAAGTACCATTAGCATGTTGATGACTTCTTTTTCTGCTTTGGGGGGAAATATATATCTATATTGTTGAATTGTGCTGTAGACATACAGTTTTATCTCATGCTTTTAAGAAAACTCTGTGAATTCACTGACAGATAGTTTAAATGAACTCTTAGGAGCTTTCTAATAGTGTTTTTGAGCAGCATTATTAATTGAAGAATGAGTTTGTCGTGCAAGTACCTGAGCTAGGAGACAAGATGCTCTCCGAGGAAGAACGTACACCTGTGGTCCACTAGCTAGCTCAGTAATCTCTGCATTGAGACCAAGTGAGAGGCCCCTGGAATACAAGCTACTACAGTGGTCTTTCAGTTTCCCACCTACTATTTGGGGGTTTTCAGTCCTTTTGAGATTTATTCTTCCAATTGAATTTTCATTTCTAGTACTTCATTCTAGTGTGCTAGCTGTATGACATTGCTTACTTTAAAATAAAGTTTATTGTAAGGTTATTGCATGATTGGCTCTATTCACAAGGGTTTATTGACCAAAGGAGCCTTGTCTCAGTGCTCAGCATCAACGTCTCTTAAACATCTATGGCAAAGGTCCTGGAACTAATATAATGAAAATCCCGACTTCCTTGGTAAGCCATCTTTATTTTCTCAGAAAACTTCCTGGAGTTCAGATTTTAGAAATCACTTCTTTCTTATTCTGTCCTTAAGGGTACAGAGTATTTTGACCTTGCCATCTTGGTATTTGGGGCCAGATAATTCTTTGTTTGTTACATCCTATAGTCTTACACATTCTGGGATATAAGATGTTTAGCAGTGTCCCTGGCCTCTACATCCTAGATGCCAAGAGGTACCCTGACTTGTGATGACCTAAAATGTCTACATTTGGATATTGCCAAATGTCCTCTAGGAAATTGCCCCTTGCTGAAAATCCCTTTTTTACTAAGCCTAGAGAAGTTTTCCACAGGTGTTTGTGAGCTGTCTGTAGAGGAGGCCATCTTCCTAAAGAACTGACATTCCAACACAGGAGAGAACATGTTACTTATAATCTTACATATGTATTCATAGTAGTTGGCTCTTTTGCCCAGTTCAGTTGAGTTCAGTCGCTCAGTCGTGTCTGACTCTTTGCGACCCCATGAACGCCAGGCCTCCCTGTCCATCACAGGAGCCTACCCAAACCCATGTTCATTGAGTCGGTGATGCCATCCAACCATCTCATCCTCTGTCGTCCCCTTCTCCTCCTGCCCCCAATCCCTCCCAGTATCATGGTCTTTTCCAATGAGTCAGCTCTTCGCTGATGCGCCCAAAGTACTTGGTGGCGCATGAGGTGGCCAAAGTATTGGAGTTTCAGCTTCAACATCAGTCCTTCCAATGAACACCCAGGACTGATCTCCTTTAGGATGGACTGGTTGGATCTCCTTGCAGTCCAAGGGACTCTCAAGAGTCTTCTCCAACACCACAGTTCAAAAGCATCAATTCTTCTGTGCTCAGCTTTCTTTATAGTCCAGCTCTCACATCCATACATGACTACTGGAAAAACCATAGCCTTGACTAGACAGACCTTTGTTGGCAGAGTAATGTCTCTGCTTTTCAATATGCTGTCTAGGTTGGTCATAACTTCCCTTCCAAGGAGTAAGTGTCTTTTAATTTCATGACTGCAGTCACCATCTGCAGTGATTTTGGAGCCCAAAAAGCAAAGTCTGCCAACTGTTTCCACTGTTTCCCCATCTATCTGCCCTGAAGTGATGGGACCAGATGCCATGATCTTAGTTTTCTGAATGTTGAGCTTTAAGCCAACTTTTTCACTCTCCTCTTTCACTTTCATCCAGAAGCTCTTTAGTTCTTCCTCACTTACTGCCATAAGGGTGGTGTCATCTGCATATCTGAGGTTATTGATGTTTCTCCCAGCAATCTTGATTATTCCAGCTTGTGCTTCCTCCAGCCCAGCATTTCTCATGATGTACTCTGCATATAAGTTAAATAAGCAAGGTGACAATATACAGCCTTGACATACTCCTTTTCCTATTTGGAACCAGTCTGTTGTTCCATGTCCAGTTCTAACTGTTGCTTCCTGACCTGCATACAGGCTTCTCAAGAGGCAGGTCAGGTGGTCTGGTATTCCCATCTCTTTCAGAATTTTCCACAGTTTACTGTGAACCACACAGTCAAAGGCTTTGGCATAGTCAATAAAGCAGAAATAGATGTTTTTCTGGAACTCTCTTGCCTTTTCCATGATCCAGCGGATGTTGGCAATTTGATCTCTGGTTCCTCTGCCTTTTCTACAACAAACTTGAACATCTGGAAGTTCATGATTCACGTATTGCTGAAGCCTGGCTTGGAGAATTTTAAGCATTACTTTACTAGCGTGTGAGATGAGTGCAATTATGCGGTAGTTTAAGCATTCTTTGGGATTGCCTTTCTTAGGGATTGGAATGAAAACTGACCTTTTCCAGCCTGTGGCCACTGCTGAGTTTTCCAAATTTGCTGACATATTGAGTGCAGCACTTTCACAGCATCATCTTTTAGGATTTGAAATAGCTCAACTGGAATTCATCACCTCCACTAGCTTTGTTTGTAGTGATGCTTCCTAAGGCCCAGTTGACTTCACATTCCAGGATGTCTGGCTCTAGGTAATATAATCACATTAATGAACATTATGAGCACTTACTGTGAACTAGAAACTTACCGTGTGGTTTGACGTGCATTTTCTCATTTCAGTGTGTTCATGCCCCCTGTGGTATAGATATAATTATTGAAGGCATTTTCCAGGTGAGAAAACTGTGGTTTGTGTGACTGGTTTCAGTGGTTAAGCTGTCATTGAAGTTAATAGTACTGGAGCCAGTATTTCACCTTTGGGGTGTCCAACCAGAATCATGTTCTTGACTGCTTTGCTCTGCTCTGTACCATATTAGACTAAAGGAAGGAGAGTGTTTTTATCTTTAAATCTGGTAGAATTTTGTTCAAAGTATTTTGTCTTTCAAAAGTAAGGAATAAAACTTTGAACACCTGTATCCCACGGTAATCCAGTTTAGATCATAACACTTCATAAATTTAAGAGCAACGAATTCAAAGAAATTTCTTATTTAAACCCTCTTTCTATCTATAGACAGACCATACCCTCTTAGCTAACATAATTGGAACTGTTTAATTAAAAAAATCGTTAAGACAGGGAATCTTGCAGATGTATACATACTCAAAATATCTTATTTTCACTAAACTATATAATAATAATAAATATATATTTGCTAAATTTTGGTGAGGCCAAGGGTGCTTCTTTGACAGTGATTCTGCTATTTTGAATTCTACCTTGTATTAACAGTATAAACATAGACAGTAGCAAAATACCCTGAATCTTACAGAATCTTAGATTTAAAATGTTTTTCTCCTTTTTTTATAGGTTTTGCCCACATCTAATCCAATAGCTTTCCTTTTAATGACTTGCTTTTATGAAGTCTTTCCAAAGCCTTTAATTTAGTTTTTAATAAGAAACAAGATTTATCTCTTGTGCTCATATTCCATCAACTTTCATAATATTTAATTAAATTTCATAATTACAATAACAAGTCAGCTGGCATAAACTGGTTTGGGAAGACACAGCTTGACTCTTGAAGTCAGCATGGAGTCCAGCTGGTAGGAGCAGAAAGTGTGTGTGGCTCCAGAGAGTGCCTGCTAGTGTCATTGGGCATTTATCATCGAGGTTTACAGAGGAAACATAGAACGATAGTTAATACATGAAACTGGTGCAGGAGGACAGTGTCACAGAGCACCTGCTGTGTTTTCTTGGGCCATACAGATTTTCAAATCAGGTACATCATTTGTTACAAAGAAGATACAACAGATTGTGGATCTGAATAACTTGAAGCCGAAATTAACCCTCTTAAACTCTGTGTATTACAAACTTTGTGTAGTATCTGTACTTTTCTTAAAATTTATTTTATTGAAGTATAGTTGATCTGCAATGTGTTAATTCTGCTGTGCAGAAAAGTGAATTGTTTATACACACATGCATTTTTTTTCATATTCTTTTCCGTTTGCTTTATCTCAGGATGTTGAATATACCCTATGCTATACAGTAGAACCTGTCATTTATCCACTCAGTATATAATAGTTTGCGTTTGCTAATCCCAGACTTTCACTGCATCCCTTCCCCATCCCCTTTCCCTGGGCAACTACATGTTTGTTCTCTATGTCTGTACGTCTGTTTCTATTTCTTAGATAAGTTCGTTTGTATCATATTTTAGATTCCACATATAAGTGATAGCTGTACTTTTCATCACAGTGTAAAATGTAGATAGACAAATAATTTTGTCATGATTTTTAATTCATAGCTTGATTCACTGAAATTAGTACACTAACTCATTTTTCCTAATCAGAACCTGGAAGAGGTTCTGTTCTTGTTGAAGGAGTACATCCATGACAGGTGTAATTTCTCTTCCGGCAACAGGGTGTAGCACTTCTGACCTGATTGTCAGTCCAACCTCTTAATCACCAGATACTGGGTTTAATGAATTCCTGATTTCCCTGAGGCTAAGTCTCTGGGGGAAAAATTCACATTACTGAAGTGTGTATTGTTGACATGATATGTGAAATCTAACTGTCTTTGATAGATGAAGCTGCCATCATTTTTTAAATATTATGTTATTTTTATGAACTTCATTATTTTGCAAATTTAGACTTCAGAGGATATTTGTCTTCATCTCATGAGCCCAGTCCGTTGCTGGAAAGATGCTGACCCAGCAGAGCAGTCTACCCATTGTCTGCATCTGTTGAAATAAGCAACAAACTATCAATTTCTTCTTTCTGGTCCTTCCTCTTACCCACTTCTCTTTGCTGTTTTGCCAGTCTGTGTGATGGATCTAACTCACCAAGGATTAAATGACGGTAATAACATAGCTAACATTTATTGTGTTATTACTTTGTGGTTTATGCAGAGCTCCTCACATAATGCTCATTAAGACCCCAAGGTGAAGTTGTCATTGTGATAAGTCCAAGTGATGCAACCACATCCTTCCTAGAGAGGTGCAAACGAGGCAATATGATAACATCAAAATTAATCTGGGCATCTCCCTTTGAGTGCGTATGTATTTTGTGTTGAATTTTTACTTAGTCACCGTGATTACGGTAGCAGGGCAGGACTGTTTCAGTTTTGCCCTGCGTATACAAGGGTCTGAGACACAGCCTCCCTGAATCCCACTGGAACAGTGCACTAATGGAAAAGAGAGGAGGCCAAGGGAGGCTTTCGCCGTGCTGTTTGGTGCTCCATTGATCAAAAGAGCTGATAGGCTCATCTGACGCCAGATGGGATGTCACTCTCAAAGTCAGGTTACTGAAGCTGCTGTGCTGGGGCCAGGCCTTCCCCTCCTGCCCAGTGGCCAGAAGCAGCTGCCATCATCAGGTCTGAAGAGCATCTAAGAATATTTTCTCATTCCTGGAAAGGACGAACAGTAATGCTCTGCACCTGCTTACTCTTCTGTTAACTTGAAACCACCAGATTTGATTGTTCTGCAGTTCACCTTCCTCCTCCTATACACCACTGCCTCGCCACACCTCACCACACATGTGTTTGCACACGCACACTCACATGTATACAAGTCAGGTTGAATAGTATGCTGGGCTCCTGGATTATTAGTTTGGGGCCTAGTTGGATTTTGGTTGCTACTGTAATGTCCAGTTTTCTTTATTTCCCTTTCACTCTCTTCTAATCAACCATCTTTACCATTTCTTTCGAATTTATACTCTGAACTGCATTTGTACTTGAAGTGACAGCTTTAGTGCTCTGATATATTCTCCAGTTTTGTTATTGGGCACTATTCTGCAAGTTCAGGTTTTTAAATGTGTATCATTACCTATTGTAAGTTTTAGTGGATTATTGTACGGTACATATAGAACATCAGAGGACACCTTAAAGTTAAACTTATTTGTGCTGTGCTTATTTTGTTTATTTCTTCTGTAACTGTAGCAACATTACGCTTGAGTATAGTACCATGGAATGCCTTGTAACTCCGAGTTCGGAAAGGATAACTAGTCTATGGTTAGTTTTTTGTGAACAGTCGTATTTCAAGTATGTGATAAAACTCCAGAGTCAGCAAGTCTGTTCTCCTAAACCATGTTGTGCTCTGTGTTCTTGAACTTAACAGTTTATTTCTGCCAAAACTAATAGGGAAAGATTTTATTCATGTGTAATAACTTACTGTTCTCATGCCTTTGTCTTTCATTTTTTATTGAGAGCATATAAACTGTGTTTTATTTGTTTGAAGGCAGCTTTCTAGTTATGTAATCCTTTTCAGGGAGATTTGGGGCACTAAGTAACTTCCTGAGAAACTCATCTAGGAGGGTTTTGCTGCTGTTTCTTTACCTGCTCGGGGCTCCTGGTAGCAAGAAGGCCATTAGGTAGGAAGGTGTGCGTGTTTGCTCTTTGGAAAACAAGCATCCTCTGCCTTCTCGGCCGTGGTCTCCCAAGCCGCATCACTGATTGAACTCTGATCTGTGAGGCATCCAGGAGTTCATATTCCTTGAGCCGTCTCAGTTCAGAGGCTTGTGAAAGCTGATTAAAAGGGCGTGTGCCTCTCAACTGCTCCTTTCTGTTGAGTTTTTAAAATCAAGCTAGACGGTCCAAAGGCCACCTTTGCTCAGACACTTGACTTTATTCAAGGTCATCTTGCAAAGATTCAATCATACAAAAACAGAGTGTGCTTTCACAATGAACTGATGATGGAGATGCTGGCCTTTTTGTCATCCTTTGGCCTTTTAGAAAGTTCCCACATGATGAATTTATTTTAGAATTTGATGCCATGAATTGTTTTCTGGTAGCTGCTAAATGCCTGCCTTTCTGATGATAGGTGTGTTTTATTTGTTTGCTTGTTTTATTTTATTTATTTTTTTTTACTTTATCTCCTTCCTGTTTTACTTCACCTCCCAGAAGAAAATTTGATGCTCAACTGTGCCACCTTCATTGATAACATAGTTATATCCACTTGGCTTTTATTTTCCTATTTCTGTTTCATTAGCACAGTTTGCGTATTTCCTTTATAATGAATGACTTCAGAACACTCTTTTTAGAAAAAGTAATTAGTCTACGTTTGTATCCAAATAAAAGACCTCTGTTCCCAAGGCTTTTTGCTGAGTTCTGGCTACATTCCTCACCAGCCTTTACCTGCTTCCATCTGGTTGGTTATCTAGCCGGCACCTTGAAACCTGGGACACAGATTTTGACTGCTTCTCCCTTTTTCTCCCTGAACACGCCTACCCTCGTCATTGCCCTCACGCTGTAAGTGCCACCATTACTGTCAGTCTCTTGGATTTGAAACACTGAAGCCTCTTTGATGCCTCTCCTCATGGATGCTAACCTCCAGGCAGCTGGGAAGGCCTCTTGCCTCTCCCTCCACACTGTTGCTGACTTCCTGTTCTCTGGGTCCTGGTCCCAGGTCTGTCGCTTCAAGCCCTTGCTGCCTTTTGCCACAGTTCCTGGCCGTTGTCTTAGTCTCTTCATCTCCGGTCCCCCCATCTCAAAATTCATCCTCTTGTCTTTGCCAAATACACCAAATAATCACAGACAATTTGCATCTTACATGATTGTGTTGGTATGATACAATCATGTAACAGATACACTATTGATCAAGTCCTCTGAGAAGCGGAGGCTGGGACAGTATTGGCATGCAAGTGGTTTGTTGGGGACCTGGGGGCCCTGCCTGTGAAAGAAGAGGGGAGAGGAAGCAGGATTTATCAGGAAGGTCTTCAGTCCACAGTGCAGGTCTGACACTATGAAAGGGAGAAGAAAAAGGGAGAAGAAACGAAAGCGGGCAGGGGGAGCCTCAGCTCACTGTGCACGTGTGACAAAATCTCAACCAATGCCATGAAATAAAAAGGAGCAATAGAGTGCTCCCTTGTTGGGCAGTCAGTCGGGCACACTCAAGGTTGGGCTGCCCAGGAAGAGTGTGTCTGGGCTGGAAAACTACAGAAAAATCCCAAGATACTATAGCCGGAGACTTTCATCTAATTGCATTTCTAGTGGCTGAATGGGTTGTGAGCCATTTCTGGAAGAGAGATGTTAAGTATTGCACATCTGGGGCCGTGACGTGTGCGTGAGTGCCTTCATCATTCTTGGCATGATTTAGGACGCTTGGAGTGAGAAATAAAATGAAACACCTTCATGGAGCTTACATTCTGGTGGAGGGAAACAGACAGTAAACAAATCCAACAAAAGGACATACATGCTTACTATGAAAGTTAATAATTCAGAGTTGAGATAGTAATTCTCCTGATCTCAGTATTTGATTGTAATCCTCTTTATCTTTTCTTTTTTGTTGTCATCCTTGTTTTTAAATTCAAGTGTATTTAATTTACATTGTTGTGGTTTCAAGTGTACAGCAGAGTGGTTCAGTTATGCATATGTTTATATGGATAGATACACTTTTTTAGATTCTTTTCTATTACACGTTATTACAAGATATTGGGTATAGTTCTCTGTGCTATGCAATAGATCTCTATCGTTTGCTTATTTATATATAGTACTTTGTGTACCTATGTGTTTCTTACATAGAGATTTATTACCCAATTTCCTATTAATCAGTGCCCTTAATATTTTTAAGTAGCTTTAAAAATTAACAACTGCACATTCATACATTTATTCATTTATTGCATGATATTTTTACAGCATCTAGTCTGTGTCAGCTGTGGTGCTTGGAAGAGAACAAAAGCAAATAAACCTGCCTTCATGGTATTTGTAGCTTGCCCTGAGTACTGTTAAGACAAATGAGAAGTTTTAGAACACTAATTTTTTTCCTGATCTTTTTTTTTGGAGGGGGAGTGGGAGGCGTTGTGCCTTGCAGCTTGCAGGAGCTTAGTTACCCAGCCACGGACTGAACCCAGCCCCAGCAGTGAGAACATCAAGTAGCCTGACCACTGGACCACCAGGGAATTCCCTTTTTCCTGATTTTTAAAAACCATTTAACAGAATCTTTTATTTTTCTTTTTCTGGCTGTGCCACGCAGGATCTTAGTTTCCCATCCAGGGATCAAACCCGCACCCCCTGCAGTGGAAGGGCAGAGTCTTAACCACAGGACCACCAGGGAGGTCCTAACAGAATCTTTTATAATCTCTTTATTTCCTCTACCTGGAACTCCATCTTGATAGATGATGGAACCTGTGGTTTTATCATCCATTTTTTTCTTTCATAATTTCAAATTCTTTTTATTTTCTATATTAATTTTATCTTTTGGTTCAGGAATTGATACGTATCTCTATATGTTCTACTCTCCAGCCCTTTCATTTTATTTTAGTAATCGTAGTTTTATTTGCCAGGAATTCACTATTTTTGTTTCCCAGTAGTTACTGTTCTAATAGTTTATCCTTATTTTATATACCCCACATTTCTCCATTGGTATTCATTAAAATAATTTTTTCTAATTTTTTTTCCCTTGCATGATCTGTATCTTCTGAGTGGTAGTCTCTGTTTGTGTGTGTGTGTTTCCTTTTATGCTATTGGTTTTCCTTGGTCCATTGATCTTTGCCACGTTTATGAACAAAGGCCAAGGATGATTGTTATAGGAGGCAGGCTTCCCTGCAGCGCTGTGTGTCTTTTTCCTTAGCTGGTCTCACCTTCCGTGGGGGAAGTGAGGGCTGGCACTGGAAATGTAGGTGAGACCCCCTAGCAGGGAGGAGTGTATGAAGCGAGAGGGTAGTGAAGGCAGTGCTCAGTACCAGCCCACATGGGTGCCTGGTTGGGAGAGGTCTGGCCTGCTCCCCTCCTGCATGGAGCTGCCTTTCCTCCCGTCCGTGCATCAGGATGGGTGGTCTTCCTGCCTCTCCTGGGCTTCTGAGTAACCCCCTTCTTCCTCAGGGTGCAGGTGCTTTCCCACCACTGTTCCAGTCACCCTGTGTCCCGGTTTCTGCCCAGCGCTTTCTTTGGTTGCCCTGGTTTATAACCAGTCTAAGCAATCCTGGAAGGCAAGGACTACAACAGATTAGGCTAGGCTCAGCAGTTATTTCACAATTGGAATGCTTGGTACTGATGCACAAAGTACAAAGTTTATTGAGTTGGGGAGCCAGTGTATCTTGTATTCATAGCATCAAGTAGACTCAGGGAGGGCCCTCTGTGTATATGACCTTGTGTTACAGTCTGGACACCGAATAATATGTTGCAGTTCCTTTTCCCCTCTTTTCAGGAAATGAGACCACAGACAAGTCTGTGTGTGGTCATGGTGGTTTTGTGGAAATTAACCAAGACCACCAATTGATCGCCATAAACCCAAAACACCATTCCGGAGACTGATTTTTACTATTGTAAACCTTCTTAGACATAAGTGATAGATGCTAAAGTCAGTGGATGACACCTTGAGAAGGAAGGAGTAGAAATAGGATTTGCACCATCTCAAAGTAACTCCTCCCCAAATATGTGTAAATCATAAGAAGAATGATAGTGACTTTACATTGAACAAAGTGGCACATGCCACCTTAATAGAAGGAACTCTGTCATGGTCTCTATCATGAACCCAGTGAAACGATGCACTGAGGTTCCATTATTTCTGTGGTTCTCTTGCTCAAAATGCATAACCTTAGTTTAATTACATGAAACCACCAGACACACCCAAGTTGAGTGGTAAATACTGTTCAAAAGTGTCAAGTTCACAAAAAAGTAAGGAATTGTAACAGATTGCAAGGGGAACTAAGGAGGAATAACAGCAGTTAAATACAATGTGGGATAATGAGTGAGATTTCAGAGCAAAAAGGGCATAGTGGAAAAACTAGAGAAATTTGAGTATTTGAATATTAATTTCCTGATTTCTGATTAATGAATATTGTACTGTATGTAGTTATATAAGACGAAGACTGGGCTAGGGATATATGTATGGAAACTCCTTGTACTATATTTGCAACTTTTCTGTCAGTCCAGAAGCAGTCAAGATAAAATGTGAAAAAGAAAACCTTCAGGTACGATCAGTAACAGCAGCTAACATAGGAACCATCCACAAGGAAATGGGAATGCTTCCTCAACTTTCTGTGTCAAAGTGCATCAGAGCAAATGCCATGCTACTGTATGTATCTCAGAGAATTTCTCTTCTTTGTTTTGCAGTCTCAAGGACTAAGGGCCCTTTAGATCTGTTATTTCAGTACAAGCTCGTCACCTATCTTTCAAATGCATACCTCATTGTTAATTTCACATACCAGAGAGCCACCAAAAGTTGGTGCTCAGCAAACATTTCTTTTGTCGAACCAATTCCTTTGCTCATCTTCTCACGGAGCCCCCTCCTCTGTATGGAGAGGCCATGCATCTGAACCTCAGGACAGCAAGAGGAGGGACTTTTCATAACTGCATTCTCATCAAGTAGAAGCTTTCAATGATGTAGAAGCATCAGCAGAAGCAGGTGGGCTCTGCTGAGTTTTTGAGACACATTGCATGGTCTCGCCCTCATGAGCTGCAGTGACTGAATTTCTGACTGTTTCTGAGGGACTTCCTTTCAAATACTTCAGCAGCATTTTACACAGACATCTTGCTGCAATGTCCCTGATAAAGAGGTACAAAAGGGTTTTTTTTTTTTTTTTTTTTTCCTTAAATAAAGACATTGAGTTAGAAACAGGTGTTTCATTGTAATTTCTTTCGTTTGGATATTAAATACTTTTTTTTCCCCCCAAGCTGGCTTTTAAATTAGTGTGAACTAACAATAAGCCTGAAGAGTTATATTAATATGCAACCTTTTAAAATATTCTTTTTACTCAGTGACCATTTGTAAACCATTTTTATAAAAATTGCCATATTTGTAGAAATACTTTTTTATACTTTAAAAATCTTCCTATTATAAAAGATATATATTCATTACAGAAAAATTAGCAACTATAGAAACTAAGGAAATTAATCATGTGTGATTACTAGTTACTTTACTTCTCTTTTAATACATATATACTCATTAATTAAATAAGATAAGGATCATTAAATAGTTTTATATATTTTTTATGGTTCTATAATTGGCTTTGCCATCATTTATTTAAAGTCTTCCACCTGTTATTAAATTCAAGTTTTCTACTTCCTTATTATAAATAATTCTTACATCAGATCATCCTAAGTATTTTTTGGTACTTAAGATGACCTCTGGGCACTTAGGATGGCATTTAACCCCTTTGGCAATTTGGTGAAACCTATGGACTCTCCTTAGACTAATGTTTTTAAGTACATAAAAGTACAAAGCAAACCAGTCATATTAAACTACAGTTGCAAGAGTATTAAAAATTTTGTGATATACTAACATAGATGCTTCTTTTTTATTACATTAACAAAAAGATCTAGCATCAGTTCTGATAACTACTGTAATTTCAAAGCTGTGATGAGAATAATTGATATTTTGATATGTCTACAACAGTAATATGATATGAAAACATCTCATGATTTCTGTAGGTGTCAAAGTCATATGTGCAGCTGATGATACTATAGTTGGTTGGCTCCATTTATAATTAATGGAAATGCTACATTTCATTTAGAGGGTAGTGAAAATAAAGATAAAAATTTTTTCATTCAAGTTCATGAACCCCCTAATTTCTTTCCATAGACAAGTTTAAAAGCCTCTGACCTTACATAAATGCTCTTGTTATGTAACTTCCCCCCCCCCACCGACATGTCCAATTATTTACATAAGGTAGAGTCCTGTAAGTGAAATGGTGTGAATTTTATGGAAACCTTGATTTTTATTGCCAAATTGTTCTTAAGAAAGCTTAGGCCAGAAAGGTTCTACTCCTATTTTAAGACTGTGTGGTGTTTAACATTTTCTTGGCTACCTTGAGTATTTGCTGTTTTTATTTTAGAATATTTATTGTAGGTCCAAAACATTTCAACTTCTTTGACCACAAGTAAGACTGAATTATTTAAATAGAATTATTGGCTATTTGTCATAGATAATAGTCAATTAAAAATCTTCCATTTTGACAGTGATACTGTTTTTCCTTTGTTTCAAATAGAGTTTTCTTTGTACTTTTTCCTTTCGTCATTTGAATGCAATTCATTAGTGTCGGCCTTACTTCAGTTAAAGTCTACTTTTTATTGGCAGGTTGGGGGGCTTCTGAGGGCTGCTTAGTCATGTGAGGCTTTAAGCCTAACAACGTGATATAATTTTTTCAAATAGACCACCCTAATTTTTAAGAGCTACCTACGGAAAAGAAGAATTGGAACTTCAGAGTACTGTGCACTTTGTGAATGTGGACAATTACTCTTATGCAACCATAATTACAGGCTTAGTGGAATGCTTTGGGACAGAATTCTGGACTGTGGCCAGTCCTGTGTAAATGTCCCCATCCATTACTCTGACCTGCTTTTGATTATGATGCAAAGTCCTAGGCTATTTAGTTCTCATGGAACCTCCGCCCTTATAATTAGGATGAGCCCTTTGGGGACCAGAGACAGAACCTCTGAGTGGTGCTTTTCTCGGAAAGAGCCATTCTTCAAACACATGAATCCTTATTACCTCCACTTTGGCAAATCTGTGTTTTCATTTTTAAAGAATATACTGTTGTTGCTTGTGTTTTCTTTTCCATTTAATTATTTTAGATCTGTTCTCTCTTTGTAACCTAGTTGTCAGTCATATTTAGATGTTGTAAGTTGCACGAAAATGAAATATCTGAACAAGTTGCACTCAATAGGCAGAGATAAGTACCTTATTAGAAGCATGTGCTGTGGTGAGTGGTTTTCCCAATTGCATCTAGATTCTCTGTCTAATGGAAATATTGAGGGTAGAATTTATGATGTTGACTGCACTGATGCTGACATACTTGTAGCCCACCAGGTAGACTATTTCAAGGGAAAAAGAATTTAAAATATTCAGAGTGGTAAAATGATTTTAATTCCAGCTAGGAAAGTTGTTGTCATTCCATTCTTTAACCTGCTAATAGATGAGGCCCATGTATGTCTGCTTAGTAGTATCTTTAGGACCCCTGTCATACAGTGAATTAAGATGCCTTTTTTAGAGGAAATGGAAGAGTTTTAATTTCTCCTTCTACATAGCCATTTAGGGTAATTAAGATTAGCATGTGACCATTTTGATGACTTTAACATATGTTGCTATAATGCTTTCTAAAATGGTTGGTACCAATTCATGGTGTCACCAACAGTGAAGGAATGTATTCCAGCCCTACCAAGGACTATTTTTCCCTTCAGAAGTGTTGTTGCTAATTTTGTGAGGCCTGAGATAGTAGCTGTTTTATTTGCTTTCTGTTTCTTTGATTTCTGTGTATCAGTCTATTTTCCCTATTTAATTTCTAAATTGACAATTCTAAAGAAATACTTTAAGCCATGCACCTGGTGGCTCAGCTGGTAAAGAATCCGCCTGCAATGTGGGAGACCTGGGATTGACCCCTGGGTTGGGAAGATGCCCTGGAGAAGGGAACGGCTACCCACTCCAGTATTCTGGCCTAGAGAATTCCATGGGCTCTATAGTCCATGGGGTCGCAAAGACTCGGACACAACTGAGCAACTTTAACTTTATATTTTTACAAATTATATATAAAAAAAGATTTATTTTTGTTCATAATTACAAACAGTCCAGATTATGCTGGTCTCTGGAAATGTACAACTGAAATGCTAATGTGAAATCTGCAAATATTATGAAAACCAGTACAAGCAATCCAAAAATTGTTGGTTGAAGCCCTGTAACTCTTGTGACTTTATTTTTGTTTCCTTCTTTGCAATTGAAATGCCAGGACTTCAACTTTTTATGCCTTGTGCACACATCCTTATCTGTAGTTCATAATTGGATAATGTGACTGTGCTTGATCTAATCATTTGGAGCTTTGAACTATTGACTCTGTTCCCTCTCTAAGAATGTGAAAGTATTATTTATTATTGTGACTGTGTCAGCCAGAAATACGGCTATTTGTGTGCAATGTTCTAGTAATAGCAGAACTACTCATTGGTGTTCTTTGTACCATCCTTGTTTAAATGTAAGAACCAGAACTAATTGAAACTAAAGGTTAAAAATTTGTTTAGGTGCTAAGGATGAAAACTAAAACTGAAGGTGAGGGGAATCAGTGATATATGGGTAAAATATTAATATTTCTCCCTTTAAACACAGCGAAACCTTGGCAATATAGTACATCAGGAAATAAAGCCTTATGTGTGATCTGGCTAGTTAATCCTTAATATGTCTGAGTTCTGGTGCTGCTGTGTACTGCTTGTGGCTGGAAAGTGACTTATTCTCTCTAAATCATAATTGCCGCATCTGTGAAAAAGAAGGCAATGCCGATATTTCATAGTTGACATGAATATTAGAGTGCTTGGCACAGTGCCTCACCTCACTGCATTATATCATTCTAATGTAGTGATTGCAGTACTGGGTTTTGGCATTCCAGTATGCTGGCACAGAAATATCATTATTTTTGGTAGTATAATACCCGTATTTCAATTCATCCATCAGCAGATTTATCCACCCTACTTTAGTCTCCAGCCCCTCTGCCCCCCCCCCCCCCCCCCCCCCGCCCCTTTCCTTCCTCCGTCTTTCATCATCAAAGGCTTCCTGGCCTTTCTTGAACACTTATCATCTGCATCTCCCCCATACTTGGACCCTCTCTCCCCCTTCCATCCCTCCACCCCGCAAAAGACAAAGCTGATTGTAGGTATGACCGGAAGAGCTCTCTGCATTTGATGGATACCATGGCGCTAGCAGAGGGTGGAGGTGCAATACATAGCTGATGGGAAGAAATACACATGCTGCAGCGTGGAGCCAATGCAGCGTGCTGCCCCAAGACTGTGGTCCCAGGAGGAAAGCAGCAGTATAGTCCAGTGAGCTTGAAGGACAGGCAGCAGCAAGAGTGGCCAGACTCAGGATCCTAAAAGGCTAGATTTTAGTTATGAAAAAGTCATTTGTCTTGAGATCAAAGTTTAAAGACTCAAAAACTGAACTGAAGGTAATTTGCTGAACCAAACTTCTCTGTTGGCAAATTACACTTTGCATTCGAGTTTTGAAGTGAAAAAATTGTATTCACATCAGAAGGATTTTTTTTTCCCTATAGTTTTGTAATCCTCAGGGACAGGAAAAAAAAAAAAAGGACGGTGGACCAAAAAATAAGGCATTTATTGTAAGAATAATTCTTACTCAAGTTGAAAGACTTTTTGAACAAGCAGAGTCTGATCATGACAGTAGTGAATTTAACACAGGAAGCCAGAGCAGTATCTCCATCTCTTTTGATGGAACTGAAGTAGATGAAGGCCAAATGGAAATGCTTGCTTGGAAATAACAGCTAGAGCTCTTTTTCAATAAAAGAAGATTGATGTTCCTGAAAAACACACATATAAATTTTTAAAAGATCTTCTCAGAGTTATCAAACCAGAGGTGGATTTTTTGAACACAGAGTCTGAAGAAAGTGTTAGAAGTTAGTTTATAAATGGTCTCATCAGCATTCCCTCAGCTCAGAAATGTACTTCTTCAGCAGCTAGGAAAAAGCACACAAAAATCTAGCCAGGGCTTGATGATGACACACAAAAAAGTTTAAGTGATTCATTTTTTTAAATCAACCTTCTTCATTTTTAGGTAGGATTAGTTTCTTTTTAAATATTTTCTGCCATTTTATACTAAAATGAATGTGTTCAATATTTGTATTTTTATAAATTCATGTTTTTCTGTAGTAACCTTTCTAAATTTTTGCAGTTACAATGTATTATTTGGTTTCCCTAATTTGTATTTCTCTTACCAGTTTTAAAATAAAGTATTATCGTTACTATGCTAAGTACACACTTTAATTTTGCTTCATTGTTCAAGCACTCTTTGAGAAGATGTCTCAATAATATTTCAAATGTGACCCTGAAGGATGCGAGGTCTTAGTCAAGAGGAGTTACTTGGTGGACTGTCCTAGACAGAGTGCTTCAGGTGAGACAGGCACAGTGAGTTGACAAGTTCAGGATGGTTGGTTCTCGGAGTTCAGATGAATGGAAGGTCCAGGTTGAAACTGGAATGACAGGCTGGTGACAGGCCATGAGGGCCCTTGAGAAGGCTTGAGTAGTATCCAAGGACTGGTGGGAAACCAGCAGAGGGTTTGAAACTTATAGTGATGGTCAGGCTTGCATCTTAGAAGCCAATCATGAAAAGCTAATTAAAAGATGCTTACTCCTTGGAAGGAAAGTTATGACCAACCTAGACAGCATATTGAAAAGCAGAGACATTACTTTGTTAACAAAGGTCCATCTAGTCAAGACTATGGTTTTTTCAGTGGTCATGTATGGATGTGAGAGTTGGACTATAAAGAAAGCTGAGCACAGAAGAATCGATGCATTTGAACTGTGGTGTTGGGGAAGACTTTTGAGAGTCCCTTGGACTGCAAGGAGATCCAACCAGTCCATCCTAAAGGAAATCAGTCCTGAATATTCATTGGAAGGACTGATGCTGAAGCTGAAACTCCAGTACTCTGGCCACCTGATGCAAAGAGCTGACTCATTGGAAAAGACCCTGATGCTGGGAAAGATTGAGAGCAGGCAGAGAAGGGGACGACAGAGGATGAGATGGTTGGATTGCATCACCAACTTGATGGACATTGGTTTATGTGGACTCTGGGAGTTGGTGATGGACAGGGAGGCCTGGTGTGCTGCGGTTCACGGGGTCACAAAGAGTCGGACACAACTGAGCGACTGAACTGAATCTGTCAGAAAACTCGCAAACATCCAGGTGAATGATGATGTGGATAAATCAGTGGCAGTGGGATGGAGGAAAGTAGGTGGATTATAGAGCTCTTTAGGAGCTAGAATTCAGCGGGCATGATGGGGGTCAGGCATAAGCAGCTAGAGGAATGTGGTAGCAGTTACTCCAGGAGGGGTTGCAGGGAGATCTGTCTCGATTTGTGTGGAAGGCGATAGGTTCACTTTTACAGATGCCATGGGACTCCAAATCACGAGTTTCTTTTGGTAAAGAATGGGACATCTTTTAAATGTGAAGATCTAGGGCTCACAGACGTGTGGAGTGGACACGTAAACTCTTGAGAGTAATCAGCATTGGGAGAGGACAGAAGATTCTAGATGGGAAGAGGAAGAGAAACTGAGTAAGAAGAGGCAGGACCAGTGGAAGAAAAACCAAGAGAGGGTGGTTTTGGAGAAGCCACTTTCTAGAAGTGTTTCTGGGGGGGAGAAAAAAGGAAATGCTATTGGCAAGTTATGATGAGTTTGAACAGGATAAGGACCCAGAGTTTCTGTTTGTTTCAACTTTATGGCTGACTGGTGACTGTGCAATGGCAGTCAGATGATGGGAATCCTAAAGAGAAGAATTAGGTATCTCATTCAAGAAGTTTCCAGTGGAAGAAAAGAGAAACCTCCAGGTTGGTAAGGAACTGAGGGCAAGTGTTGCAGTTAAAGATGAAGGAGACCTGAGCCTGAGTAAATGGTGATGGGTATGAGCAGGTAGAGAGGGCAAGTTGGAGATACAGGGAGGGTGATTGGGCATCAGTGTCCCTGGGAAGGTGGAATTGAGTGGAGGCTAGAATTTCAGGAGAGACTGGGTTTATATTATAAAGCGAAGGAAGTTAAAGTCTGGATCTGGTTAAGTGTCTGTGAGTGATGGTGGAAAGTGAGGCAGTGGCTTCTGAAAGGGCTCTTTATTTTCTTTGTGATGTGGACAACATTATCTGCTGAGTTTAGAGAAGGTAGATGGGGGGAGTTTGAAGGAGAACAGAGAACATTTGAAATATCTGCAGTGGAGAAGGGGAGCAAGAACTGACCGGGGACAGCTTGAGGAGAAGTTGAGGTTTCTGACGGTAATTGGTATTGGCCCCGTGTCTTTGTGAATTTCTCCAGCGGCAAAGAATAGCGGTCTCACCTGCCCTTCCTGAGCTTTGTGGGGAATGTTTGAGGAGTTTCTGGTGAGTCAGGGGTGGAGTCCATGAACAGGATATAATGAATGTCATGGTCATCTTTGACAGGTCCACCGGTGTTCTGTGCTGCAGGGTTAAAATGGTCTCTGAAGTTTTGAAGTGTGTGAGGCTGTTTGCTCCTTCAGTCAATGTCCCCAGACTGCTGTCTTGTTGCTCTTTCAGTTCGCATCCGCTTTTTCATACTGTTTCTATCTCCTCCCTTTTTGTTTTCTTCCTTACTGTCAGTGGTCTGTCACATTGCTGTCTGCATGCAAGTCTCTGTCAGCCCTACACTCTGGACTTTGTCAGCATCTGGATTTATCACACCTCTGAAATCAAGCTGTGGGCTTGAAGACCAGACAACCACGCTTATTAAAATTATGTGCAAAGTAAGAGTAAATAACTTCTGAGTGTGATTCTCATGTGCTGTGTTTTGAGGGTGTACATAAGTGTTTGTACATGGATTTTGTGATGTTTATTGGGTTGTTTTATCAGCTGTCCATATATGAGATGCTTGTTGCCTGTGTTCCCATTGTGTTTCCCTTATGTTGAATTTCCATGGATTGTGATAATATTCTTAGATAGCTCGTGGTATTAATGATTGTTTTTTATAATTATTCATTAGTACTTACAAAGCATTTTCATATGTATTACCTAAATTTAGAACTATATGATTAGATATTTTATGCTGTTATTGCTTATTAGTCTCATGGATTTTCAAATACACATTATGTATGAGAATAATGTGTATTTTCAAATATTGATGCATTTTGTATGAGAGTAACCCACCATGTCACAGCTCAGTCATTTAACCATATCACATGTAAATGAAATAGGGCAATGTAAATAAGTATTTTGGAGGTTTGAAAAGTAAGTTATCTACTCTAGCTTTTTGTGTATTGGGGCTTTTTTTTTTAATATATATAACTTTCTCATCTGTGAATATCTTTTGTCTATAGCAACAACTTTAATTTTTTTACAGAAGTATACTTAGGTGTACAGTAAGTACATATCACTTTGTTATTTTCTGTAAATTGATTTAATTTTGACCCCAACCTTCCTTCTTGTTAGGAGGAAGATAAAGTCAACACCAGTCATTTGGACTCTTTGCCCCACCCCCAAGGTTGTTCTAAAGTTTGGAGTCTGGAGAAATGCCAGACACTGAGGAGAGGGCCATGAGCTGCCATTAGTCACCTGGCCACTGTGGTGGCCTGGGAGAGGCCCTCATCCCAGCCCTCACATCCCTCCAGATGCAGCGGCTCTGCTGGACGCCTTTGGTGCTTACTATGCGGGAACCTTTGGTGAGGCCCAAAGCCCTGGGTCTGGGCTTCTGCCTCCCAGGGGCACTTGGAAGCTCTTCCTTTGAGCTAAGGCTCTGTCTTAACCTGGGCAGGGTGGGAGAAGGATGCTGCCGAGTAACTCTCAGACCTCTCTCCTCTCTCCTGTCCGGGGAGGTCCGTTTTATTTGTTTAATTAGGCCATGCTGTGTGGCATGCAGGATCTTCCTTTACACAGGGATTGAACCTGTGTCTCCTGCTTGGGATCACGGAGTCTTAACTGGACTGCTAGGGAAGTCCCTGGGGAAATCTTTTTTAATCTGCAGGAAATCCATCTATCTTCAAACTTTGTTCTCAGTAGGTTTGGGGGCGGGGGCGGTTGGTTGATGTGGTTTTTAGTTGATGCAGTTTTTATAAAAGCTAGGAAGCCCTGATATAGTATAGCCTGTTTATAGGGCAATAACACAATTTTCTTTTTAAAAGTAAGGTAGTGAGTTGCAGAGTAGTAAAAAAAAAATTCAGCAGGCCACCTCTGTTGTCCTACCACCTCTGAGACTAAACCTACATTGATTGCACAGTCTTTACTTTTATAATTCAGTGAAGGATATTAATTTTTGTTAAATATGTTTATATTTTATTGATATAATTTCTGAGTGATTTAAATAGTAAGCAGCATATGACATTTTTTAGTGTGCTGTAAATATCTAATTTTGTTTTGTCTTATTGTACCTAAGAACACTGGAACTATTTTGGGGCCGATGAGAATCTTGGTCCAGTGGCTGTGAGCATTCGAAGGGAAAAACCAGAAGAAACGAAAGAAAATGGATCTCCCTACAACTATCGAATAATTTTTAGAACTAGTGAGGTAAGTTGCACATGAGAAAGACTTGAGGCTTAATTTAAGTGAGAAAAAAAATAGAGTCGTAGCAGTAGCAAAGCAATTAAATTTAATAGCACATGGTTACAAATGTCTTTAGAATAAACAAAGACCCCTTTCATTCATTCTGGTTGTGACGGGGGTGGACATAATGATTAGATCTGGACCCTTTCTTCCCATCTAGCTTTGGGTAGATGCAATAAATGAATGGGAATTTTGATTCACAGAAAGATATGTTCAGTAAGTATGACCCAAGGAAATTGGAGTCCTCAGAATCCCAAATTGGATATTACATATCCTGTTTGGGCAGCCGGAAGGCACTGAGCCAGCTTGAGGAGCCAGAGGGGGTCAACTAAAACTTAACTCACTTTTTCAAACTATTGTTGAAGAAGTTTCTTGACCCAGGAAAAAGGAAAGGGACTCTTCTTGGATTTTTTTCTTTGCCATCTTGGACCTATTCTTGGAGGCTTAAAATAAAGACTTTTGAATGAGAGGCTGTCTAATAGTGGGTAAAATGGGTCCTTGGCGCTCTTTAAGGAACTAAGTACACATAATATGTGCGTTTCTATTTCAAAGTGAAATTCAGGTAAAAAAGAGAAAGTGAAAGAAATTGAAAGTGAAGTCGCTCAGTCGTGTCCGACTCTTTGCGACCCCATGGACTGTAGCCTTACCAGGCTCCTCTGTCCATGGGATTTTCCAGGCAAGAATACTGGAGCAGATTGCCATTTCCTTCTCCAGGAGATCTTCCTGACCCAGGGATTGAACCTGGGTGTGTCCCGCATTGTAGGCAGACGCTTTACCGTCTGAGCTACCAGGGAAGTCCAAAAGGAAACAAAAGAAAATAGCCAACAAAGCGTTAAAGAAAAACTGTGGTGGCAAAGATGGTAGAGAATCTGCCTGCAATGCAGGTTCGATCCCTGGGTTGCAAAGATCCCCTGGAGAAGGGAATGGCTACCCACTCCAGTGTTCTTGCCTGGAGAATCCTGTAGACAGAGGAGCCTGGAGGGCTATAGTCCATGGCATCCCAAAGACTGGGATGTGACTGAGCAACCAAATACATATATGTAGTATTCAAATATTTATATATAATATATATGTATATTTATTCTCAAAAGTAAAATAAAAGCAAGCACTAGAGTTTGTCATGTGGAGACTGTTAAAGCTCTGCCTGATTTCCAGATTCAAAAAAATGACCTCATGACCAAGTTTGGGACTATGAGGGAATTTTTTTGTTTTCTTTCTAAACATGTGTATAGTTATGCCAGCTATCAATTTATTGCCTCTCTGAGCCAAATGACTTTAAGATTGTTGTCATACATTAATGCCTAATACCCCCTTGAGGTAGGTAGAAAATAATGGTTTTGAAACTAGTTTAAATAGGGCATTTGGCTTCATTTCCCCCATTGAATACAAGACAGGTTGCAGGGGTTGGCTTCACTTAGTAATTGTTTCTCAGCTTCAACTCTGGGGAAATTAAAAATAGGATTTTTAAGGGCACGGCTTTAATATCTAATGTGTTGTGTTGAGTGGCCCGAGAGGAATGAAGGACTCACATGCTCTAGGGTCCTTTTTCTCCAAGCACAGCTGATCGTTAAGCAGGGTCAGTTCGTTCTTTTGTTGAACGTTGAAAGCACAGAGAACGCACTATGTTTTTGAAGTTGGGTGTAGGTAGTTGTTCCTCTGTCCCCACCAGCTTTCTCAGAGCCACGCTTACCTCCTCCCACCTGTTTCTATGCTTCTGTGCTTAACCTTATCCCCGCCCCCTAAGGCTGCTCTGATTTAAGTCGTCGTCATCCTTTTGCTTTTGTATATTTTTTGTTTTATTTCAGTTCCTTCCTATCCTCTCATTCTTCATGCTGGAGGTTGAGGCTTTCCAAGGTGGCCCTTTCTTTCTTTCTTTCTTTCTCAGATCCTGTCTCTGCTGTCCACGATTGTCCCTTCCAGCTTCCCTTGCCTGCGTGCCTGGCTGGTCGCAGCCTCTCTCTCCAGGTTGGCTGCTGACCTAAGTGAACGTGGTCCCTCGGCCGTGGTTGGGAAACCTTGCTCGCCTTCTTCTGTTTTCTTGCCTCTCCCTGCCTCAGCCTCAAATGCTCCACCTACACCTCCTTCCTGTAATTACAGTTAAAATCACACTTAAGGATTCCTTGGTCCTTTCCTACCAACCCATTCGATGGGCCCCTGGGGCCATTTCCTTAATCATTTGATTGAAATATCCAAGTCAAATGTTGTTTATGGTTCATTACCACCTGCTCGCATGTTCAAATTAATGTTTAACCGATGACAACCCTTTTGTTAGAGTTGTTCAGACCAGAGACCTGGAGGTCCTGTTCGACTCCGCTCTCGCCCCCACCCCGCCCTCGGATCTGGTCTCCCCACAAACCTGGTTGACTGTCTTCAGAATGTGTCCAGAATTCAACTGCTCCTCCCATCTCACTGCTCTGCCTGGGCCCAGACCACTGTCATCTTCTCTTTTCTTCCTCCATCTTCCTTTAGGCCTGCATCCTCTTGAGCCCAGCAGGGATCCTTTAGAAATGTAGTACAGATTCTGTGATTCCTCAGTTCAGAATCCCTCTAGGGATTTCCAGCTTCCAGGAAAAAGCCATTCTCCTCCCTAGCTGGGGAGTCCAGGCACATCTGTCTCTGACCTTTACCTCGCTTCATCTTTTCCAGCCGCAGTGGCCTCCTTTCTTCTGGGCAAATGAGGACAGCCCTGCCTCAGGGCTCCAATGATCCCTATTCCTCTGTAATCAGTGTTCTTCCCCAGGCCTCCTTATGGGCATCACTCTCTTTTCCTTTTGGCCTTTACTGTTAAGCCACAGGGGCCTTCTCGGCCAGTAGATCTAAAATTTCTACTGTCTCATATCCCACTTCCAGGCCTTTTTTTTTATTTCCATGAACACCACTATCTCACACATTGTACTTACTTATTTTAGTCATTTTATGTCTTCCCCCTACTTGAATATAAGCTCAGGGATGTTGAGGACTCCAGGTTGTTCATGGTGGTGGTGCTTTAGTCGCTAAGTCATGTCCAGCTCTTGTGATCCTATGGACCGTAGCCCGCCAGGCTCTCTGTCCGTGGGATTTATGACCACATACCTAACAACTAAAATAGTCCTCCGCCATTTCGTTACTTCCTTTCTCCCTCACATTTATTTAATTCATTGCCACTATCTTTTGTCTTTTTTTGTCTTTCCGATGAAATAATCCTTAAGTGTGGTTTAACTGTAATATCTTTATGAGGCTTTTCAAAGAAATATACTAATGAAAGTCCTTTGATAGAAATATCTCTGGATGTTGGTCCCAATCCGGAGCTCTTGCACTTCGTAGGATGAACAGTTGACTGACTGTTTAATAAAGTAGGACTTAATTCTTATGCCTTGGTAGGGATTTCTCATGCTATTAATTTCCTGTCAAGAAAAAAGAAAGCAGTCTCCTAAGTGACATTCCAGTTGCTTCACAAATGGCGTCAAGATAACAGAAATACAAACGTATTTTTCATTTTAATAGAAATAATCATTGCACACTATAAAGAAACCAAAAAAAGGGCTTAACATGTATTTGTAAATGTGACTGTTTGTTTATGAACAAAATCTCTGGCGTGAGTGCTTTTAAGCATAGGTGAACAGGCATATAGGTGGATTCTCTGCTTGTTTCTGAAAGTCATTAGCAAAACATACCAGTCACACTGGTGGCTCAGGTATAAAAATGAGTCATTCTTTTTCTCATCTGCTCAGACTTTTCTGGAGGTGAGCTGCTATCTTCCTGTGGTCCAGGATTAGCACTCTGCCTTAGCATTCCTGGTCTGGGGCTCTCTCAGCTGGAAATCCGTCCAGGCTTTGTATCTTCCCGACCCTCGACAGGCATTATCTCATGAAAGTAGGAGTACAGGAGTTGTTCAGCTATTTCTCATGATGTGAGAAATTAAACAAAAATCCTTTCTGTCAAATTAGATATTAAGTCACAGAAAAGGATTTTTTTTTACCCAAGTATTCTTTGAAAACAGACTATAAATGAAAGAAAAGATACCAAGCAAATGAATAGACTGCAAATAACCTCAAGCACCTTCTTCTTGTCTTGAGAGGCAGAGGTTGGTGAACTTGGCTTTTTCTACCCTCATTTCTCTTTCCCTTCCGTTGGCACCTGTTACAGGTTTCACTTCCCTGGTGATTCTTCTTTTGGTTTCCATTTTCCCTGGTAATTCTCTGTCACACCATCTTGCCTGTTACTTGAACAGTACAGCTTCTTTCAAGCTGTATTCTCTGTAGTTTCTTTCTTGGGCAGTAGCAACTGAATTTTCTTAGGTCATCATCCGCGTGCAAACAATTTCTGAGATGGCCTGTTGGTTCTGGGTGAGGTGCACACCCTTCGAGGTACACTCTGCTGGGGACTCTGGCCCACCCACAGCCCCCTCTGGCTCACTTAGATCCCGCTCAGCTACACTGGTCTCTCTTTCCTCCTCACACCCTGTTGTTTCCCATCTCCACACTTCTGCTCTCTGACACTGTCTTTTTGTACAGTTTTTCCTTGAAGGCCCCTTTTTAGTGCTACGCTGTTCCATGAGGGCCTTTTCTTATGCCCTGACCCATAGCAGTCCTTTTTCTGCTTTTGTTATAGAATCTGACTTTGTTAGATTTTTCTTAGTACATATATCCTCCTGGATGGATATTTCTTACCCCTCTTTTCTTCACCATACTTGGCCTTCAACATTTACTCCTTTTGCAGTATAATGCCTTATAACCTACATGCTTAATGGAAATTCATTCAACTTAATGGTTTTAAGTCACCATAGAGTGTTTAAATTGTACTAACAACTTTGTCACATGAAAATTCCTGAACATGAAAGCTATTTTGCTTCGACAAATCATCATTACTTAAGGAAATGTCTTTGCTTATGTTTATATTTCATAATAATAGCAGAGTTCTTAAGACATGGGGGAAAGCACAAGTCACTTCAAATGCTGTAGACGGTGGCTCTGTACTGACTTTAATTGTTGTCCTATCATAGCAGCATTTGGGGTTAGGAATAGTTTAAGCTTGTCAACAGTGCATTATGAAATTTAAGACTCTTCCCCTGCCCTTACCTCTTACAATTCAAAAAGGTATAACATCCAAATTCTAAGCATTTAGTCTTCAGCTAGTCTCTGGGATATCTCCTTAATTTCCTAGTATTTGTGTAAGTGACATTGTATAGCTATATGGAGACCTTGGTCTTCCTGAGCTCTTCAAGGAAACGTGTACTCTTTGGTATTTAAGGACATGTCCTCAGAAAGCTTGATGATGAGTTCCATTGGACTTGCCTGGCTCTTCTTGAAAGTACTGGGCTCGTTTTTCATACATAAAGTATCTTAGTTCACTTCCCCCATCCTTTCTCCCTCACTGGCTCAACTCATCAGCTGTCACCTCCAACTCCCTAAGGGGGTCCTCACACTGGCTGTATTAACTCATCTCGCTGGACATGTGTCTCTCTTTCAGCTCATGACACTGAGAGGGTCCGTGCTGGAGGACGCCATTCCCTCAACGGCAAAGCACTCGACGGCTCGGGGGCTCCCCCTGAAGGAGGTGCTGGAGCACGTGATTCCTGAGCTCAATGTTCAGTGCCTGCGGCTGGCCTTCAACACCCCCAAAGTCACAGAACAACTCATGAAACTGGATGAGCAGGGGGTGAGTGTGGCTTCCAGGGGAGGACATTTCTGTTGCTCGGGCTTCCCACTAAGCTTCCAGAATGAGACCTGAGTAGTTCTTTTTTGACGGGGAAAACTGATACCATTTATTATGAAGGATCTTCTCTTTGCAGTTACTCATTTTCTTTTTTCTTAACTCACTGAACATTTCTCATCTGATGAAATTCTCTGTGTCAGGATTGACTGATATGGTACTTAAACAGTGTTCAACTCTTTTGGTAATCTTCCATTAATGCAATGAATTTTTCAGATACTCCAGGAATAAGTAATAGCAAAACAGTAGCTGATACTAATGATCATATTCACCAGGCTCTGTTTTAAGTACCTTAATATTAATTATCCCAACTTATGTCCCAACCCCAGGAGAATGGTACCGTTTTTATCCCTACTTTAAGGATGAGGAATCTGAGACATAGAGAGAGGGTTAAGTAATAAGTCCAAGTTCACACAGTTAATAAGTTCAAAGCATGTACTGGGGACCACTATACCATACTGTTCTTAAGAGCTTTAATTTTTAGTCTATTAGTACCACCAGAGATGTATTTTTGTCAAGATTTTTAATTATAAAATTCAGAATTAAAAAACATCTGGATCCTAACATGTAACAAAATGAAAATACTCAAGATTTTCTCACCTCCATACTTCCTAAACCTTAATGTGAGGTCATTAATCCAGATAGAAATGAGTGATAGGATAATTCATATAGAGGGGACAGAGAAGTAGAGAATGCAGAGCTGTAATCCACTAACTGGAGAGTGTATCCACATTCTAGTTGGAATCATCTGAGCATGTGGGCTAGTTTTGTTAGACGTTGTATTTATATACTCTTATTTTAACTCTTTCTTTGAATATTTTAACCATAATGTGTCTTGACTGAGTGGTAATAGCTTTTCCACTGCATTTTTTTTAAAGAGTCTTCAAAAAGGAAAATTGGTCCAGTTATTGAATTCCATTCTGTGAACAAAGTTTGATAGAATTTTCTTAATTAGGCAAAAATTTGAATTTTATTAAAATGAATTATAGTGCAAAGTCACAGTTGCAAGGTTTGATTCAGTCTTTTAACTCAGCTGATGGGAATATATTATTGGATATTAGATGTAACTTTTCTAATCATTGTTCCTTTTGTCCATCATCTTAAGCATAGCTAATATTATTCCATATGTATATTTCAAATAGGCTGTGAGTATCCATATTTATAACACGTCAATTTGAGCACTTTGAATGCTTGGGGCTTCCTGGTGGCTCAGATGGTAAAGAATCTGCCTGTAACGTAGGAGACCCGGGTTCAATCTGTTGGTCAGGAAGATCCTCTGGAGAAGGGAATGGCTACCCACTCCAGTACACTTGCCTGGTAAATTCCATGGATAGAGGAGCCTGGCAGGCTATAGTCCATGAAGTCGCAAAGAGATGGACACAACTGAGTGACTAACACTTTCAGAAGACTACTGATACATAAATTTAACTATTTTGGGTGCTGTGTTCCAATAAATATTTTGAGCAAAGGAAGAGTAGAAAAATGATGATTTATTTTCAATTTTACAGGTTCAAGGGAAACAACATTTAGACTGATAACATAAGGGATGAGATTTGCGGGCTTCCCAGTGGTGCTAATGGTAAAGAACCTGGCTGCAAATGCAGGAGACACAAAAGGCACAGGTTCAATCCCCTGGGTTGGGAAGATCCCCTGGAGGAGGGCACGGCAACCCACTCCAGTGTTATTGCCTAGAGAATCCCATGGACAGAGGAGTCTGGTGGGGGCTACAGTCCATAGGGTCACAAAGAGTCACATATGGCTAAAGCTACTTAGCATGCACACCTACAGTACAATCACATACTGAACATTCTAATTTCAACAGATTAAACAGATTATTTTGCGTAAAGGATGATTTTTTTTCCTTTCACCCTAGGTTTTACTTAAAAACTGACTGCCCCAATTATAGATATTTTATGGGATCCCTGGCACATTTCATGTCTCTCTTAGTCTTTACAAAATATTAGACCACAGGTAGTGCTGTTCTGTGATAAATGCTTTATGGTTCCATCCACAAGGACTTCCCTGATAGCTCAGTTGGCAAAGAATCCACCTGTAATGCAGGAGACCCTGGTTCGGTTCCTGGGTCAGAAAGATCTGCTGGAGAAGGGATAGGCTACTCACTCCAGTATTCGTGGGCTTCCCTTGTGGCTCAGCTGGTAAAGAATCCATCTGCAATGTGGGAGGCCTGGGTTTGATCCCAGGTTTGGGAAGATCCCCTGGAGAAGGGAAAGGCTACCCACTCCAGTATTCTGGCCCAGAGAATTCCAGGGACTCTCTAGTCCATGGTGTTGCAAAGAGTCGGACACGATTGAGCAACTTTCACTTCCACAAGGAAAGATGAAAGCACTATAATGAATTTAGCTTAAAGGTACATTTATTTAATTAACAAAACTGCCCATTATTCTGAAATGAAGGGCTTCTTATTTTTATTGTTGTTGTTCGGTCACTAATAAGTCATTCTGACTTTTTGCCACCCCAGGGACGGCAGCATGCCAGGCTTCCCTGTCCTTCACTATCTCCCAGTTTGTTCAAACTCATGTGCATTATGTCAGTGATGCCATCCAACCATCTCATCCTCTGTCGACCCTTTCTCCTCCTGCCCTCATCTTGGGGGATATTAAACTATTTATCCTTTCCTTCATAAATTATTGATGATCATATGTGTTAAATGTTTTCTATAATGCTTTCTCAGTGAAATTACAGTTTGGCAGTCTAGATGAGTCTCCCCAGGTTTATTTTGGAAATTTTACTAGACAGTAGAATCTAGAAGTTTAAAACCTGCTATTCTGTGTGAGCAGCTCTATATCTGAACTAAGGGATACCACTCCTTGGCCTCTCTTTCTGTTTATGTATTCATAGCATTTAAAGCCCAGGATTATACTGATAAAAGACAGAGAACACATACTTAGGGGCTTAGTCTAGGGAGTCATATTTTTGGTAAGGAAATTTTACTAATGCCTTGGAATCCTTTTGAGAAATTGATTATTCTGGTGACTTTACAGATAACAGATTTTGAAAAAGGAATGCCTCGAGGTGCTTATAATGCATTTGAATCACGGCAAAATGTTTTTAGTTTCCATCTGTGTCATCATTTTTTGAAATTTCATGCTTTGTACATCTTTATATTTAAAGAGATTCATAGTTTGAATTGTGTATTAGTTGCTCAGTCGTGTCCAACTCTTTGCATCCCCATGGACTATAGCCGATGACTGAAGCAACTTAGTACACACATGCATAGTATGAATGCCAAAAACAACTCACTGAAAGGAGCCTCTACAGCTCCCTTTAAATTTTATTTAAATAATTCCTTTAAAATATTTTCTACTTTAACAGCTCACATTATTATTCTCAGATAAAGAAAATACTATTTGCTTGCTATATTGTGTCATTTTGCCTTTCAGATCTTTGGTGCTTTTTTTTTCATTTACCATTTTTAAAAGCTAAAATGAACAGAAGAACAGATGTAAGTTATATCTATATGATATAAAAGATAGCATTTCACAAAAATATAAAAATTTGTTTCTCATTTGACTAGACTCTGATATTTATGTGGGAACTGAAGTTGACATTTTAGTTCCCCAAGTTTTAGGAAGTGATCATGTGCTTCGTGGCTTACCCATGCTTTCACATTCACCTTCCTCGGCCTTTCCCTCTTGATTGATGTCCATTTCCATTATCATCTGAAGGGCAATCAGAAAATGAATAACCTGCCAATGATTGCACATTGTCATGAATTTAGAACAGCTTGTGACTTAGCAAATTTGAATTAACTCTGGATTTAGTTTTCCCATCATGGTCCTGGATCTTCACTTATGAGATAATTGAGAGCATCTCTTATGATGAAGACACTTTAGATAAGTATATATGTTTACTTATTACACTGTTCTAAGCTCTTTACCAGCATTATCTGCTTTACCCCTCATGGCGCCCCTGGATGGTAGCTTCCAGTTATTGGCCTTTTACACTTGAGAGGAATGAGGCTTTCAGAAGCAGTACTGTTTTGCGTTAGGAGTCCTGAACGCTGGATATGCGTTTGCATGATACTAACTTTGGCTTTTAAGATTTGCAAGTTTTCATCTCTGGCTCAGATGGTAAAGAATCTGCCTGCAAAGTGGGAGACCTGGACTCGATCCCTGGGTCAGGAAGATTCCCTGGAGAGGGGAATGGCAATCAACTCCAGTATTCTTGCCTGAAGAATTCCATGAACAGAGGAGCCTGGCAAGCTATAGTCCATGGTATTTCAGAGTCAGACATGACTGAGCTACTAACACTTTCACTTTTACTTTTTGCACATAGCAAATTATTTTGATCTTCCAAACTATACTGTAAAGTATCAGGAATTTCATTATCTATTGCCAACTTTTTAATAATATGGGTAATTCAGTTGCTTTTAGATTTGCCATATCAATGCTGTTTTTCTTCATCGGTCATTAAAAAACACCTTTATCTCACCTACTAAAAAACACCTTTATCTCACCTACTCCGTGCAATGGAGTGAAAAGATCTTTATACCAGCAGTGAAAGTGACATTGAAAGTGAAAAGAGAGTGAAAGATCATTATTCCAGGCCCTCTTTCAAGGATCTCACACATGTAGAGCACTTAATGCAATGCCAGACACATGGTAAACACTAAATGATGATAAAATAATAACTGTTAGTAGCCGTTTATGCGCATTATCTCATTTCATCTTTATAAGCCTCATGCTGTTATATAGTATAACATATCGTGCTTACTTTTATAAGTAAAAGCATAACTTTTCAAATCCAGTAAATGTTCAGTGACCACTCTTTGCAGATTTTTATTAATAAATACTGTATGCTAGTAAGACACAGACTTTACCTATGAAGGAAACGAAGTCATAAATTGCTGTAATAAAAGGTGGGTTTAATATAATGAGTGTAATACCAGAACTGCTAACAAACAGGCCAGTGGGGCCAAGTCACGATTAATCAGGTGGGTCAGGACGAAATGGACCTTTCATCGGCCCAGAAGATAAGCAGTGTGGTGGTCTAGACTCAGAACAGTGAGGACAAAGCAGAGCAGGGCAGGAGCGTGGGGTGTGCGTAAGGGACAGCAAGCAAGCCCGCGGAGCAGCAGTGTCAGGCAGTTACAAAAATAGATGTTTTTTTATTGAGCAGTGACTAAGCCAGGAACTGTGAAGCAATTTACGTGAATTATTTTAATTAATCCTTAGGATCCTTTGATGTAGATGCTATTATTATTCTTGCTTTGCTGACAAGAGCACTGAGGCACAAAGAGGGTGAAGGACCCCCCCAGATCACAGTTAGGATATGCTGGAGGCAGGTCTTAAATCCAAGCATTCAGACTCCAGAGTCTACTTTCTTTCCCAATACACTCTACACCCCATCTTCCCATTCTCTCTCCTTGAGTAGGAGAAGAAACTGGAAATATGGCTCCAGGTTTTATTGCTACCGGCTGCAGAGCTCAATAGTAAGTATAACATGCAAAACCCAAGATCAGAATAGAACTTAAAAATAAAGTAAAATTGCCAGTCTGCAGTAGAAAAAATTGGAAGACCTGTTTTCATTAGGAAATGTCAAGTTTCATGTACATAGTAGTGATTTTATCTAAATCAATATTTCCACTGTATTTCTAGATGCTTATTAAAAATACAAAGAAATGAAAACATTTATTGGATTCTCTGTTCTTTAAAATGTTGCCCTTCAAATTATTGAAGTTAAAGGGGTAAAGTAATCATATCTAATTAGGTCTGCAATATACATCTCAAGAATAGATAAAAGGGAAAAAGCAATCTTTATTTAATAATGAATAGTGCTGTCCTTTTGATTTAGGGAATAAATGAAATTCTTTGCTGACTTAGCCTGTTCATTGCCCTGGTGTGTTATTTTATTGATGATAAATGAGTTTGACCAGCCACTTTCCTCTTTGATTCAGGCATCTGGAATTAAAGAATGAGCCGTAGGGAAAACAACATTGTCTATGAATGAAGCTTTGGCAAAACAATTAACACTCCTGAAATTTTGATCTTCTTCTAGATTATGATATCAGTTAATGCATGTGTAAAGTTCAGAAGGCCACCAGATTGGTTCCATATGTACATTATCAGGAAGAAATATACTTGACAGTCATCAGATCAGGGAAAGAAGCCCGTGGCATTGGTCTTTTTCTCTTGTCTGCTCACTAGTAATGATTATTCTGCATGGGCTCATCCATGCTATTTGCCTGTCTGAGGCTGGGGTGGGTGACTGGATGGAGTCCTTTCCAGAGGTAAGATTTATGATTAATATTACTGAAAGCAGTAGCATTTGGAAGACGTTTGGCTTAGTAGGACTATACTTTATAGTGAAGGAACTCAGCATGGCTAAGACCTGCAGTAAGGACTCTGGTTCACAATCCAAAAAGATAGAGGAACTGATTGTAGATTTTTCAGTCTTCTTGATTTTAAACTGAATTGTGCTTTAAATTCAGCTTTAAAATAAAAAGCTAGTTTCCTTTCTATAGGACTTTTCTTAAGAAATTAGCTTTTAATAATATCTTCACATGGGCCAAAACTCAAAGTGTTTACATTGAAGGATCCCATTTCTACCCTGTTCCTATCTCTCAGCTCTCTTCTTCTCCCTTCTGGTTTCTACTTTTATTAGTTTCTTATGTATTCTGATGTTTCTTTATACAGATATACCAAAAATGCATATGTAGTCTTATTTCCCTTTTTCTTGTACAAAATATAACATGCTATACACGTTTGCATTTTCACTTAGTAATACGTTTTGAAGATCTTTCTATGTCAGTACACAGGAAGTTTTCCCATTGTTTTTAATGGCTGCATAATATTCTGTTTAGTTGCTGTACCAAAGTTTTATCTAATCAGTTTCTCTATTAATAGACATTTAGATGGATTCCAGTCTTACTGTTACAAACAATGCTGCAATGAAGAGCCTATTCCTATATAATTGAAATTCATCTTAATATCAAATCAGTACAAGTATATAAATCATCAATTTAATACCCAGTATGAAGCTTTCTATTTTTGTGAGAACTTTTACACAACATATTATTATAGAATATTTATACAGAATGTATGTATTGAATATTTCCTCTATATGTGTATGGAATACAAAATGTGTGTCTAGAATATTTCCTTTACATTATGCCAAAGATAAAAATAGAATCTGTGCACATGTATATAAATAATTTTGACAGCATTTCAGACAGATTTTTTTTAAAATGATTTTTCTACCCAGTATCCATATGTCATTTTTTAAAGCAGTTTGATTTTTGTTAGTAAATTCCAGTGAGGATAAAGTTTCTAACTAGCAATTTTTTCACTCCCAACATTGAATTTTTCGAGTCTCTTTGTCATTCTTTTTGGAGGACATTACAGTGATAAATCTTTAGAAAGCAGTTAAAACAGTTATCATGTTTATGAAGAACAAACCGAAGTAAATGCTGTCAATATGAATCACAAGGATTTGAAAAATGAGCAAGGTCTTCAAATCTAGTAATGGCAGAATAACTTGTCTCAGATCAGCCTACCCACTGGGAATAATCAGTGCTTTTAAAAAATAGATTTGGACTTTTGCTTCTAGAAGCATGGAATAGATGCATTTGCTAAGTACAGCCACTGTATATAAAGCAAACATGAATCTGAAAGGTGAAAAGAAGGAAGTAGAGTGGCTGGGGATCTTGGGATGAGGAAAGCCATCATGGCCACAAACAATAAAAACTGAAATAAGAGGAACTTCTTCAACTTGATTAAAAAACAAAATACACCTATAAAACCCCTGCAGCATACATCATAGTTGATTAAAGACTTAATGGTAAAGACAAAGATGTATACAGCCACCATTGCTATTCAACATAGTGCTAAAAGGTCTAGTCAGTACAATAAGGCAAGAAAAGGAAGGCATGTGGATAAAGGAAGGGAAAACGTGAAAGTGTCCCCATGTCAAATAACATAATAGTCTGTGTCCAAAACCCCAAGAAATCTGCCAAAACTTGTTAGAACTACAGGCTGTGTCCAGCATGGTTGTGCGATTCAACATTAACTCAAAAAAAATCAGTTGGATCTCTTTTAATGAACATGGGGAAACAGAAAATAAAATACAGTACCATTTATAGTCCTTCAATAAAAAAAGAAATAGAGAAACCGAAAACAGCCCCACACAAATATATCCAACTGATTTTTGACAAAGGAGTAAAAATATTCAGTGGAGGAAAGGTATGCTTTTCAAACAAAGGTGATGAAACAATTACATAGACAAAATAATGAACTTGACCTAAACCTCACACATTATACAGAAATTTATTTAAATGAGTCATAAGTTGAAATGTAGAACTTTAAAAATCTGTGACAAAAACATAGAAGAAAATCTGTGACCTAAGGATTAGTGAAGAGTTCTTAGATATGATATCAAAATCTTGGTCTAGAAAAGAAATAATTGAGAAATTTGGGTTCATCAAAATTAAATCATTCTGCAGCACTTTTTTCCTTGGGCATTTGCTGATTTGTAAAATGCTTGGGGCTTAAGTGTGGCCAAAGTACAGATTAAAAGTTAGGTGCCTGTTTAAAGTTTTCATTGATTTCATGGGACCTGCAGAAGTAAAAAACAGAGGTCAAGGATCACTGGAGAACTTGGATTTGCTTTTTAAAAAAATCAAATTGAAATTCTAGAACTGGAGGGGAAAAAAGAAAACCCCAGAAGTTAAAAATCTCAGCAAAAGTTTTACAGAGCACATTAGACACAACAGAAGAGAAAAATGATGAATTGAAGTTACCAGAAAATGTTTACTTGAATAATGTAGACAAGAAAACATGAGAAATACAGAAAAGTGCCTAAAAGACATGTGGGCCATAGTGAATACATGGGTGTAATGGAATTCCCAAAGAGAGGAAGAGAATTGAAAGCAGTATTTGGAGACATAATCGATGTCTGAAGAAATACCCCTAGAGAAGTTTCCAAAACTGATGAAACACACGCGAGTTAAGACAGAGTCAAGGAACTCTGCCTATGGTAAGCAGGATAGATACAAAGAAAGTCAGATATAGGTCCATTGTAGTAAAAATTGCTGAAATTAAAAGAAAAAAAGAACAATCTAAAAATAGCCAGAGGAAAAAGTACATTCGAAGAAGAATATAAGACAATTGGATTAAAATTAGCCATTTCCTGATCTGTAAAATATAAAAGGTGGAAGCCACATTTCTAGAATGCTGAAAAAGAAGAATTCTCACTAGGAATTTTACCCAGCAAAAATACTCTTTAAAAATATAGATGGACAAATTTACAGTGGGGAAAAAAATAGAACATTGATTATCTGAGGCTGTCGGCTGATACAGGCATATATAGCAGATGGGAACCAGGGGGCTTGGGGTGAAAGAAATGTTCTGTATTTTGATTGAATGGGGGTTTGTTAGAAATCATTAAATCGTATGCCTCAAGCAGATGCAGTTTACTGTCCAGAAATTATATGACTTGAAAATGGAGGCAGATTCTATTTCCAGCCAAGATTAAAAGAGAAGAACTAGATTTACTTTCCCATCTGAAACAACTTTTAAAAACTAGGCAAACCAATGGAACAGTGGTTTTTATAATGTTGAAGTCAGACAACAAAGGACAATGGGAACCAAATGAAGAGTAAAAATCACACCAGCTTTCAGCCTGAGATCCCAGGCTGCACAGCCAGGAGGGGCCACCCAGTTGAAGCCCAGAGGTCTCCCTGATTGAAGACTGAGATGTGAGTCCAGGGAGATAAGGATTTGCTGAGCTGGATACTGGTGCTTTCCTCGCCCAGTTGTGTCCGACACTTTGTGACCCCGTGGACTATAGCCCACCAGGCTCGTTCCATGCAGATTCTCCAGGCCAGAATCCTGGAGTGGGTTGCCATGCCCTCCTCCAGGGGATCTTCCCGACCCAGGGATCAAACCCGGGTCTCCCGCATTGCAGACAGTTTCTTTACCATCCGAGCCGCCAGAGTAAATGTGAATATTTGAGGAAAGTATTTGCAGCCAGGGTAGGAACCACCCAAAGATTGAGCAAGGTACATCCTCAGACCTCTGCCTGGCTGACAACAATGTCTGCTCTCAACAGGCAGCCTGGAAAACCTCATAGTTCCCATGGCATCGGGTAAAGTCTTAGAATGACTTTGCCTCAATAATGGGACAGGATTATCCTCAAATTAAACAGTACTCTGATAAGACCTATGAGTTTAAAAGGAAAAACTGAAAGGATCAGATTATTTCCAATTAACTGTGTCCCAGAGCAAAGCTCAGGCACCCCTCAAGGGTTCACGGCCCACACTTTGAGAACTGCTAGATGATGGGACAGCTCATAGTAAAAGTTTTAAATCCCTGGATTAACGGAGACAATTTAAAAGGTCTTGTAAGAAAGGAAGAAATGGGGATTTTTCTCATGATCTGTGCCACCCCCAGTGGTGCCTTCTGGTTGTGACGTCAGGAAGAAGAGGTCAAAGTACAGAACTTTTTAAGAGGTCCCTGAGAACTTGGTTATTCAAACCTGTTACTGTTGATGGAGGACCCTGACTATATCATGCATCTTTCCAGGAACTCAGGACTGTATAAGCCAGATTTTGCTGTACCTGATTCTATGATTCTGTGTTAAAGTGCTTATTTTATGAGAAGGAGAGCAGTTCTATACACTGTTGCTCCAAGCTGTGGGAGGCCATATCACTTTTGGTGGCTGTTGAAAGACACTCATCTCAAACAGAACCTTAGTCCTGTCGGATTGACCATAATCACTTTTTACAATGCAAACACTTGTTGAGAGTCTGAACACTTCCCTCAGTGCTCCATGTGAACGGCTGATACGGAGTTAGTTGATAGGCAAGCATGGAACTGTAGAGCATGACTCCATGAACATCCGAAAGCAAAATCCTAAACAGTTGGATAAACCCAACCTGTTTCCAAGATGGCTTCTGGCATCATCATAACTATTTTAATCGTTGCAGGAAAATATTATTTATTCATAGATGTGTTTGTGTCTTTAAAAAAATCCTGTTTTATGTAACATCATAACAATTCAAACTCTCCCCAAACCATAGCTCTAACTCCATTTCCAGTTGCTCTTTCTCTTGAAATGTTCCTTATTATACTTAACAACTACTCATGTTCTGAGCAGGGAAGGAGGTTGCTAACTAAGGATTCCCGGAACCTGAGTTGAGAGACTGACACCTACCTTGATTCCATTGCAGCAGAAACCAAGGATACAGTCATAGTGTCACCTGCAAGGATGGAGCACTGCCGTTCGTCACCATTTCACATTGGGGGAAATTTGACATTCTAACAAATTCCCTAATCCTCTTAAAGGAGCTTTCCTTTGACAACAAGCAAATACCAGTCTGTTCTGTCTGTGGGTGGAGTCACCACAGTATGAGAAACCCGCCTAGAGAAGGCAGCACACTGTCTCATTGTCCTTGCATTCTGCTCCTGCAGTGGTTTGGGGGAAGCTTTCTTACTTATCGCCTCTCCAAAGTGGGCTCTTTTGTGTATATAAATAAGTGAGTCCTTTCGAATGTTGCACAGTGAAATCCTAGACCTTTATCTAAGAAGTTTAAAAAGCCACCCACAAATCCAGGGTCACTGAGATGTTTTCCTCTGAACAAGGTGACTTTTGTTTTACATTGTTGGATGAGAAGGCTGATCTGGGAGGCACAGAGCCAAATAGCAAATAACTCCAAACTCCTTCCTTTCTCCAGATTGCTTCCTTTCCTTGGTAGCTCTCCCTGCAGGGAAAGAGTAAGGAGCTGGCTGTGTTAAGGACTTCTTTTGTAACAGACATAGAGCCTACTGCTACTTTTTTATTTGTTGAGACCTAATAGGATACTCGGCTTAATCTGAAAGCCAAGATGAAGGCTCCACTTGTCTGAGTTCCCCTCTATTAGTCACATTCAGACCTTTGAAGGAGTGCAACTGCCAGTGGCATGGGGAAGGTTTTACTCTTACCTTCTTTTTTTTTTAACTGCATGTGGCATACAAAAAAGTGAACTAAATCCTCAAAGTGTTTCTGTTAATAATTAAAATGAAACAGTGATAATGCAAGGTTGTATGCTGTTTTTAAAAAATTCCAACATCTGTAGACACAGCTTCTTGGAAGTCTCAGATTTGGAGTTTTGCCTGCACTCGCTGGAGCAGGCAGAGGGGAGTCAGTTCTGCACAATTACAGAACTCCTAAGCAGCTTTCATGTCCCCGGGTCATGTAAAAGCTGCTGAACCTTCCTGGTCGACCAGTTAGTGAGGAGGGGCTAAAGCAAGCAGGAGTTCCCTGATAACATTTTCTAGTTAACCACCATTCTGAGCCATTTGACTTAGAAAGTTGAAAAGAATTGTTTAGGTTCACAGTCCTTTGTGTAGAACAATAGGAGCAGATACCTTTCAGAATTCAGAAAGGTCCAGATTTAGAAGGGTAATAAAATACATGCACTTAAAGAGTTCCAGTGGAATCTGGGGCAGCACCCCACCATCAAACATGTTAATATCTCCAAAGGTATGAATATTCACAGAAAGGAACAGCATTCACTGTCAGCTTGTAGGAAGTTTTGCTGCCAAATATGTTTGCTTAAGTTTGGTTTTTACCTTTCAACTATGGAGTTGCAAATAAGGAGCTGTGGACATATGTTGGGAGTGACAGAAACACAGCAAGACAAGCCTGATTGAATCCTGGTTATATTGAATAGAGCCAGATCACAGGGTTGACAGTGTATGATCTTATGTGCCTCTTACTGTTCCCTTTTCTGAATTTCTCTTTGCTTATTGGTCATATGGGGTAATATTTGCAGGCTTTTGTGAGGAAAGCTATTGTAATTTAATCACTAAACAGTGATTGGCAGATAGTGGCTATTCAGTAAATGTTAGCTGTTAAAATTTTGCCTCTTCCCCCTTTCCTTTTATGAGATAAAAATTTATTGATAACAGTTGTTGCAGTGCTAGTCTGTAAATAGACTTCACGAATATGGATTGCCCTGATTTCACTGGAGAATTAAATGTCTAAATTTTAATATTCAAATTCATTTCTTAAATGACTAATACAACTTTAAAATTTGTTTATAGGATGACTAAACTTTTCAATGATGAATAAATGTTTTGATTAATGTCGTATTTAAATTTCTTGAATGCTTTGTTTTAATTGTGATTTGCCATTATGAGGCCCCTTTTAAAGTTTCTGTCTAGAGACTCATCTTTTAGAAAAATAATTTGAAAAGTACAGTGTTGATGATGCTTATGCTGTCACAAACGTATAACCAAGGTTTATAACTTAGTATATTGGAAAAATGGCCTTGGGACATAAGTCTTTTCCAACTTTACCTCCCAAAATTTTAAAAGAACTTTAATGGGCTTTTCGTGCAAAACAGTTTAAAGTATATTTTGTAAAAGAAATAAACCCACAGACATAGAAAATAAACTTGGTTGTTTATTTACCAAAGTTTGTTTGGTAAACTTATGGTTACCAAAGAGGGAAGCAGAGGAGGGATAAATGTAGAAGTTTGGGATTAACATATACACAGTACTATATAAAATAGATAACCAATGAGGAGCTATTGTATAGCACAGTGAACTCAATGATTTGTAATAACCTATAGAGGAAAGGAACCTAAAAGAATGTGTGTGTGTGTGTGTGTGTGTGTGTGTGTGTGTGTGTGTGTGTGTGTGTGTGTGTGTGTGTGTGTGTGTGTGTGTGTGTGTGTGTGTGTGTGTGTGTGTATGATTGAATCACTTTGCTATACACATGAAACTAACACAGTGTTGTAAAACAACTTAAGGTTTTTTTTCAAAGGCATCTTTTGTAAAGTAGACCTTTGCTTTTAAAGTCATAAGGCCTCCTCTTTTTTAAAAGGGGAAGAACAAAAGCAGAAGGATTTCAAGAGAAGAAAGAGGTTAGCTACTTGATGGGCATAAGCCCTACAGGACTTACTAGCATTTAAGTGGGCAGAGTGGATCTGCCTGTATTTATATGCGTTGTATCACCTGCCTTCACAGCTGAACTATCAGCAGAAAGTAGGCATCATGTACTGCAAAGCTGGACAGAGCACGGAAGAAGAGATGTACAACAATGAATCAGCCGGCCCAGCCTTTGAGGAATTCCTCCAGCTGTTGGGAGAACGCGTTCGGCTCAAAGGATTTGAGAAGTATCGTGCGCAGCTTGACACCAAAAGTAAGAAATACTTATACCCTCCTACCAGGCTTATTGTCCTCCTGCTGTGTTGATGTTCGCCTGCTAAGTCACCCATAAAACAACACGGCCACTAACTGTAGAATATTGCTGGTGATGGGGGAGAGGAAGCCAGTGGGGGAGGATGTGGCTTTAACACAATTGAAGACCATAATCAAAGCATTTAGGATTGGAGTGTAAGAAAAAGTAGTGTTATCAGAAGCGTGGAAGGTAGGAAGCAATGGTTGGAGATCGTGCAGAATTCCTCCTGGGTAGTGTTGCCTAAGCGTCAATGTATTTAGCTAAATGTTAGAGTGACTAAGAACTCTTGCAATTTAACAACCATCTGATCATAAGCCCCAGAAGTCTTGACTTTCATTAACTCATTTCATAATCCTTCTCCATATCTATGTAGTCAGCTATTGTAGGGTTTTCTTAATCACTTTTATATTTTACTGTCTTGAGATATTTTTATTTTCTGTTGTTATTGTTCATAGTCTAACTTAATCTCCAAGCAAACAGGCTTCTTAGCTTTGGTATTATTTTGGCTCATAAAATGTGTTGATTAAAATCACACTAGTGCAGCAGTCTGTTTATCTACAGCTCATGAACATAGAGGTTTGTCCATTCCCATTTCCCGGGTGGTTAATAAAAGAGTTAGGTTCTCAAGTATCTAGAGTATGTTGACTTCTGCTGTGTATCTGTGTGGAAGCAAATTTTAAATTTTATCTCAGTATCCATCCACAGACACCTGTGACCTGTTTTTCTTTGAGAGGGTCTTTGGATTAGCACATCTGTATTGCAGTCTATAGTAATCACTCTCATTTTCTGTACAGGAAATTAAATAAGGAGTCGAGTCATGAAAACAGAAAAGCATTCATAAACTCCACTGCAGGGAAGAATTTCCTGTTGCCATGGTTTTGCTGTTGCCAACTTGGAAACGACATGCAAGAGAGCCTATGAAAAACCATAAATAGCCTAGACTCTTAAATATTATTTTAACGTTCCATACTGTGCTTGCAACTGCAGAAAATATTAAATCTCAATATGCCCATAAACTCTTTTTATCAAGATATTCTGACATTTACTCTGTCATTCATTCACACTGTCCCAGTTTGTTGTGTTATGTAAATTATAATCACCACAAAGAACTATTAAAAGGGTCTGGGAGGAAAATGTAATAAGAGCCTTGATTCTATCAATGAATGGTCAGATTGGGAGTTGGTAAGATTATTTATCATTTCCTGGTCCTTCACTAGCTCCTGGATTTTGCTCAAACTCATGTCCATTGAGTCCATTTATTATTTATATTTACACGTTCCTAGCCATCTCTTGATGAAAGGACAATATGAGAATATGAGGACAATATGAGAAATGTAGATGGCAGGGCCATTCCTAAGCAGTGTGGCATCAGGTAAGGCAGTGGAATAAGCAAAATAAGCACTTTGCACATTTTGCCCCAGTATCCCAATAACTGCAAAGACCTTGATTGGTAAACTGCCTCTAGTGGCACGTTTTACGGTTATGTAATACATTAGTCAAGGACAGGTTCCTTTTCACTGAGCTACTCTCCTTTATGGCTCCTTGTAACCTTCTGAGGCATAGCTCCTGGAAAGGAGGGTTCACAGGTTCCTTTTCTGTCCTTTCAGAGGGTCATTTCCTAAAGTCATTGAAAAGTAGGGAAGTGTTTCCACTCTAAAGCTTGAAGAAGACAGTATGCGTATTTATCTCTCTTACTCCCAGCTGAGAAGGACTATTAGCATCATCACTTAAAGGGGTATTAAACAATAATAGACCAAAAGACATAGAGATCAACCAGCCCCTGCACCCCCAGCAGCCTTCTACTGGCCATGACACACCCAGAGATGAGACTTGTTTGGTGTGCTGTGAGATGATCTCACCACATCTTACCTAATCTTAAATTGTGTTAAACTCTTTCAATATAATGCTTAAAAAAGAGAAAATGCTTTCCAGAACATGTGTTCCTAAAGAATCTCTCCCTCTCTGTGTGACAGTGTAATTGTCACTTGGATCTGTGGATTTGTAGTCTTAATCAAATTCAAACATTATTTGCCAAGCTCATTTTATTTTTCTGCACGTCATCTTCTGAATCTCCAATTATACACATATTAAGTCACTTACTAGTTGTGATTTAATTTTTAACATCTCTTCCTCCCCTGCCCCCCTTGCTTATGTTTGGGAAATTCCTATTAATGTTTTCAAGTTCACTGTGTTTTCTTTTCTCCCACTGTTTCTTAGTCTGCTGTTAGTCAATCTAGTGAAATTTTTATTTCAGATATTGAGATTTTCAAGTCCAAAAGTTGCATTTGGGCTTTCTCTCTCTCTCTCTTTTTTTTTTTCTTCTTTTCTCCGTTACCCCCCCCCCCCCTTTTTTTGGAGTAATCTTATATTTCCCATATTCTTCTCATTAGGTTCATGTCCTTTAAAGCCTTGGTTGTATTTATAATAGCTGTTTCAAACTGTTTGCATGCTAGTTCCATCATCTCTGTCATTTGGGGTCTCCTTTTAACAGATTTTCTCATGCTTTTGAGTTACATTTTATTTCTTCGTATGTCTGGTTATTTTTGATTGAATACTGGACATTGTGAATGTTTCACCATTGAGGATCTGGATTTTGTCCTCTTCTTTAAAGATGTTGTTTTATTTTGGTAGGCAATTAAGTTAGTTACAGAAGAGTTTGATCTCTATGAATCTGTTCTTACATGTTTTTAAAGCATAGAGTAGTTTCTGTTGTTGTTGTTCAGTCACTAAGTTGTATCTGACTCTTGGCAACACACCAGGCTTCTTGATCCATCACTATCTCTTGGAGTTTGCTGAAACTCATGTTCATTGAGTAAGATACGTCATCCAACCATCTCATCCTCTGCCACCCCCTTCTCCTTTGGTCTTCATCTTCTCATCATCAGGGTCTTTTCCAGTCAGTCAGCTCTTCACATCAGGCTGTTTAGTTCCTCTTCACTTTCTGCCATTAGAGTGGTATTATGTGCATATCTGAGATTGTTGATATTTCTCCCAGCAGTCTTGACTCCCGCTCGTGAGTAGTCTATACTCTGGCTAATTTACTGCTCTTACTAAGGCATGACTTTTCTTGCACCTGAATACCAGCATATTCAGTGAAGTATCTCTACTATGACTGGTCAGAACTTCAATGTCTTCCAGCCCTGTGTGAACTGTGGCTGACAGTTCTCTGGCAGTTATTTTCCCAACAGTTTTTCTTTTCTTTCTTTTTTTGTAATTGAGGTATAATTGACATACAACATTATATTTGTTTCGTGTGTACAACATAATGACTCAGTGTTTTTGTATATTCCAAAATGGTCATCATAATAAGTCTAGTTAACATGTATCATCATTCCTAGTTGTTTTTTTTTTTTTTTCTTGTGATGAGAACTTTTAAGATCTACACTCTTAGCAACTTTCAGCTATTCTGTATAGTGGTGTTAACTGTAGTCACCATGATGTACATTACCCTGATATTTTTTCTTTTCCTGGCTTTTGGAACCCCACTCTACGCTTGTGCAGCATAATATTCAGCCCAAGACTCAAGGGAACCCCTGTGCAGATTTCTGAGCCTCTTTCACTGTGTAGTTTCCTCCTGTTCAGTATTGTGCCCAGCAAATATCAGCAACACCTCAGCCTTCCAGACCTCCAGCATGTTTTGGCTTCTTTCTTCAAACCTCTCCTCTGTGTGATTGTTTTGAAAGTACTTTCCAGTAGAAAGCTGGGTAGGATCATAGGCTCGTCTCCTTTGATACTTCATCCTGCAAGATCACTATCCAGTGTTGCCTATTGTAAGATGTCTTGAGGGAAAAAAAGTTGTTTCAGATATTTCATTTTTCTATTTATTTACAATAGGAGAGCAGGTCCTATACCAAGTACTGTTATGGCCAGAAGCAAAGGTCCTGGATGCTTTCTATATGTCATTGCATTTAACCTCCACAAACTCTGCTTGATGCCAATCATCCCCATTTTACAGACTAGGCTTCTTTAGATTAACTAGTGTCCCCAAGGTTAGGCAGCTAGTAAGCATTAAGGAGGGAGAACATATCCTAGTGCTATGGTTAATGATGTTTTCAGAGAAAGCATAAATGTAGAATTAAGTACAGTGACGCCCAGAGCTGCGCTTTGTGGCTGTGCCATCCCCTCTCTTGAGCCCTTGGGTTAAAATTACTCAAGCAGTCTCATGAAATAGCTCCACTTGTCACGTATTCAGATTTTAGTGCTTTGGTAAAAGAAAGAGAGGCTCAGGAAAGGAAGGTTTGGTGAAACTGTTGAACCATTTCTTCTTATTCCCAGTTTTCTGTACAAAGTCCCAATTTCCCATTTCATAAATAAGGACTTCCAGCGAACAAGCTACAGTTGTGTCAGGGGTTGGAACAGTTCTGCAATGAAAAATCTTTCCAGGGTGAATTTTTTTCTCCGTTTTTGTTTCCTTATTTGGATAGCATAACCTCTAGATAATTGCCATCCCCTCCTACTACAGTAAATACAAAAATAAGCTTACCACCAAGCAGTTTGTTATTTGAAAGCCGGGAGACCACCCTCATTTTAAGTTCTGTGTGTGGATTATTATTTGGGAAATTATTTCCTAAATAAGGCGCATTTGTCAAGTCAGCATGCAGGAGACTTAGAAACTCTGGAAAAGCATTCCTTCAGAGCTCTGCCTTCATTCATTTGCCACAGTTTTAGTGAATGCATGTTGCTTCCCTCATTTTTCATCAGTGTTATAATCATCACTGAGATTCAGGGTCTTAGAATAGATGTAAGACTTTTCATAAAGAAAATAAATCCTTTATTTGGGATATTTAACCTTTGATAAAGAAAAGAATAAAACTAGCATTATTTAAATGCTTTGCACATTTAAAGGACCATTTGGAGTTGTAGAGACTGATGAATGAAGAAAACTTTTTTCACCTCCTTAACTTTGAACTGTGTTAGAGTATCAGATTTTTCTCTTGAGTGTGACTGAGATGAAGTTGGCCAAGAAATTGAAATATGTAAAAGGCCCTGTTTAAGGCAGCTATACTTTTAATCTCAACTACACAAAATTGTAAATTCCAATCAGCGTGTTTCTTAAGCATCTTTTATAGGCTAGTACTTTCAATAGACATTGTTTCACTCAGTCCTCACAACAATGAGAATATTGAGGGGCAGAGAAGTAAAGTGACTTGTCTGTGGTTATTTAGCAAATGATGCTGGAGGCGTTGGAATTCAGATTGTCTTACTTCCAAGTTGGAATCCAGGTAATTGCAGATATTTTGCAAAGTGCTCTGTGTGTAGAAAATAGACTGATTCCTAAGTACCCACCCCGCATCATTGCTTATCCTTTTCTCACAGGATGTAGTGGTTTTAAGAAGCCTTCAGTTCCAGGCATGTACACATGCACGCATGCATATTCCTTGATCTGACACCCAGTGTGAGTTCTCCTACAGACCCTTCTTGATCCCATCCTCAGTGAAGTAAGCCACTTCCTGATGATGGTTAAAGATACACTGAAAAAAATGCAAGTAAATATGGTAGATGCCAGAGCAGATGGGATTCTTGCTTTCCCCGGATACTTCGTTAGTGAGTAGATGAAATAGTACTGAAGGGCAGATGCATGTCTCATCTAAAATGCATGCCAGTGTTCCAGGTGCCAATACTTGTTCCCAGCTGTGCTCCTTCCAAGCACTGACCTCTGCATCCCAAACCCAGAGGCAAGCTTATGTACTAGGGAGAGCTGGAGTCTTTAAATGGATGGTCCTTAGCAGCCAGCTGATGATTATTCTATTGGTATTTCAAACTGTGGATGATAAGCAGTCCCGCTACCTGTCTGGGATTTCATCTTGTGCATTTTATGTGTCCTACAGTGGTGAGGACCTTCATAAACTGAGCTTAAACTGTCTTCATTCTGTTGACTTTCTTAGTCTGCTTGCGTTTAGCTCATGAGATTGATTTTCTCCTTGTAGTCATAAAGATTTAAAACTAGGAACTTGCACAAAATCAAAATTGCTTAGGCTTGTTTTCCTTTATCCAGCTTCTCTCAACTCAGACTTATCTGTTAGTGACCAGGAAGTGGTTATATAAAAGTCGAATTACTTTTTCCTGATTCAGATTCGTATACATCCACCTTTATCATTCAAGTTTTATCCCCCTTAAAGCAAAAGACTTTCACCAAGAGAAGTCAAGAATGAATATGACATTGACCATATCTGAAACTGCTTCTACAAACTTATTAACCTATATATACCATCTTTAAATAGAAGTGCCTATTGTAGGATATTATCACTTATCTACACCTTTTCAAAGCAGCTGAAAAGAATATTCTTATCATTCCTCAGTTACTCAGTGCCTTCTTATCGTCTAGTTTGAATATTAGAAATTTTACTTTCTATGACTTAGTGTAGAGGGCCGACCTTATTAGTGGATATACACCACTCACTGGTAGTATAATTTGGAGGTAAATCACGTGATTATCAAGATGACCTATAAGATGCCTGAATTTATTTTTTAACTTTTAAAGCTCCATACAAATATGAAGGAGCGTTATCTTCTTTTTATCCCTCTTCTTTAAGCATATTTTCCCTTTAGAAATTACTCAGTACATATTCTTTTCAACCAGAGGAAAAAAGATTTTTGTCACAATGATCATCTTCTGTGATTTTCTTTCCTTTTCATTCTGTTTAATTCCGATGCCTTATTCTTCAGAGAATATAACAAACCTTCATTTTCCATTTTCTCTAATAAAGTTTAGCAATGCTATTGTGTACATAGTAATTTCAAGATTCTGGAATTCCTTTCTTCTCAGAAAAGAAAATTTCATTGTTTTGACCCTAGTTTCATCGCTAAAAGTTTTGAAATGGCTTCCAAACTGTTTAAAATTATCAGCAAGGCTGGGATTTTCAAAGGTCCCCAGAAGAAGACTGGTCATATAGCATCTGTTGTATAAAATGAAGCAAGTGTAGGAAAGAGAGAAAGGACAATAAATATAAAACAGATTATCTTCAGGGTCGTCTTCACTTTTCTTTCATGACAGTAATGCCTTTAGAATTAGACATATAAAACAAAATGTAATAAAAAAAACCTTGTTTTTTAGTTCATTAATTTTGCTTAAAATTGACTTGAGACACACATCAGTACTCATCAGGTTGACACATTGACTTGAAAGTTGTAAAATGTGCCTATCAGTTCTGGAGCTATTTATACCAAGAGTCTTTAACAATGGATACCTTCTTCATACTCAAGACCTGTCTTAAGTTGGTCAGTGATTTATTGTAATAAATTTGTAGTTTTTTTTGTGGTAGTGGTCATTAACATTTAGAAGATATTTTTCTCGGGGAGTTATGTTTTGGTGTGTATTTTTGCAGTTTTTCAAAAGTAGTCCTTGCTTTATTCTACATTTATCTTGATTTTAAAACCGTTGGCATTTTATGCCCTCTTCAAAATTAAGATCCTCTAAGAAGCTCAAGGTTGAAACTAAGGGCCCTAGAATATCTTAGCAAATCTCTGCAAACTGCTGTTATGGTCTATTCTTGGAACAGTGCCTAAGGGCGGTGCAGCTACTGCATTAGAGTCCCCTAAGGGTATTTATTAAAATAGATCATTCTGCCCAGCCCCACACCTACAGAGCAGTATTTCTGGGCATGGGGGATGGGAAGCTGCCTTTTAAGCAGCTCCCCAGGTGACTCCGGGCACACTCCAGTTTGAGAACTGCTGCTTTATGCCACATGCCAGAGGCTTTGACTTGCTGCATCATTCTCTGAAATGCTCCTCAACAGCGTGGTTGATGAAGGATTGAGTTTACCCAGAATGAATGCACTTCCATTCATTTTGCTGCCTGTAAGTCCAGGTCCTTTAAGGCTAAAGAGACTTCCCTTCAACTGGACAGTTAATAATTCTCTTTGGTTTCCAAGTGTTTACGGACACATTGATTTGTCAACAGTCAAGGTGGTCAAAGTTTTTTTTTTTTTTTTTCATAAGGAAAGTGAGAGCAGACACATGTCGTCTTAAACTGTTCAGTTCAGTCGCTCAGTCGTGTCCCGACTCTTTGCGACCCCATGAACCGCAGCACGCCAGGCCTCCCTGTCCATCACCAACTCCCGGAGTCCACCCAAACCCATGTCCATCAAGTCAGTGATGCCATCCAACCATCTCATCCTCTCTTGTCCCCTTCTCCTCCTGCCCTCAATCTTTCCCAGCATCAGGGTCTTTTCCAGTGAGTCAGTTCTTCACATCAGGTGGCCAAAGTATTGGAGTTTCAGCTTCAGCATCAGTCCTTCCAATGAACACCCAGGACTGATCTCCTTTAGGACGGACTGGTTGGATCCAAGAGACTCTCAAGAGTCTTCTCCAACACCACAGTTCAAAAGCATCAGTTCTTCTGTGCTCAGCTTTCTTTATAGTCCAACTCTCACATCCATACATGACCACTGAAAAAACCATAGCCTTGACTAGACGGACCTTTGTTGGCAGAGTAATGTCTCTGCTTTTTAATATGCTGTCTAGGTTAGTCATAACTTTCCTTCCAAGGAGTAAGCGTCTTTTAATTTCATGGCTGCAATCACCATCTGCAGTGATTTTGGAGCCCAGAAAAATAAAGTCAGCCACTGTTTCCACTGTTTCCCCATCTATTTGCCATGAAGTGATAGGACTGGATGCCATGATCTTAGTTTTCTGAATGTTGAGCTTTAAGCCAACTTTTTCACTCTCCTCTTTCACTTTCATCAAGAGGCTCTTTAGCTCTTCTTCACTTTCTGCCATAGGGGTGGTGTCATCTGCATAGCTGAGGTTATTGATATTTCTCCTTGCAATCTTGATTATTCCAGCTTGTGCTTCCTCCAGCCCAGCATTTCTCATGATGTACTCTGCATATAAGCTAAATAAGCAGGGTGACAATATACAGCCTTGAGGTACTCCTTTTCCTATTTGGAACCAGTCTGTTGTTCCATGTCCAGTTCTAACTTGCTTCCTGACCTGCATACAGGTTTCTCAAGAGGCAGGTCAGGTGGTCTGGTATGCCCATCTCTTTCAGAATTTTCCACTTGAACTGTTAGACATCGCTATAATACCTTTGTTACTCAGTGTTACAATCTTGTTAAGTTTCCATCTATTTGTTAAGAGGAAAATAATGGTTCTCTTGCTCGAGTGAAAAGTATTGGACTTGAACTTGAAGTTTGTGGGCAGAATTCAGGGGTCTGTGAACTTGGGTGGGAAATAATTTTACATTTACTTTCACTGATCTCTAGTTGAAATTTAGCATTACCTTCAATTATGAATCTAGGCAGCAAATCACAGCAGTACAGGCTCCACCTGTGATTTTACCAACCGAAAGTATAGGTATTTTCATATCATGTTGTTGTTGGAGGTATCTCAAGATACTGCTTATGCACTTCACTAGGTCAAAATTATAGTAGTTATTAAACCTACTGCTAAAACTTGTTGCAGAAATGTTATGCTATTACGTCATTTTAAAATTATTTTGATAGCAGTATTTTTTAATCCATTGATTTCTGTTGAAATTTATATATTTTGTCTTTGTTGTTGTTGTTTAGTTGCTAAGTTGTGTCCAACTCTTTTGTGACCCTATGGACAGTAACCCACCAGGCTCCTCTGTCCATGGGATTTTGCAGGCAAGAATACTGGGATGTGTTGCCATTTCCTTCTCCAGAGAATCTTCCCCACCCAGGCATCGAACCCATGTCTGCCACATTGGCAGACAGATTCTTTACCATTGAGCCCACCTGGGAAGCCCATATTTTATTATACCTGTGCATTTACAAATATTTTTCTAAGAAGGAATCCATAGGCCTCACTAGACTGCCAAAGGGGGATCAGGTATAAACGGTGGGTAAAAACCCCTATACCAGATCTTATCTAGGATCTTTTCATCCTAAACCATTTCCTGCCCCCCTCCCCCTTGAGATGTCTCTCTTAAATGAGCTATTTTTCCTATTCTTACAATTGTCTCTCTCTCTCTCTCTTTTTTTTTTTTACTGTAGCTGACTCCACTGGAACCCATTCTCTGTACACAACATACAAAGACTATGAGATCATGTTCCATGTTTCTACCATGCTGCCATACACACCGAACAACAAGCAACAGGTAAGAGATCCCCGTGTTTTCTGTGTGTTTTTTTCACCCTTGTTTCATTTCCCCCAGAAGCCTAAGTGGCAAGTTTGTAAAATCTTAAACCAGAATTTAATGTTGCACCTGTCACAGCAGCAGGAAGCTTTGTACTTTGTGTGGAAGTAATAGCAAATGAGCTGAAAACAAATGAAGAGACACAAATTCTAGGTTAACAGCCAGCTGGATGGCTTTGTGAATTAATCATTTGCTTTTCACCCAGGAGGATTGAGGTTTTCCTGAAATCTGAAAAGAACAAGTTGAAGTCATGGTGATTAGATGACTCTGCGGGGTTACAGAGAGCACATATGAGTGGGTGAAGTTTCATCTCAAGAGGCCAGTGTACAAAGCAGGAAAGTTCTGATGTTTCATTTCAGATTTCAAAAGAGGTTTCCTCTACTTACTTGGAGAAAATTCAAAATAAATGTCAAATCTGGGATCTCAGAGAAATTTTTTTTTAACATATCCTTCAGAAAACGGCATGAGTAACAATTGCATTTGTGTACCTCATATACAGATTTCTTTTAAAAAGATCTGAAAGCACAATGCCTATTACTAAAATGTAGTCAGTGAGATGATAAAATGTGAAAACTAAGAAATGGCAGATGGTTACAGAGCAAGATGGAAACTGGCAGTATTGTTTTAAAGAGTATGTGGTGGTAGTTGGTTTTAAAAGTGTTTTAAAACAAATGATACCAAACTGAAACTTAAAAGACCCAGAGAACTAACAGACTCTACTTTCAATAGCTCTTATAAACACAGCAGTCTTAAATCACTCCTGACCTTAAAACAGACATAGATTTTGTTATTGTCAATTGTTGTTCTGACAGAACGCAGGCCAGCTGCAGAATGAATCACATCCTCTTTCACAGAATTTAACAAAACAGGGATCAAATCTAACACGTCGTCACTTCAGTTTGATTACATCACACATGTCAGTAACAAAATTTTACCTCTCTTGATTCCCAAAGTAATCAAGAGTAGGAAACAAAGCAGTGAGTCAGCTATAAATCTGAAATAAACCCATTTTAAGATAAATTCCCTGATCTGGAGTTTGTTGACTGTTTTATGCACATTCCAAATTCTAGATTTCTTAGAGGAAAATACCATGCTAAGAAAAATATACTGAACTCATTCTGACCAGACAGTAGAGAGATTTTAAAAACATTAGCAAATAATCTTCAAAGGGAAGATGAAGCCTTATTCTACCTGATTACTCAATGGAGAAGGGCTTCCTAAGTGGCTCAGTGGTAAAGAATCCACCTGCCAATGCAGGAGATGCAAGTTCCATCCCTGGGTCAGGATGGTCCCCTGGAAAAGGAACTAGCACTCCAGTATTCTTGTCTGGAAAATCTTATCGGCAGAGGAGACTGGAGGACTACAGTCCATGGGGTCGCAGAGTTGGACACGACTTAGGGACTAACCAACACTCAGCAGAGAAAAATAACGTGGGGGAGTGGGGGTAAAACATTCAGTAACAAGATTCAGTTGTTTATATCCAGCTAAATAAGTTAAGTGCTGAGCTGAGTTAGTTGACATCTAAGTGGACAGCTATCTAAATTATTTAATTTGGGGTCCAATCAAAGCAAAAGTATTATGATCCTAAATCAGAATGAAAGAAATAATTGCTATTCTGCATATTAATAAATTTTCATTCTCTAGTTAAAGAATTTATTGTAATCTACATAGATTACATTATGATTAGAAAAACCAGAAAGAATGTCTTAAAATCTTTTTGCAGGTATTGATTTATAAACACTGTCTTTTTTTCATTATATATATTGCAAGATGGATAGATGGATTTATTTCTGTGTGGGTCCTTTAGTAAGTAAGATTACATATCAAGCCATATTTTGAAGGAAGGATGACAATGTGTCAGAAAGTAATGACATCCATGCAGGAATGACATATACATAGACAGATTGTATTTGAGTTAGATGTGTTCAAGATCCTGAATAGATTAATAATCTTTGGTAACAGGTATATTTTATTTAGCAATCAATAGGGAGTAGCCTTTATTTATGTCACATCTGATAATATAGCATGTTTAGAAATGAAATAGACAGCCTCATTAGAAGATATTTTGGGATGCTTTAAAATTCCTAAGGTTAAAAGTACATTTCACGAACTTCCTAACTCCCAATTCTCAACCCTAATCTAATGCTGTTGTTTCTCCAGCATTGGCCAGCAGCCAGTACTTGATCATTGATTTTACTGGTATGTAATCTGTGTAAGTTAAAGTCACTGGAGAAATTTTTCTTTAAGGTTTATAAATATAAGTTTGTCTCTAATGAATAGTTTATGTAAAGGCCGTGTTTAGTTGTTCTCCTTCTGGTAGGAGGCTCCATGTAATAAATACGAGTAATACAAATTTTGTTCAGTTTTTCTTCACATGATTGAGCTAAACTGCTTAAGGACCCCTCCCAGAGAGGCACTGACCTGGGATGATTCATTCGGAGGATCTGAAATTGAAAGCCACCTTCCCTAAACACCTTTTAGTGTGAAACAGAAGGTGGTCTTAAACAGCTTTCACTGTAATTAAAGCAGTTATTTAAACTTGAAATTTAACCTGCTATAAAACTGTTAGAACATTCTAGAATATTATTAATTTCTGTGTCCCCAGCTTGTGCCACAAAAAGTATTATCAGAAAATACCTTAGCCCCATTTCTTTAAATGAAGCTAATTGAATCAGAACATAAATTATGTTGTAATTACTTCAGCAATTCTCATCTTTTAAAAAAATCTTCCCCGTGGCAAGTTTCTTTCTTAAACGAAAATGGAACAAAACTGTTGTTATGGAAACTGAGGATTTGGAGATGCTGGGACTTGGCGTAATATGCTAGAGATTGGTTAGATCTGTTTGAATGGACTATGTATTTTATGCAAATTTCTGAATATTCATTTCCATAGTCTTCCTTAGAGGAAATGATAAGACACGCTAAAATAATGACAATAACTGTGTAGATTTCCTCCCCTAATATGTACTGATTAATAATGAATGTTTTAAATACAGTTACATAAGGGAATCAAAGAGGAAAAAGCAGAGCGTCGTCATTTATGTTGTTTGCTTATGTTTTCTTTTAGCTCCTACGGAAGCGGCACATTGGAAATGATATTGTAACAATTGTTTTCCAAGAGCCCGGAGCACAGCCATTCAGCCCGAAAAACATACGATCCCACTTTCAGCATGTTTTCGTCATTGTCAGGGTTCACAACCCCTGCACTGACAGTGTCTGTTACAGGTAATGGCTCCAGAGGTGGCTGGATGGGCGTTGGCGGGTGGTCACATCGAAGGCGCCCTCCAGCTCTTCTTTCGGAAGTGGCAATGGGAAGGCTATCGCTATTTATTTCTGCCTTTAAACTGTGCGCGCGGATGGCCAGATTCACAGGATGACGTAACCTGGTGACACTGACATTCCCTAAACATGTTGGTTAGACACCTGCTGTTTGCATTCGCACCTCTTCCTTAGGTGGTGTCCTTCATCCACACCATCTGGCCACCAGCTAATTACTCATTCTGCTAATTATATTTTGCTTTTGCCATGGCAAAAGCAGAGAAGAATAATCATAATAAGTGGGAATAGTGAAAGTGAAAGTCGCTCTGTCGTGTCCAACTGTTTGCAACCCCATGGACTGTGGACTAGACAGTCCATGGTATTCTCCAGGCCAGAATACTGGAGTGGGTAGCCTCCCCCTTCTCCAGGGGGTCTTCCCAACCCAGGGATCGAACCCAGGTCTCCCACTTTGCAGGCAGATTCTTTACCAGCTGAGCCACAAGGGAAGCCAAATAAGTAGGAAAGAGAAGTTTAATTTTAAAAAAATTATTGCAATTATTTTAAAAAACCCAAACCTTTGCTTCAGACGGATTTGATTCACTGTGACATTTCTGACTTCAGTCTTAGAGGTTTTGTGTTTGGTGGAATTGTTTCCATGTCCCTCACTGATGTAGTCTTATGAGTTACAGAATTCAAGATCTACCTGCAGTGGCCTCTGCAGGAATCCTGGAGGGCATTAGTGTTGAAGAGAGTAAGAACCTGTGATGCTGGATTGACATGAATGTCATGCCAAGATGTTTTGAGGATGTTCTAGCATGAGTAATGTCCTAAGACGAATCTGTCCTTTTAGAATATGAAAGTTTATTGTATTTTTCCATCCCTGAAATTTGGGAGACAAGGCTTTGTTAATTTTGAATAGTTGTTTTTTATTTAATGTAGCCATCTATACAGAAAGTGGCCAACCTAGGCTGCTAATTGGTTTGTTGTGAAATCTACAACTGTCTAATCCTAGGGGTAAGGCAGGTTAATTATAGGAGAACAAGCAAGTTCAGGGAACAGAACAAGTTAAGGTTACTCCTATTGACTGCCATCATCCCTGCCCATTCCACAGTAACTACGTCTGGTGAGCTCCTGTTATGAGCCCAGCTCTAGTTTAGGTATCTTATTTGTATCATTGCCTCATTCCGTTTTTAAAACCTATGAGGTGGCTTCCCTGGTGGCTCAGACCATAAAGAGTCTACCTGCCATGTGGTAGACCCAGGTTCGATCCCTGGGTCAAGAAGATACCCTGGAGGAGGAAATGGCAAACCACTCCAGTATTCTTGTCTGGGAAATCACATGGACAGAGGAGCCCGGCGGGCTGCAGTCCATGGGGTCACATAGAGTCGGACCTGACTGAACGACTTAACACTTTCAGGAGGTGGGTACTGTTTTAATCCCCATTTTCAGATGAGAAAACTTAAGCGCATGGGGATAGGTAACTTGCCTGAGGTTAATTGGTACTGGGCAGAGTGTAGGTTTGAATGCACCAAGTCTAATTTTAGAGTCTTGTCTCTTAACCACTCGGCCCCGCTGCCTCACTCCATGCCATGTGAAATAGGGTCTTTGCTGCCCCTACTGCAAACCTGCAGGCTGTTCCAGAATTTCTCAGATGCCAAGTCTATGTGAAAACCCCAAACCAGGGAGGTCTGTAGTTTCCTAGGCTCGGGGGATGGAAACTCAAGCAAAGGAAGCCTAGATCTGAAGCCTCTTAGCAAGAATATGGTCTCCAAAAGCTGCGTTAGTTAGGTGTAGAAGGAAAGAATTAATGTAGAACATTTGACTGTAATTGGGATGGATAACTGAGTTTAGAAATTACACCCAAGTGATGGAAATGTGCTGTGCACTGGATTCCTGCAAAGGATTTCATATGACTTTGTGGATAGAAAGCTAGATCCTGTTTTGAATCATCTCTAGGATGTTTGGCGAATGGAAAGCCATGTACTTTCTTTTAAAAAGAGATTCTTCTTTTAAAGGTCTTTGTCTTAGTAAATCACTGTCCAGTAGAAATATAGTGCAAGTCACATATTCATTTTATATTTTCCAATAGCCATATTTTTTAAAGTAACAAGAAATAGGTAAAAATAATTTTACCAGTAGGTTTTTGCCCAATGTAAAGTGAAAGTCCCTCAGTCGTGTCCAACTCTTTGCGACCCCATGGACTGTATTTTGACCCAATAATATATATTATTTACCTGTGATATCCAAATATTATAATTTCAACATATAATTTTTAAATTTTAAAAATCATTGAGAAATCTTACATATTTTTGGACCAAGACAAATCTCAAGTGCATTTTTGATTTACAGCTCACCTCAGTTAGAATGCTCAATTTTCATTGGAAATAATATGTATTTAGATTTCATAAAAATTGCAGTTGGAAAAGTACATTCATGATAGCTTATTCCAAGCATACTTTTAAAAGACTTTTGGAAAACTGAATCAAGTGACAGTTTTTAAAATTTAGTATGACTTAACACTCCTTGACCATACCAGCCACATTCTCAGTGCTTAATAGCCACTGGAAGTATGTCGGGGGCAAGTCTAAATACACTGATATAAGGAGGAAAGATGTCTGAGCCTTCTTCAATTCTTGACTGGTGGAGGAAGTGATATGTATTTTATTCTTTTCAAACTCTCCTCCCCAGCCTGAAAATCATGATTTTTGCTTGCTCTTTTTTTCCTCTCCCTCATTTTTAACCTCTTACCTGGAGACCACATGTTCTTAGCCCGCCTTGTGATGCTGGATGCCTTTGCAGGAGCACACTAGACTCCCCAGCTCACAAGACATGGGCTCGTCCCGAAATCCCTAGTTGCCAAGCTTGCTTGAAGACCCAGTACACTGTGAATTTTGGAACTATAGTAGTGATCTTTTCCTGTTCAAAACTTTGGGTACCTGGGTTTTTCTCAGTCCTTCTCAAATTCAGGTAGACATGTTGGGGTATGTGGTCATGCCAGATGTTTATAGGCCCAGAATAACTAGGGTACCTCGCTTGTAGTCTTTAATGCTTGGGAAAGGGATGTGAAGGGTTTATTTTCTCCTGAAAATGTATTAGGAAGTAGAATGGAAAATTTGTACCAATTTTAAGATAAAATGTGGGTCTTCAAAGAGTTTTCATACATGTGGGTTTTTCTCATACTCCAGTCCCTCCCCCAAACTACTAGGGATATGAATTCATAGACCTCTTTCATTAGGGAGATTCTGGTGGGAAAGCTTAGTGATACATTTAATTTATACAAATTTTATTTAAATCTACTTTTATTATCTGTAAAAGATGTAGTTAGACTATTCAAATGCTTTTCCTCATTTAAAGTCTCTTGTTCCCAGGTTTCTCCACTGTGAACACTCAACATTTATTCACTGACATCTACTTGGTGCCCAAAGAGTGTGGACAGTTAGTTCCTCGAAGGAGTGTCTTGCTGTAATTGTGTAGAGAGTTGTGGAGTCAGTACAGGCTAAAGATACAAAGAACGTTTAGCTGGGAAAATAAGATTCAGTGTATGTTGTGTAGCACAGATGGTGGAATTCAGTGGCAAATTAGAAATAATTCTGTGAGTCAGGGGGTGGGTAGCTGTACAGATGGACACATAAACACAGGAAGGACACTGGTAAGTACAGTAAGAAGACTGTGTTGTTGGAGAGATTAGTGGGCTGTAGAGGTCCTTGAAATCCTAGGCCTTTAGACAACACTATATAAATAGACTTTTAGGACAACTCACTCATTGTCAACATGCAAAGTAATTTATATACAAAAATGCAAATTTAGAGTTTATTGTTACTCATTTATTTTTTACTAGTTCTTTGCAGCCCTAATAAAAATATGCTAGGCAGTATTCTAGGCTCTAGGATTCAACAGGGGAGCAGAGAGGAAAAAAACAGTCCCTATAGTGAACATGGAAATGAGACTCTGAAATAATGTGTGCTGTATCACCCTGGGAACTATAATAGAATGTTTATACAGGAAAATCTGACTAATCCAAGTTAATTCCAGAGTCTAGTTAACCTTGAATAGTAGACATAGCCAAGAACTCAAATTAATCACTAAGTCTGAGTACTAAAGCTTATCACCATACCTGATAAGAGAGCCCTCTGGTCTCTATTCACTTGTATCATTACAAAGAGCTTAATTGTCTGATTTCAGTTGACAGAATAGATTAGAAGCAACAAATCAAAAAGATGAACCATTTGGTGGCAAGGATGTACTGAAAGCATCAATAAGTGATGACTGATAAAGGGAGATACAAAAAAATGAGTCATGTTTAATATACAGATTTAATAAGCATAGCCATCCAAGGTCATTTGACTTGGGACCAAACAACCAAATGTACACCATTTACCCCAAGGGCCTCAATTTATAAAAACACAGTGCAGAAATTTTATGACCATTTTTTTAAACAGCTAATGAATGGATGGATCTAGGCATTGATCATCAAAGGCTGCAAATATCATAAAAAGAGACAAATGTGTGTCTCATAATGGAAGAACACAACCCCATCTAGGAATCAGTCTTACCCCTCTTTGCAAAATTGAATGTGAATTTGATCAAACATCTAGAGAAGCCAAGTTGCAAGAAATATAAAAGACCACAGAACATATTTTTATTCAGGAAAATTCAGGCTCTGGACAACTCTGGAACACATAGCCCAGTTTCTTCAACAAATAAATTACTAGAAATAAAGGGGAGGTGAAGTGAGAAAAGTAGAGGAGCATTAACAGAATTCAGAATTTTAAGATAAAATTAATTAATTGTAATGTATGAGCCTTATTTGGATCCATTTCAGGCAGACTCTTTAAAAATTTTAGGACATCTTTAACAGTTGAAGGTTGCTTTTTGATGAAATTAAAGAATTATTGTTAACTTTAAAATGAGTGTTGTAATAAGTAGTTTTAATAAATACTCATCTTCAAAACATGTTAAATTGTGGTCAGGTTAGGAAGTAGATATATATATATATATATATATATTATTCCTCTCAGGAAGATTTCCATATTCAGTGGTTAAGATGTAGTAAATGTTGAAATGAGTCAGTATGATGTAGTGCAGAAAGCACTTTGAACCAAACCAGACTGTTAAACATTTCAGATCTTAAATTTCCCTTTCTGTGCAGTAGAAGACTGCTTGACCCCTACCTAAAAATCCCCTAAGTATCTGGTGTAGGCAGGGAGTGTGGTATATGCACATTAAATGACCATGCCTTTCTTCTTTCCTTCTCTTGAATAAAAATAAACAAATACGTAAGCTTCAGCTGTGTGTCTCACAGTTGAAAAATCAACTGTGTCTCACAAAAGAAAAATCAGAGTGGATCAAGTGGTGAAATTCTTTCAGAAAGTCTATTCCCAGCCATCATTAATCAGAATCCTTCTTGTCTCGTGTGGCTGACCTTTCTACGACAAGATTCTGAAAATGTCACTCTTGGTGCTGAAAACCATTTAGGCAGTGTTGAGACTCCCTGGCATAGCCTACTGCGTGGAGTCCTTCAGGTCTGGCCTCTCCTATCCCTCAGCGTCTGCTGGCCCCTCTCCCAGTCCTCCCACCCCCGCCCCTCACCCCCCATCATGGAGCTACTTATCAGCCCTTCCTCTCTGCACATGCCACTCTCTGGGCAAGAGTGCCTCTTTTCGCACACACCCTGGCCTGCCTTCATCCAGGAATGCCTGCTCTTCTTTTCCCTGGGAGGGCTCCCCTGACCTCCCAGGACTGGATAAAGTATCTTTTGTGTTCCAGTAGCATGCTGAACTCTCCCCAGGAGAGTGCTCAGCCCAGCAGAGGTAGCCCCACACCAGGATCTGAGCTTCTGGAAGACTGAGCCTGTGACATCTCACCCTTGGTCCTGGCATATAGTCAGGTGTTGGTGATTGAAGACTGTTCGCAGTAGAGAGCCCCCAGGGAGGGGACGGTGGGTGCCCATTTGTTCTGCCGCTCATCTTTCCTGTCCTTTGCCAGGGTCTGCTTTCTTGGAAAGCTCCCCAAGCTGGCAGTCTGATCTGAGCTTCTAAGCTCAACAGTTTTGATGCTAAGTCCCCTTCCTTTTAAATGTCGTTCTTTATTGCTGTTGCCATGGTGCTTCAGAAGTTCAAGAGTCTTACTCTTCTCACTCTTTTTCATTGAGACCTCTGTTTAGATGTCTCTGCAACATTCCCATGTATCAGCTTGTGACTTCATCCAAGGTCTTTGATGCCAGCAAAGGCCCAGGCCCACTGGCAGCGGCCTAATGGTGATCTCTTTGGCTGTGTGATTCTTGTAGATGGTCCCTTTCGCAAGCACTTTAAGAGTGGGAAACTTAAAAACATAGCCCCAGGGAGTAAATGTGATCTTGTCACACTGCCGGTTATCCAGAAGCTCAGATTCCCACCCTGGCTCACTCTAATAAGCTCTGGGCAAATTGTTGTACTTCTCCGAGTCTGTTTCCCGGAGAAGTGAAGAATGTGTACCAGCTGTTCAGACGGAGGTTCAGGGATGTGTCAAACGGCAGAGTGAAAGAGAACACCTTCCTGGTCCCTCGGTGGTTTCAGGATGAGGGGAACAGAACAGATTTTTGTGTTAAAATGAATATAGATACTCTTCAGTGGAATGCAAAATCAAGATGAATGTTAAGATGAAACTCAAGATTCTGTTGACAAGAGTCTGAGAAACCCTGACTTCTCTTAAGTGTCCTCCCCCGACCCACTGCTAACTTTCCATAACCCTTTCAGCCTTTGATCTTCTGTCTGTCTTCCAGATAACCCACTTGAGTAGATAACCCTCCCAGTCCTTGACAGTGCTGAGCATGTAAGGCATGGCTATGATTTTAAAGAATGTATTATTTCTCAAGAGATACAGCATTGCATACTAAGCTAAGTGTGGCCAAGAAGCTCTTTGGAATGTGCTTTTAAAAATAGCGAAAGCCATTTATAATTAATTCATCTCAAGTATCTATATATAGCACACTGAAATTCTAGAAAGGCTTCTTTTCTTATGAAGGCAAAGAAAAAAAATCTTTCTACTTAGCTTAAAACAGACCTTATTATCAAGAGTTCAGAATTGGTGGCATCTAAATTAATGAGCTTTTAACCTTGTAGAAAACCTTGAAAGTTAGATTTACCCAACGTAAAACCCTTTGTTTGAAAAGAGCATTCTAGGGTATCATCTTCCTCATCTTCTGTAAGGATTCTATTTCTAATGATGCAAAGCTGGTGTTAGTGTCTGTATCATTTACCTCCCTACCGTGATGAATCACTGATAATTATATGTTAAGGGTTCAGGTTTTTTCCCTTATAGTTCATTCTCGAGTCTTCTAATTATCAGTGGGTTTTCAATATATGTTTGTCTAACATTCTATTAGCTAATAAATAGATCTATTAGACAACCCGTGAATTTAAGGGGCAAGTGGATGGATGGTGCCCATATCAACACCTTCTGCTAAACATTTTTCTCTCCTTGTTTAAAATAAAATCTCTGCTGTTTCTTGAGAAAGAATAATGATATGAAATTAGCAAGAGAAGAAATTGTCCATTTAAAAGGGAAAGATATTAAGTATTTCTGGGTCCTTCTGGGATTCCTCTTAGAAAAGCAAGTGAATCTGGATTTTAGCATCATCTGCTTGACTTGAAGGAAAAAAAAAAGATCAAATTAAAATTATACAGCTGTCAGCATTCAAGCCAGACAGTTCACATTAGGCAGGAAAAACTGCCTTTCTAATACTGATGTAATTAGCTATCGTGCAGATGGAGGTTTCTGTGAATTCTCATCTCCAGTTAGAAAATGGGATGTTGCCTGCCACCTTTCTTTGTCATGAAATGAACTAGGTAGTCTTTTTTTTTTTTTTTTTAATAAATTTGTAAAAAGCCATTTTCAGAAATAGGCCATCTTGTGGCATATTCTGACAAAATATATAATTTGTCTCCTGAGGATGCTGATTTTTATTTATTTATCCTACTTTCACAAGCAGTAATCATTTTTGGAAAAGCGAAGCCAAGTATCTTCAAGCAAACCCTTGAAATAAAAAATTGTGCAAGTTTAATTTGAAAGTTGCATGCTCTTTGATTATGTCCTTTCGATTCTGAGAATTCTAGAGAAACAGATTCTGTATCCTTGGTACAGTTGCATAATTGATTCACTTTTAAATAATTGGATAATTTGAAAAGAGGATGTTTGATCTGTTAGAATCATCATTTCCAGTCCTCTCAAACTTTGTTCAGGTCCTGGAAGGAGATCTTGAAATATGATATAAAACACATTATACTGCCCCACTTTCATTTAATTCCTGTTGTTTTAGGAAAAACTTAAGTCTTTTTTCTTTTGATATTAAAAATAATAGATTAGTATAGATACTTGTAGATCCTTGTCTTGGACACAATTTTAGCAATATAGATGCAAAGGCAGTGACTGGAACAGGCTTTCTTAACTCAATCTTGCTTAAAGGAATGGGGCAAGGAACATCTTTTCCTTACCAATCATCAGAATCAAATACCAAAAGTAGAGAATTTGGACCAAAGAATAGCTTCATTTGAAAATATGGTTTTACCACATAAAAATGATAATCCTTTTCTCTTATCCAAATATCAAGTTTCATTTTAAAATTATGCTTTTGGGAGAATTCCCTGGTGGTCCAGTGGTTAGGACTTGGCACTTTCACTGCTGAGGCCCAGGTTCAGTCCCTGGTTGGGGAACTAAGATCCAGCAAGCTGTTTGGTGCAGCCAAAGCAATTTAATAAAAGATAATTTAAAAAATAAAATAAACTCATGCTTTTTGATCTGGTTGCTTAAGGCCTGACACATAGGAAAAAACAATATGTTTAATTTTTTTTTAATCCATTCCTCTTCTTTGGATACATATCTTTGGATATTTGCATTAGAAGATGACTTCTGTGGTCATCCTGTCTAAAATGGGGACTGCATTTGTGTTCCTCCAGAATCTGTGTTGTTTAGTCACTAAGTCGTATCTTGTCGTATCCATGGGACTCTTGTGACCCCATGGACTGTAGCCCACCAGGCTTCTATGTCCATGTGATTTCCCAGGCAAGAATACTGGAATGGGTTGCCATTTCCTTCTCCAGGAGATCTTCCCAACCCAGGTATCAAATCCGTGTCTCCTGCATTGGCAGGTGGATTCTTTACCACTGAGCTACCTGGGAAGCCCTACTATAAAACCTATACTTGTTCTGAAAGGTGGTTATAGTAACCACCCCTCCCCACTTGGGAATAATCACTAAGTATTTTAAATGCTGTCTCTTGTAAAGAATATTACAGTTAAATCTTTTTTTTCATGGAGTTATGGTTGATTTACTGCCTGTTAATGAAAGTTTTTACCTTAAGTTTTTGGGTATTTTGACCTAGAAAAAATGTTGTTTCCTAAGTCCTAAATACGATTGAATGGAAAAGTATGCTCGTGTTAAGCAGAAGTGTGTGTTGTTCCTTGTGGGAAGATGCCAGTTATTTTCCTTTTGAAGGATGTCTCTGTCATTGAGAGAGTGTATTTTATCCTCCTGCTGTGAGTCTGAGAAATATTGACCAGCCTCTTTCTCACTGGTCTTTCTCTCTGTAGTGTGGCTGTCACCAGGTCCAGAGACGTGCCTTCTTTTGGACCTCCCATCCCCAAAGGGGTCACCTTCCCTAAGTCAAATGTGTTCAGGGACTTCCTTTTGGCCAAAGTGATTAATGCAGAAAATGCTGCTCATAAGTCGGAGAAGTTCCGGGCCATGGCAACCCGGACCCGCCAGGAGTACCTGAAAGACCTGGCAGAGAAGAATGTCACCAACACCCCTATTGACCCATCCGGCAAGTTTCCGTTCATTTCTCTGGCCTCCAAGAAGAAGGAAAAGTCTAAGCCGTACCCAGGAGCTGAGCTCAGCAGCATGGGGGCCATTGTGTGGGCTGTCCGGGCCAAGGACTACAACAAGGCCATGGAGATGGACTGCCTCCTCGGGGTCTCCAATGAGTTTGTCGTCCTCATCGAACAGGAAACAAAGAGTGTGGTTTTCAACTGTTCCTGCAGAGATGTGATAGGGTGGACTTCAACCGACGCCAGCCTCAAAGTCTTCTACGAGAGAGGCGAATGTGTGTCCGTGGAGAGTTTCGTTAGCAATGATGACATCAAAGAGATTGTCAGAAGGCTTCAGGTCAGTGTTTTCCTTCCACTTACGTGCATGTCCCTTTTTCATCAAGCTTTCCATGCAGGTGAGAGCCAAGTTACAGAAGCCCGTCCTGTTTTATTAGGCCCTCTGAAAACTCCCTTCGTGGTGGGAAGGAAGCCAGAGTTTATGTCACACTCGCTTCCCATCATTTTTTTCAGCAGGACAAGTAGCAGAACAAGTGGGGAAGACACCCTGACTGTGCATCTTTGTTGGAAACTCATTTGCATGTGACCTGATCCCATTGCCGTGGTGACTGATGATGTAGCCCAGCCAGTCGGCTTCAGCGGGTGAAAACAGTTGTTGGATTGAGTATCTGCTGCTTTGAATGTCTTAAGGGCAAAATGAGTAGCAGAACACCCATTTTTCTTCACTGCCAGCTCCCTGTAGGTCTCTGTTAGAGGTTTCATTGTAACTTCAGAGAAGCCATTGAGTTCTTTGGACACAACAAGTGTGTTCCTTTGGGCCTAATGAATGGAGATTAGTGAAGGCAAAATAACCAGCCTGCTCTTCAGCTGGCGTTAGAGTATTCAGAAATAACCCTGCTGGCCACGCATACCACTTAAGACCCTAGTGGGTTCATCAGACTGTGATGTCTTTTGTGTTCTTTGTCTAGTTCGTGTCAAAAGGCTGTGAATCGGTGGAGATGACCCTGCGAAGGAATGGGCTGGGACAGCTCGGCTTCCATGTCAACTACGAGGGCATCGTGGCGGATGTGGAGCCTTACGGCTATGCCTGGCAGGCAGGGCTGAGGCAGGGCAGCCGGCTGGTAGAGATCTGCAAGGTGGCCGTGGCCACTCTGAGCCACGAGCAGATGATCGACCTCCTGAGAACATCGGTCACAGTGAAGGTCGTCATCATCCCCCCACATGACGACTGCACCCCGCGGAGGTAGGTCTGAGACTCCGGGGCCATTGGTGTAGCGTGGAGAACATTCCCCAACTGGGTGGGCGTGTAGGGGGGCGTGTGAAGAGCGCTAGGTTACAGGCGATGCTGAAAGTTCCCTCCACGGAAGGTCTGACTCAGGACACAGCTCCCTTTCAGCATGTGGCAACAGCAGCTGGAAGGAATCACCAGTTTGGACCATTCCCAGGATTTACATCTCTGGGTATATAAAGTCACCGTCAGAGACAGAGAAGTCTGGTAAATATCCCCTTTAAACATCTTGCTCCAGTAGCTGAGAAACATGGAACATTTGATGTTAAGAGACACTCAGCATGACAAACTGTCAGACTCTTTTCTTTTGTGTTCCGTGACCCTGCTTCTTCTGCATCTCCCATTTGTAGCCAGTTGCTGTCCAGAACTCTTGAAGTACTGTTTTTGACCCCTGCTGTCTCAGCCTGGAGGGCTGAATGTGACTTCCCAAGCTTTTTCTTAAGTGTATCTGCATGTGTCAGAAATCGACTTCAGAGAAGCTAGCCCCGCTCTTGATGCCGGGACAGTGTAGTTCCCCAACTTCACAGAGGGGAGCCCAGGAGCTCCCCGCCCCTCCCAGCTTCTGCCAAGCCTGCAGCACTGTTGAAAATTTAATTTCTCTGTCTCTGGGGAGATTTCCTGATGGAACAGATTTAATCAACTGTTTCTTTCCTCCTTTGAACATGCACATGTTATTTTTGCTAGGTTTTTTTTTTTTTTCCAATCTGTTAGTTTGGTTTAAACCCGTTATTTTCTAAGAGTTCCTCTTAGGCTTTGGCAATTAATGCTTAGACTTTCTAAGGCCAAGACAATATTCTTATGCTATTTTTCCCCCCAAAACAGGACCAGTCCTGCACCTGAGCTTTTATAGATTCACGAATGTCAAATGATAGAATGTGTAAACAGTTAGGATGGGTTATTTATGCTATTTAAAAAGTAAGCAGCAATGGCAGTATCAGTGTACTTCAGTTCTTCAGACCAAGTGTTACAGGCCAGACTGTGCTCAGGATGGTATTTAGTACTGCTTACCTCCTAGGTGGATGTGCCGATGTCAGAGTGTGGTGAAAATCCCCTTCTCTGATAGTTTTAAGAACTGCTCCCTTTCTGATGACTGGATTTCCCTGGAAACCAAAATTTATATCCAGAACTTTTTGTTTTAGCTATTTCGAGGGCAGGGAGGGTTTATTCTGAAACTACCTTCATTTCCTCAAGCACATAGTATAAATGTTAAGTATTTTGCTTAACTGCAATTCAAGAATGACTCGAGTGCAATCGGAAAGGCAACTAGGTCCTTGCAGCACTCTCCAAGTGCTCTGTGATCCTCTTTCTCTTTTTTTGGCCTGTTTTCCATCCCATTGTCTCTGCTGTGAATTGTCTACTTAATAGTCTATATGTCTAAGCAGTCACTGATAAACTGGAGAAAATAACCAAGCCATGTAACTTGCCCGGGCTTCCCTGGTAGCTCAGCTGTTAAAGAATCCACCTACAATGCAGGAGACCCCAGTTCAATTCCTGGGTTGGGAAGATCCGCTGGAGACAGGATAGGCTCCCCACTCCAGTATTCATGGACCCCCCCCCCCCCGCCCCCGGTGGCTCTGTCGGTAAAGAATCCATCTGCAATGCGGGAGACCTGGGTTGGGAAAATCCCCTGGAGAAAGGAACAGCTACCCACTCCAGTATTCTGGCCTGGAGAATTCCAAGGACTATATAGTCCATGGGGTCGCAGAGAGTCAGACACGACTGAGTGACTTTCACTTTCACTTTTCATATAAACTGACAGCCTTAGGTACAGAGGCTGCTGGTCTAAGGACTAATCTACTCAAAAGGAAGCCTGTTGGTCGTCAGATGCCATCTGTCTGCTCAGGGGTCCTTCCCTTGTTTCTTGGCTCTTCAGTTCATGGGGAGAGACAAATAGATGTGTATGTGAGAGGAAATGGGATGGAATGGGCAACATTACTGACACTGAACTGTGAATAGTAGTTACTAGAAAGATGGGTCCATGGCAGGAGGTGGTTTGTCTACCACAGAATACTAGACTAGATATATTTGCTGTGTGTATTGATAAAAACAAGTAATATTTGCTGAGTTATTACTTTAATATGCCAGGCCCTAGAAAAAAGCACTTTTATATGGATTAGCAAATTTAATCCATGTAACATCCCTGTGAAGTAATAGTATTAATATTACTCCTAGTTAAAGGAAACCCACAGCCAGAAAGGTTAGTGACTCCCCAGCCTCATCTGGCAAATCCAGGTCTAACTTGAGAATCCAAACTCTTAGCTTTGTATGCTTGGGACAGAAATCCTTTCCCTATGTACCAGTGGAAGCAGGATATGCTGGTAAACTGGCTTTCTGGGGGAAAGAACCTTGGTTTGTAGTATTTGCTGATTCCCACGGTGCAGATACTCCCGCTGTGGCCGATTTCAAGCTACCAACATGCCACCCCTGAATGCACACTTGGGATGGATGCTCAGAGTCTGATCCTACAAACCAGGGCTGGCCGGCTCCAGCACAGCCTTTGTGGATAAGCTGTATTTTCCTTCATCGCCCCTTATGGCTTCTGGGGCATCATTGTCATCCTCTAGTAGCCACAGAGCCGGCAGTGCTGGGGACAGAAGAGTGTTAGGAACCTGCCCCCATGAAGGTGTGGGATGGGGGGCTGATGAGCGCACTGCACAGCCCCGCGGGCCTCGGAGATGCACTGTGGCCCTTTCACTAGAGTTTCCACCTGAGACACCATGACCGACCTTCTAGGTGGGTCTATAATGATGCCCTGCATGCCTCTGGAGGACCAGAAGCCCGCTCTCCCCTTCCCTCCCTTAGAGACAACTTCAAAGGAACAGCTGAAGCATTAACACCTTGCTACAATTTTCAGCAAAATAAGATAATGCTCTTCTGTCACTTTTTTTTCCTCTCCTCCGCACTTCACACTCCCACGACTGTTTTGCTCGCAGCTAATTTCTCTGCTCTTTGACTAGTCACTCTCCCCTCTGTCAGCTGGTGCTGCCGCTCCAGGGCCAGGAAGAGCAGGCCTCCTGGAAACACGCTGCCCTCCCTCCCCCGCTGCGTGTTTCTCAGGGTCCCCGGGACCCTGGGGTCATAGGGCCCAGGCTCTAGCATGGGGATTGTATGTAATCACCAACATCCATGTATGCTCACACGGAGGCATCACTAGTTTTGGAAAGGCAAAGTTTTTTTTTTTTGTTTGTTTTTAATGAAAAGGCCAGTTAAACAACAATAAAGTGGGGCTTCAGCAACACCTGTAAAGTCCAACTCTTCTCCTTGTCCTCAGGAAACAGGCAGACCCTCCATGATTGCTCCCACAGGAAAGTGTATTAAAGAGAAGATGGGACAGGGGAAGTAAAGCAAAATTCCTGAGGCCCTACTATGTACTGGGTTTTTGAAAAAGTCTTCATGGCAGCCTCATTTCCATTGAAACAGTGAGCAGAATGAGGGTTGCAGAGGTTTAGTAACTGTGCAGAGAGTGAGCATGGGCAACTAGGGTGATGGCATGATGGAAGCAGTCCTGCAGAAACAGGTTTGGGATTTATCTGTGGACTTCCCCAGACGGCTCCCCCCAGGGAGTGAGATGTCGCACTGCTTGGGGGAGCCCCCACCCCGTCCATCGCCAGTGGGAGTGTATGACCAGCTCTATGTCTTGGTATCTGTGACCACCGACTCGAGCAGACATTCTTGTGGCAAGATGAGAAACACCTAGATAGCAGATTCGGTTGGGATGCTCTGAATGGTATTGCGTGGGAGTGGTGGCCCTTCATTCTGCTGAGGGTCACCAGCCTTTGGATTATTTTTTTAATTGAAATATAGTTGGTTTACGTTGAGTGTTAGTTTCAGATGTACAGCCATGATTCAGTTAATTTATACATATATATATATATATATATATATATTCTTTTTCAGATTCTTTTCCCTTATAGGTTACTACAAAATAATTGAGTATACAGTTCCCTGAGGAAAGCAATCAAGGGCCATTCAAGTGGAAAAGCTAAAAACAAATTACCTGAAAGGACCAAATTACTTTTTAAGTAAGAATTGATTGCAAAGGTTTTTTCCTCATTTTAAAAAACAAGTATTGCAACGTGCAGCAGCATCCTGCTTTAGAGTGAGAAGGGCTGTTAGAAACCATCTGGTTCAAGTCTCTGATTTTTTTAGATGAGGAACTTTGGTTCAAAGAAATTAAGTTGGTTTTTTTTTTTTTTATTCCCAAGCCAAAATCACATGTTTTATTAGAGATATAGCTGTCCCCAAGCACCCAACTTTTCTGATTCAAGAGTCCAGTATTGTGATGGTCTGTTCAGTATACCACTCAGCTGATTTTCTATCTGTATTTCTTAAGGTCTTAAGGATGAAGGAGAGAGCAATGGGTAGTAAGAAATTAAAGGAAAAAGTTAGAATAAAAAAGCTAAAAAAAGAAAGAAGATGGGGTGACTTTTCAATGAAGTTAGGGTTTCAGCTTGTCACTTTGTGTCACTTTTAGTACTTAAAGTTTAATTCCTGTTGATTGTAGCTCTTTGAGAACTGTTGGTATTTTGTCATGGGCTATGCCCCAAATGAAATGCAATAGTCAAATGTAGGATGAAGTTTGGGGATCTGGAATAGAGATATTCTTTAGTTAGTGACTGAAATAAGACTAACCTACAAGTAGACTTATTCTGTGGATTCAAATCCTGGCTCTGCCACTTCTTCTTGGCTGTGTAGTCTTTGCAAATTAATCTCTGCAGGCCTCCATTTCCTCATCTGATCCACAGGGATAGTGATACTCAGACCTGAGAGTTGTTACAGCAGAGCCAGATTAGTGCTAGCCAGTCATGAGCTGTAAGCATCATGAGTTTTTGCTGTTCAATGCCAGAGTTTACTTGGAGTAACACGATACAAATCCCTCTGTGAATTTTCACGTGTGTCATGAAAAGCCAGCTTTTATCTTTGTCCTTCAGTGTACTGCCCGCTTCTGGATTCCATATATCATTCTTATATTTTACAGAGATGAGTAAGGGAGCAGAAGCTAGTGGTGGCCTGCCGCCATGGAGGGCAGTCAGAAGTGGCAGGATGGCAAGGGCTTAGCCCTGTGAAATCTTTGCTTTTCTGTCTCTGTAAATGCATCTTCCCCCCCTGCTTTGGCCTTATCATGCTTGATTCTATAATTATGGAATATGCAGAAGGTTTCTAGTAATATGCTAAGAGCAGTGGGGATGAAATATAGACTACAGAGAAGACAAAATCTCTGGCTTAATGAGATCTTTTGACCAGTTTTAGTTTTAAATGTGATGCAGCTTAAAGAGTACTTGAACTAGAAGAAAATAGAGTAATTACCAATTGCAAGTCTTCCATTTTACAAAGAAACTAAGGCCCCAAAGCAGATATTGTCTATTTGGTATTATGTTATTATTGTTTCTATTTTATTTATTTACTTACTTTTCTATCCTGATGCATTATGGGCTGCAATCAGCCTATGAAGGTATAGAATTAAAATTCATTGAGGGGATCTCTGTGGATGTGTGGAAGGGGGGTGGGGAAAGGGAGAAGGTAAATTGAAAACTGGCCTGGGGGAAATTTTTGAAAAGTTAATACCCCAGGATATGTAGTAAAGTTCGGTACATACACATGTAAATCCATGGCTGATTCATGTAAATGTATGGCAAAAACCACTACAATATTGTAAAGTAATTAGCCTCCAACTAATAAAAATAAATGAAAAAAAAATAAAGTTTGGTACATATTCTGTATTTGTGTTGGTTCCTTGCAGCCGACAGAAAGGGGTGTAGATGGTATGGTCCATTGAGTTTATAAGTTAAATAGACCATCGCAGAGGAAAAGCAAAGCTCACCATAATTTTGAGGTGGAGAGAAATTTTTCCATGCATTATCATAAATTTGTGTTAAGATTCTTTTGGCAAGCTACAACATTCTTGCATTGTATTTCCTGATCCAGAACCCTAGATAATGTATGATCAGAAATGAAAGGTTCATATATACTATGGTAGCACCTGTGTTAACAGCCAACCATGTGGCGATGCATATTTTTGTCAGAAATATTGAATCAAAGCTGGATACTATATCAGAGCCTAAGGTGAAAATCCGTCATTTCAGAGAAAAGGATTATGTAAGAAGTCAGTAACTTCTGAAAGTAATGTCAAGTGGGCCATACAGTGTTCTGCAAACTGCAGGGTGTAACTCTTAAAAAGACCATGTTTAAGAGGTTGTATCCAGTGTATTTTTTTCTTTAATGAAACGGATTAACACGGAATATAGCAGAATGGAAGCTATCAGAGGAGGGTTGTGTGTATTTATGGTTGTGCTGTATCACAGTATAAAATGTATTTGTCATTCAGATTGTGGTCCAAAAAGTTCAAAAGCCATTGTCATCCAAGCATAAAAGAGGCACAGCAGAGTCTTGGGCATAGGGTCAGATTAGGGGTGACCTAGGCTTTGGCGGGGGTTGGAGGGAGTGGCAAAGAAGCTCCAAGCAGAGGTGCCCGTTAGAGACTTGGGCTGAGACTGAGGAGGGCAAGGACCCCAGCAAACCCACGTGTCCAGAAGCGGCGCTTTTCAAAACCTGTGGCTGTCATGAGGGTGAGGGAAAGAACCTTTGTGATTGTTGGGAGTCTTACCCTGAAATACACGGGCAAGGTCATGAACAGGGGGGACCATTCCATCGTGCTCATTTTCCCACCAACAAGAGCCCCTTCCCCAGATGAAAACCAGGCCTCCAGCTGGAGGCTCTATGGACGTGCCTGTCCAGTACAAGAGCCTTGAGCCATCTGTGGCTACAGAGCCATTGTAACGTGGCTGGTCCCAAAGGAGCTGTGCCCCAAGTGTAAAATGCACTCCAAGTTTACAAGGATGTAAAATCTCTCGTTAATTTTTTAAATACTGATTTATTGATCGCTTGTTGAAATGATAGCATTTTGGATATATTGTGTTAAGTAAAATGTATTCTTGAACTGAATTCACCTGCTTCATTTTGCTTTTGTGATGTGTCTGCTGGACGTTTAAAGATTATGTACATGGCTTCTGTCGGTGGCTCCTACTGTATTTCTGTTGGACGGCGCTGGTCTGGACTTTCCTTATGCTGCCTCTAAATATCCTCTTAAAGGACTGTTTTGCTATTACTCTTAACCTTTCCTTTCGAGATTTTTCCACATGCTTCTCAATCTTCGAAATGTCTTTAAGAAAAAATGTCTTTTTTTCTCCCACTTAGTGATTAAATTCAAATGCACACTTTGAGTTAATGCTTTGGTGAGAATAGATTTTTTTTTTTCCCCCTCCCAGTAATTTGCCTATCAGTCAAGTCAGTAATGGATTGAACCTTCCTTGGTTGTTTGGGGAAAGGGACTAGAAAGTGGGTTCCTCCTTTCTTAAGGTTTGGGGATTGGGGCCATGGCACAAAAAAAGGGTAAAATGATGGGAGACAGTTGTGTGCCCGCCATTCATTTCACTCAGGCTGCTGCCTGGGGCCGGCCCTGCTATGAGAGATTTCTGGCTTTCAGGGAGCTGGGGGGAGGCCTGATTTTAGATTATGCTTTGTTCCCCAGCAATTTGATAATTTTTTATTTGATAATTGCTAATTTCAATAACTGGCACTTTTTTTTTCTCCTCCTGAGCTAAATTTGGCTCTCGGTTTGGATTTCAAGATTTCTCCCTACTTATTTTTGACTGTTGGGATCCCAAGAAATTCAAAACTATATACCCTTTTCGATCCTTAATCATAAGGGAAGGATCTAAAGCTTCCTTGTGATTAAGGATGTAAAGCCGCCTGTTTCCTCCGAGGCCCCGTCTTAGAGGTCTGCTCCCCCCATATACTGTCCTGCCACCTTCCGTCCCCAGGTCACAATGCCAACTCTACCCCTGCTCCACCCGCACCCCCCCACCCCCACCAGGGCGACCACAGGTCTCACTGTCTGTCCAGGATTCCATATCTCAAGTCCAGTATTTGGAACTGAGCAAAGGAAAATATGGGTATAATGCTTCTGCGGATTCTGGTTTTTGAAAGGAAAATGATTGTAGGGCTTCATGATTGAAAGATGGTTTGAAACCAGAAATGAAGTGTTTGATGCGTTTTAACTGTTCATGAGAATCCGTGTGGTTCTTCCAACAAGCAGAAGCAATATTGACGTTTCTTCTCTCTATACCCTCCCCCTAGGAGTTGCTCTGAGACCTACCGCATGCCAGTGATGGAGTACAAAATGAACGAAGGGGTGTCCTACGAATTCAAGTTTCCCTTTCGAAATAACAACAAGTGGCAGAGGAATGCCAACAAGGGGCCGCATTCACCTCAAGTCCCGTCCCAGGTGCAGAGTCCCATGACCTCGAGGCTGAACACCGGGAAGGCGGACGGGAAGATGCCTCCTCCGGAAAGAGCCGCCAACATCCCCCGCAGCATCTCTAGCGATGGGCGCCCGCTGGAGAGGCGGTGAGTGTGTCTTTCAAGGTTTGCCCTGAATCTCTGCCCCAGATTTAAATATCTCCAGGCCCAGAAGTACCAGTGTTTGAGCTGCCCATATTTTACTAGAAATCAAAAATTAAAACTGAGATGCATGCACTAGTGGTCTTCAAACCATGGTAGCATTCTGAAGCCAGCAGGGTAAATGAAGATGTGTTCCAGCAAAGCATTTGGCCTTGTGTAATGGCATCTGGGCTTTGCTCTTTCATTTTGCTGTGATACCAACAGAAATCATCATTGCACACTTAGGAGCCATATGAACTAGAACTTGTCAGTCACTTTGAGGTGACATTGACAACATCATCATCTTTGACCTGTAGAGGATTAGTGATACGATTGCAGCAACAGAAGGTTTTTGGTTGAGTGTCTGTGTTTGTGTTTGTGTTACTTTGTTATAAAGAATTGTGAGAAGGGAAAGCCGCTAGTGTAGTACAAACATACTTTCCACTGCTCTGAATGCAGAAGAAAATAGTGGATGTTAGAACACTCAGTCCTGAGTAAAGTAATTAAAAAGAGCAGGTAGGGATTGAGGGATCCCAGAAAGTAACAGACCAAGGTTGGTCGTTAATCCTCACAGATCATATCTGGTTAATTCTTTCTTAACCAGGATGCCCTAGCATTTTGTCTCAAATTCACTACAAAATGCAGCACCATGAACTAAGAACCTAGGGCAAAAATTATAAGTGCTCTTAAAATGTGAATACATATGGACTGTATAATTTTAAGTCATTGTACTGTAAATTCAGACACTCCAAATTACCTCGACTACAGTTTAACACAGTAATCTGCTAGTCCTCTGCTAGAAGAAGCTGACTTCTTTCTGTACATGTACTGCCCTTTCCCCATCATTGTGCTTGTCTTGATCACACCTCTGTGTGTTTTTGTGGTACCCACTCTGCAGAGGGGATCAGGAACCCTCAGAGCTGGCAGGGAGAAGTCTCTGTTCCAGAAGCTGCTGTGGAATGAAGAAAGCTCCCTATGGAGCCAAAATGTGAGCCTGACTCCAGCCAGAACAGGGCGCCAAGGAAAACGTCCCAGCGATGCTTCAGAAGTCATTGGTTCAGACTGAGAGCAGAAAGTTGGAGGTTTTCAAAACCACACTATGATGTCTTTTATCTTAAAAGACATAAAACATTGACACTTAACTATTTCAGAAACACTAGAATACCATGTAGAAATAATCTGATCAAAACAAAAACAGACAAGCAAAAAAAAAAACCCTAGTTGTCTTTCTAAAATTCCTCATATAATCCTGGGAATTTATTTACAGAGCCTTGCTATTTATCTCAATAAAAGATTCATCTCCCAAAGTGGCTACATTCCCATCTGGACTCCTCTTGCTTTCATTATTTTCAGGAAGGAATAGCATCCAAGTGATCGCTGAATAAATTCTTTGTTCTGCACATCCCAAACTTGGCTCCCTCTGAGGTGTGTGTTAACTGGAATTCATGATTTGGCCCACATTTTGAAAGATGAACCTAGGAAACCGTTGTTTAGAGAAGGACCTTTTGTTCCTCTCAATGCTATTTTCTTTCTTTCCAAGACAGTCATCAGGAATTTACGAGTGAAATCAGTTTCACGTTATTTTATATGATATTCCATATAATAAAATAGCAGAATGTATTTTGATCCCATGTTGAATTTAATTTCTGCAACAGAAACTAAAGCTTATGGCTGAATGTACTGACCTGCGAAAGTGAAAATATTTTTTGTAGCTTCTTATCCTCTCAGGATGCAGGCAAGTGCTATAGAATGCATCACTCCATTTGTAGAAGTTCTTTCTGTGGATGTTTTTTCTTTCTGTGGATGTTTGTGTGTACCTTTCCCATAACTCTATCCAAAGGATAGGGAATTCTCATGCTCTCCCTGTAAGACTGTAATAGCCCTGTGGCTCTCCAAGGCATAAGATGAAACTGGCAGAAGTGAGGCTACCAATGGTTTTTGGAAAATTTGACCCCTACCAAGTCTTCTTAGTTTCAGATATCCTTTAAGACACTGGACTAGGATTTCAGATCTAACGATGGAGGGCTTGTAACGCTAAGCTCTAAATTTTCAGATTATTTGTCTCCTCTTCATTTTGAAGGGTATGGAATTAGATGGCTGTTCTCTCGCAAAAATTTAAGAGTTTAATGTCCTATCCCATCATTCCTAACTTTCAGTAAAGCATTATTTCTTATTTAAGTTTTAACTTTGAGGCATACATAGAAGGTACTGTTTGAGAAATAGTACCGAGTGAGTATTCAGTAGACTCCTGACATTCACCAGGAATACTTCCCGAGTCCTCCATTAAGACCTAGAGTCATAAAATAGACCTGAGAATATCATTTCCTCCATGAAACATAGTAAAATAAAACTAAAAATTTTAAGCATTCCCTTCCTAGTTCTACTGAGAACAAATTACCTTACTGCAACATGGATGTGATGCTCCTGGCTATCCATACCTCCCCATCTGACTCTCCCCCTTCATCCCAGCCCTGCCCCTAGATACCATTTGCCTTTGTACCTGGGCCGTCTGTAGAGTGATACGGACCTTTCAGATGAATCATAAGTGGTCAAAACAGATGCCAAGGTCTGCCGTTCCCTGAACCTTACCTTACCAGTAGTAGTATATGCCTGATACTGAGACTAAAGGATGGTCCCTTGGTATCAGTATAGGATTGGTTCAGAACCTCCCTGGATACCAAAACCTGCAGCTGCTCAAGTCCTGTAATTAACCCTCACATCCTCAGCAGGTCTGCAGATCATGAACATAGTAGTATATGCATTGAAAAAAATTTCCTGTAGAAGTGAGCCTATGCAGTTCAAACCCATATTGTTCAAGGGTCAGCTATATTGCCTTTACGTGGTTGGTTTGTTTCATTTATTTTTCTCCCCCAGGTCAGGCAAGTTGTATTAAACTGTAGAGAACCAGCTTATTTAGGATGAAGTGTGCAGCCACCTCAAGCCTACTCTGCACATGCTACACAAATCTGCCTACTTCATTCACCACGACTGGACACAGCACAATTCATTTTAAATGAAAACTGAATATACTGCTTGTAGAAACTTAATTTACTGCTTGTAGAAGCATAGTTTTCTTGAATTGTATGCAAGTTCCCAGACTTAACGGTCATTAGAAACAAAGAAAAAAATACTTGTGGAACAGATTATCCTTTTTCACAATTTTTATGACAAACTAAAAGGTGTTGTTCCTATTTGGAGTTTCTAACAAGAATTATTTAACTGAATTTTGCTCTCTATACATTGATTAGAGAAACTGATACAGTAGGAGTAGATGACCCATTTGCCATCTAAATAGAATAAAGTCTGATTAGATTTGGTTTAAATATAAGAGCTTTATGCTATCTAGGTGGCCTTTCAAGTGTATAATTTTATGGTATTTGTGGGAGAAGTTCTTATTGACAGAATTATTATTTTTGTTCAGTAGCTAAATTGTGTCTGATTCTTTTTGACCCCATGGACTGCAGCATGCCAGGCTTACTGTCTGCATCAGGTGGCCAAAGTATTGGAACTTCAGCATCAGTCCTTCCAATGAATATTCAGGGTTGATCTCCTTTAGAATTGGCTGTTTTGATTTCCTTGCTGTCCAAGGGACTTTCAAGAGTCCCAGCACCACAATTCAAAAGCATCAAGAATTGACAAAATTAATATTTAACAAAAACAGTTGATATGGTGCAATCTCTATTTTGGCCTCAAATATATCTTGAGTGTAAGGATAGTACTGAATTTAAGTTAGCTGGCTGTGGTACACTGAACTTAACACATTACTCTGTTTAAACATAATATGGGATTAGTAATACAACCCTGATCGGTGTTAATATGCTCAGAAAAGCTTAAGTATTTTGGGGGTTTTGCATAAACAACAGGCATGTTGGCATATAAAAGAATTTTCCTTTCTCCTTTTTGTAGATGAAGTATTGCCAAGCTTTCTATAAATATTTAGAGTCAGATCATACTGAACCAATGCTGCTTTTGCATTTTACCTGGATGCCATCCTCTCCCCCTTTCTCCACTGCATTTAGCTTTCAGCAGCTGGATGGAATGTTGCTTCCTAAACAGTTACAGCTGGCTACACTTGCAGCCTCCCTAATGCCCTCCTCTGCAGATGTCTGCACCATGCAGGGCATGAAGATCGTGCCTAGAGGATATTGTTGAAACAAACGCAAATAGTTCTTCTATTTCTGTTTCAGTATCCATTAACAAAAATTCCCCTTCCCCCACCCCTAGGCCCTTACCATTCTACTTTCTGTGATTTTGACTATCTTGGTACCTCACATAAATAGAAAATTTACCTTAGTGGAATCATCCACTGTTTGTCCTTTGGGGACTGGTTTATTTCACTTTAGCATAATGTATTCAGGCTTCATTCATGTTGTAGCATATGTTGAGTTTTCCTTCTTGCTTATTAGCTCAGGCTACTGTAACAAAATACCATAGATTCAGTGGCTTATACAACAGACATTTACTTGTGGAGTCTGGAAATTCCAAAATCAAGGTTCCAAAAGGTGTGATTCTTGGTGAGGACCCTCTTCTTGGCTTGTAAAAAGCACCTTCTTGCTGTGTCCTCACATGGCAAAGAGAGGAAGCTCTGGTTTCTTGCCCCTCTTATAAGGGCACTCATTGCATCATGGGGGCTCCACCCTTATGACCTCATCTTAACCTAATTACCTCCCAAAGGCCCCACCTCCTAATGTCATTACACTGGGGTTAGGATTTCAACACAGGAATTCGGTGAGGAGTGAGGGTGGGGGGATCCCCAGGTGGCACAGTGGTAAAGAATCCACCTGCCAGTGCAGAAGCCACAGAAGACAGAGGTTTGATTCCTGGGTCAAGAAGATCCCCTGGAGGAGGGCATGGCAACCCACTCCAGTGTTCTTGCCTGGATAATCCCATGGACAGAGGAGCCTGACTGGCAAAGAGTCAGACACAACTGAGCACACATGCACACGGGTGGGTGAGGGGCACATTAAGTCCTTAACCTTTCCCTTTTTCAAGAATGAGTAGTATTCCATTGTATGTATGTACCACATTGCTTATCCATTCATCCATTAATGGACACTTGGGTAAATCAGTTTATAAAATTCAAAAGAAGGTAAAAGTGAAACACTATAATCTGATAAAGTCATAGAATTGAAGCTTAGATTTAAGTAGAATTTTTGCTTTTTATTGACTTAATTGCCCCAGCTCTCCAAAGGAGTGAATGCACTCTGGCATCCACACTGGCATCACTTTAGATGATTTGCAAGTTCACACTTTTAGAGTGGACTTTCCAGGTGGCGCTAGTGGTAAAGAACCTGTCTGCCAATGCTGGAGACCCAAGAGATGCGGATTCGATTTCTGGGTCAGAAAGATTCCTTGGAGGAGGGCGTGGTGACCTATTCCAGGATTCTTGCCTGGAGAATCCCATCAACAGGGGAGCCTGGCAGGCTACAGCGCATGGAGTCCCAGAGAGTCAGACACGACTGAAGCAACTTAGCACACACTCACGCACTTTTAGATTAGAGTGTGATTAGAGTGTGAAGGTGTTTTCTATTCAAGCATTCGGGAAAGGGACGCAGTGGCCTGAGCCTGGCATGCCTCCCAGCTCCCTTTCTTTTACAAACCGTAGAGTGGCCCGGGGAACAAGCCCAGGGTACTATAAAGCCGAGGTACTGTAGTTACTGTGTTCAATCTGAGCTGGTCGGACAGGCCTGGCACATAGTGCGTCTTAGAAACTGGTAGTTGCCGTCTTCCTTGGTGTCGTTTTGTGGGTACTCTTCTAAATACAGCTGCCTGGGGGTGGAAGGGGGCTCTAGTTCCAGTTGGGGACTTAGGGGAGAGGATAGAGCTAGCCAGACCGGGCTCATGAGTCAGTCTGCAGCTAATCCAGGCCATGCATGTGGTGTGAGTCAGTGTGTTTGCAAGGAGCGGGTTGTGCCGTCTTGAGCACCAGCTAACCTCGGTGAGACGGAGGATGAGTTCAGGAGACCTGCTGTGCTGGGAACAATCGTGGCGAGCTGTGCAGTTGTGGAAGGAAATGCTGCAAAAACCATCCGGTGAGTTGGAATAGCCTGAGAGATGAGTTTGAAAAAAGCTGGGAAGGGCAGCAAGGTGGCCAGTGGGCGTATTGTTCTGTGTGTCAGAGAGTTGTTCTTCTGAATGTGTCTAGCAGTGGGGTCTTGCCCTCATCCCTTTTAAGGGAGTTCTGTGTTAGGAGCCACCCAGGGAGGCTGGCCTGCTCACACCTTATGGGAAGGGTCTGAAGGGCCCATAGTGGCCCTGAGGCTTCCTCCAGAAGCACCCCTTGTCCACGGCCCACACCTGACGAGGGGCAGGCCTTCCCAGAAGCCAGATGCGACCCGTGTCCTGCTGTAGCCCTCACTCTTGTGAGAAGGTAGCAGGCGTCCTAGGCCCTTTGTCCAACGAGGGCACATAACCCATACAGACACATTTACCATCAGGAATTTCAACAACTCTCAGGGGTAAAAAAAAGTGTATCCTGCTCCCTTATATCTGAAACCACTGACATGTTTTCTTTAACATGTGTCGATTGCACCGCGCGTGTATAAATATGTGGAAATTAGTGATGCTGAACACAGGTGAGCCACCTAGACCTACCCCACAGTCATCAGTGTGAAATTTTGCCATAAGCCTCTTATTGAGAACCTGGGATAATGACCAGTCTGACCACGGTCTGCCTCCACTCGTGGAAATCCCTCCGTGTGGTGAGAAAGTGGCAGTCTGCCATCCGACTGTCGTTAAAATATTGGCCACTCCAGTATTCTTACATGGAAAATTTCATGGACAAAGGAGCCTGGTGGACTATAGCCAGTGGGGTCGCAGAGAGTCCGGCGTGACTGAGTGAGCGTGAACAGAGACGCTTCGGGCACTTGCACAGAGCGGGTGGGGGTCTTAGGACCCCTTGAGGAAGGGGCACACCAACAACCAACAGCATAGAGGCCATCCCCGCGTTCTGCATTGTGGCTTCTGCATCCCTGTTTTTGTGTGATGCAACGGGATTGAGTTTATTTTTAGTTTCTTCCAATTTGTAAAAGCCTAGCATGCCCCAGGAGACCACTTAACTTCTCCTCACCAAAGGGTTTGGTTGTGACCCTCTTCATGAAGTATTTGAACATTGGTGAAGGGAAGAACCAACTAAAATTCAAGAGGCTAGTATTTGTGGTGGGCTAACAGATTCTTTCTATATGGAAATCTCATTAATTTTAGGCTCATGTCATCAGTTCTATTGTGCCTTAGCAAAAAATAAAGGACTGTGTTTGGTCATTGCCCGCCATCTCAGGGGCTACAGGGCCAGCTCTGACCACACTGCTGCTTTGCTGCAGAACCTTCTAACCTGTTGCCTAACAGATGAATTTGTGCTCCCTCAGTTTACCAAACGTGGGCCCACCTTACCAGACACATTTCTCCTCCCGGGCACAGCCTGCACCAATCTCCTACCTGCGTCAAGTGTTCTAGCCAAAGATACCGCTGTGGTGGCCACATACGCCTTCCTGTTCCTGTGTCCTAAGTCTTGACTTCTGTGAAAATCCTTTGTTTCCTACAAAATGCATCTCAAATGCATTTCCTCACAAAGCTTGCTTTCCCCATAGGATCTGACCTCTAACCTGCCTGAGCTGCCTCTGCATTCAATTTGAACTGCCCTTGTGACAATAACATTCTACTTGCATTTTGCTTAAGAGCTATAGGCAGCTGTTTTTTTACTGAGCTCGTATTCTGTGCAACGCTCTGATCAAAGTCCCTCACGTTGAGTTTTTCTCAGCTGATCCACCCAGCCACCCAGTAAGTTGGTTGCTGTTTACTCCTTTTACAGACAAGAATGCCCGGGGATTGAGAGATGGAGTCATTTGTGCAGAGTCCTGGCTGGTTTGTGGTGAAGCTGAGATTAGCACCATCAGAGCCCCATCTTAGCCACCATGTTGCAAGAATGAAATCTACCACCAGACATAGGTGGTGCTGAAGAAATACTTGCCAAGTTTGAAAGTGAGAATTAGTAAAAAGTGGCGAAGAGAAGGAGTGAAATGAGTAATCACCAGTATTTGTAAACTAACAAAAGTTGATTTTGTTGTAGATTATTAACATGCATTTCCTATAAAGCATTCATAGCTCAGTTGGTAAAGAATCCACCTGCAGTTCAGGAGACCCCAGTTCGATTCCTGGGTCGGGAAGATCCGCTGGAGAAGGGATAGGCTACCCACTCCAGTATTCTTGGGCTTCCTTTGTGGCTCAGCTGGTAAAGAATCCGCCTGCAATGCAGGAGACCTGGGTTCAATCCCTGGGTTGGGAAGATCCCCTGGAGAAGGGAAAGGCTACCTACCCAGTATTCTGGTCTGGAGACTTCTGTGGACTATATAGTCCATGGGGTTGCAAAGAGTCAGACACAACTGAGCAACTTTCACTACTAAAATGTGTCGTTAAAAAAATACTTAGGTCTTAAAAAAAAAAGAAAGAAATATTTGCTAGATAAATGCATTCATGTTTACACGCTAAGGGGGCCCAGCCACATGCAGTCAGGGGCAGCTTCAGGTATGTGCACAGGGCCCCACACTTGGACGGGTCCATGCTGGGTTTAATGCTCTGCTGTCGCTGTCTTGAAAGTTTCAGTGCATTTGAACAAGGAGACCCGAGATTTCATTTGCACTGGTCCCCACAAATGATGTAGCTAGTGCTGTCTGCAGTCCATTTTTATGTTCTGTAGAGTCACCCTTAGATATAAAGTTGACTCATCTCAGGAGGCACCCATGATGTGTGCTGGGCTGTGAACCTCTGACGGCTTGCCAGCAGCTGGGAAGTGATGATCCATTTATCTCAGTGTGATGAACCACGGTATTTTCCTAACTGTATGAGAGTTACGCATGGTTGTAAACTGATCTTGTCCCAGGAGGCTTGTCAGAACAGGATTTCAGTGGTCCAGTCTGAATAGCTGGTAGGAATTGTATGGTCAGAAAGCCAGGGATAGCTCTGGTTCACAAAGTTAGGAAGAGACGAAAAGACGGAGGGGTGAGTTGCTCGGATTCGAACACAACTTGTTCAAACTCTAGTCTGAATACAGCACCAAGTGATGTTACGTTGAATCATTTTAGAGAATTTTGTTTAACAGAATTCTGGGAAGAATCCCGGCTGATATGCATTGCTAAAGACAGACTTGAACTGAATCCTGTTCCCTGGGTGAATAGCGTTTTAATTGCTAAGTTATGGTAAAATGCTGTGTTTAATTATGGACTCGGATATCTAATTTGTCAGTCATTGCTGCTATTTGAAACTCTCTTGGTTGTTCTTGCCATCATTCCACTCTTTGCACTTGAGTTACAGAGGGCCTTATCTCCTTGGACATGTCCAAGCAGTGCTATCCCTTTGGAGTAAAAGGCGGGAAACAGGGACATAATTGAACCCATACATAACTATGCAGGGAAAAAATTTAGCATCAATTTTTTGGTGGGATGTGGGTTATTTCGTTTGATAGCAGGAATTTTTTTTTTTTTTTGGCGCTTCTCTTCTCCCTTTTATCTTGACATGAGAAGGCTTCTGGAAAAATGAAGAACTGAGATATTGATCTTGGACCATTTCTTCCTAAATGTCCATCCCAGTCAACTGTCTGTTTTCATTGCAATGAAATGTGCTGCATATAAATGGAAAGCTGGCGTTGAGTGTAGTCCTGCAGACTATGGGAGTATTGTCTGTTGGTCTGATGATCGTGACTTTTTCAATTGCTGCATTCTTTGAACAGTCCAAAAGCCCCCAGTGTTTCATTTCTGCAGAGGGAAGTCATAGCCATAGAGAAAATTTAAGATTGGTTACTTTAAAAACATTTAGTTATTTCTCGGCTAAATTGATAACAATGTAGGGAAGAGAATCTACTGAAATAAATGCTAAAAAGGTTTTTAGATACTTCCTTTCTAACCGTGAACATAGCATTCTCAAAGAAGATTATTTCTTAAATTCCACAAAATCAAAAGATGTCACAGCAAGTGATAGATATAGTCATCTTAGTCCTGTAAACCTATTCAGACATTAATAGGGGCTCGTTAAGACTGAGAGAAAGTAGAAAGAAAGATCTGTGTTTATCTCAAAAGAAAAGACTAGACTTGTGATCCCCTCAGGTAGAGTTGGGGGCAGGGGCTCAGAGGTTCAAGAGGCTAGCATGCTGACTTCCTCTGTGAGCCAATTTGGGGATTACTCTTTTTCAAAGTATCAAGACAGCAACCAGTCCAAATTCCAGTAATGATCAGCCGTGGTTTCTGGTAGTAGACTGCCAATGCCAGGCAGGCAGGAACCTCCCTCTCCCTGAACGAGATCTGTTTTCCAGTAATATTTGTGAGCTGGTATCAAATTCAGAGTATTTGGAAAGAATACTAAGTCATCAGGATAAGGGCTAATTCTGATTTTTTTTTTTTTTTTTTTTTGCCTGCCCTACATACATCTAGAGTCATAAAAACATTTGGGTGGCATTCCATCAGTTGCTGTATGTGTGTTCTGTGTGTGTGGACAGTCCAAAACAATGCCACTATTGAGTTATGTAAGTGCAGAAAAGGCCTGGGAATGAATGCTGGCCTTCTGGAAATGCTATTTTTTCACTTTGGGATAACTCCAGTAACCAAGTAGAATTTTCTGATACATCTGCCAAATAAAAGAGCTGAGGTTGAGAAGTAGCATAAGATATTTTAATGTATGTTTTGGAGAGCAGGGTAAGAAAAGCAAGCTCTAAATATAAACACGAAAGTTACATCTTGACTTTGGCTATGGAATCTTGTTGTTACTTCCTCGTAGAAGCAAAAACAGTCACCATGAATATAATTCAGTGGCGTTACTTATTTATCCCAAAAAGAGTTAAAAAATCTTCAGGCCCCCAGACATTGCACTGGCCCCAACGGTGTTCACATATCTGCTGTCATCTGCCTTCTTTTCACCTTTATGTAACACCTCCTCTTTGCAGCAAGAAAAGCAAAGCAGCGGCAAAATGAAACTGTATTTGAAGTTTCTCTGTATTGTGCATGCATGCTGAGTTGCTTCAGTTATTACGACTCTTTGCTACCCCATGGACTGTAGCCCACCAAGCTGCTCTGTCCATGGGATTCTGCAGACAAGAATACTGGAGTGGGTTGCCATGCCCTCCTCCAGGGGATCTTCCCAACCCAAGGATGGAACTCCTGTCTCTTAGGTCTCCTGCATTGGCAGGTGGATTCTTTACCACTAACGCCACCTGGGAAGCCCTTCTCTGAATTAGGTGCATTGAGAATCCCATGGACAGAGAAGCCTGGTGGGCTACAGTCCATGGGGTAGCAAAGAGTCAGACACGACTGAGCAAACTGTGCAAAAACTAAACTCTTCAGGCAGAAGTGGTTCATGCTGTTCTAGTTTTCTTCTTTGTAACCTACTCCTTCCCTTCATCCCCCCACTCCCGTCCCTTTCCAGTTACTTCAGAATAAACAGTGAGAAATTTGGGAGATGTTTTAATGGGAAAGAGGGGATAACGGAATCACACCTGATAACAAATTTGTCACTGAGGAGAAAGTTGGGACTCCCCAAGAGAGATCTGCCTCTTGGACATAAACCAACTTTGGGGGTCATATTTTGGGGTGTCTATCCTTATTCTTTTTCTGCTAGAAAAGCTTCTGAGTGTGATTCTGTTATCCCTTCTGTCAGTTTCCTGTACCTGGAGCCCTCTGCTCTATTTCAGAAGTTATGTAGGTTCCCTGAAGGAAACCTGTGTTTCAGTGAAGGTCCCAGGGCTTCAAAACTTCGGCTTCAGCATTAAAACCCCTTTATGTGCAAAATCGTCTGACCCTGCAGACCCCTTGCAAGCTGTCTTATTAAGCACAGAAAACCCATCTTTCTCTAGAGAATAGCAATAGCCTGGCGCAGAGTGCAGTGGACTCAGAAATTCAAGAAGCCTGGCTTAGTGAAAAAATAACTTTGATTCCCCTCCCTCAACTATAAAATGGAAATGACCTGCCCTGCTGCCCCTTTACAAGAGCCAATGATCTGGACCAGCATTTGCTTCTGAAATAAAATATCATTGTTTTAGCTGATGTCAAGATTTAGCTGACAAATTGTCACAGGCTTCAGCCTCACTTATTAATATCCTGCAGTTGCCCCAGTGCCTACTTGAATGGAGCAAGTAGGGGTCAAAAATCATGTCTGTCCTAACCACAAAGCTCTGTTTTCTGTGCCGAGCCAGTCCACGGGGTGAGGGATCCATAATTTTTGAAAGAGAGGTACTGGGGGCTAGGCAGAGCACACCTCTGCTGTGTTATCAACTCGGTCATCCCAATGAAATTCAGCGAACTGCAGTTCTAGGCATGTTTCCATGGAGGTTTTTGTATGGTGATATATAAATCAACCAGATTTATACATACTAAACAGCAATATCTGGATATTCATTCCAGACCTTTAGTAATAAAATTGGAAAACAAAGAAGCTTACAAAGAATGTCCCCGTCTCACTGTGGTCATATACTCTGGGAGAACCAGTGGGGAAACTGAATTAATTGCCATGTTAATGTCACTGGGACTCATTATATTCTCTGGGCTGCCATACTGCAAAATTGCATAAGCATTTCAGCCCTTGAATTCTGGCAGCTTTTGGAAACATACATGTTTTCTTTTTTTCCCACTGTTATTTTTTGACGCCCCCTCCCCCTTCAAGGCCTTTTTCCAGCTGTCCCCTTAAGGGAGTAGTTTTATGGGAAGGTTCTTTTGTGGGCTTCCAGCTGGCTTTATTTTCACTATCTCCACAAAGTGGCTGCGTTTGTCGCATTCATATATTACCCATCACATTGCCTTGGGATTTTCCCTTTGAGTTGCTGACTTCACGTTTTCTGTTTGCACACACAGGCTGTCTCCTGGTTCGGACATCTATGTGACGGTCTCGTCCATGGCTTTAGCAAGATCCCAGCCATGTCGCAACTCCCCGAGCAGTCTGTCTTCATCCAGCGAGACTGGCTCTGGAGGGGGCACCTACAGGCAGAAGTCCATGCCCGAAGGGTAGGTAAAGTCAGCATCACTGTCTCTCCTCCCATGTGTAACTCAGACATGCAAAATAGTTTCCATTCAGCCGGACTCGGTTCACCAAAGGGGAAATACAGTTTATACTCCCCATTAAAAAATGTTTTCATGGCTAGTTCCAACCACTTCTTAGAAAGTTTATCATTCTGTAGCCTCTAAGGACTCAATGGCAAAGAAATCTAATTATATCGATTCCTCCATTATATGTATTGATCTTGTCTCATCGTATGGATTTTGCCACTTCTTAAAATTTCTTCCAAAGTGAACTTAGGAGTATGCTGCTTGCGCTGGGTAGAGTTTATATTGATGTTAAAGTAAGAAAAATGTTCATTCTGTCCAAAGCTTAAAAGGATTTTTCTCACACTCTAGAAATCTGTGATTTCAGCCTGTGGGTTGTTTGGGAGCTTTTCTCTCCATCTTTTTTGAAAACACTAAACACCCAAAGTAACCGTTTGCTTCTGACAAGACTTACAAAGTTAAAAAGCTAAGTGTACATGATTATAAAGGCTACTAAAAGGCGGGGAGGGGAATTGGCATGTCTGAAGCTGGAAAGGAATTAGCAGAAAACATCACATGATACACATAAACCGACTTTGCTCAGAGGGAGAGTAAAAGAAACATCACAGGCCTCCTGCCAGGACACCTCTGAAGAACTTGAAACCACTTGAAATTCAAAAATGGCATGTTGGGAGAAAAAAAGGATCTTTCTGTTCCAAGTTTTCTCCAAATTATTTTTAACAGATGCACATATGATTTGTTTACTTTCTTGAGATCTTACCATGTTATAAAACAATTCTGCTTATGAGAATAGTTTCATAATGGGTATTTTTTTATCCTATAGTCTTTTGTTGGTTTTTACAGCTGTTAAGAATAATTTTGTTGATATTTTTGCTAAATGTTTATGTTAGCAGAAAGTAAGTAATAAAAAACTACAATAAAACATACTTCCCTCCCCAGCTCTCTCCCCAAGGAGTCCGTTGGTAGCGTGTCTAAAATGTACATTTCTTACTTTAATTACTTCAGTGACAATTAGTAAAAAATTCTAGCTCTTATTGCAGGCCCCTGCAAAAGATTTTATGAGTTAAGTAGTAGTATTATCCCATACCACAAGCCCAACTGATTATTTTTTGTTTGGTTTGGTAGATTTTAAATAGCCTTGTTTGACTTCAAAAGTAAGAATTCACTGCAACTTCAGTGTTAATACAGCAATAAAGTGTAAATGAGCTAACAGCAACAAAATCATGTTAGTGTCTTCTCTACATTTGATATATACTCTCAAGACATACTAAGATGTAATTTGAAACAGTAATTTTTGGTGATTATTAATGGTAGAAACGGCTCCAATGTTCATGCTATACCATTTTTTTAATAAGGTGGTAGTTATTTGACATGATGTTTGATACTAAGTGTCCCATAGCTGGTACGGAGGGTTTCCCCCATCACTTTTCAGGTTAACTGGTGACTGTTTACTGTGTCACATCAGTTTTATCTGCAGTGAACATTTACAGGAAGATGCTGGTACAGTGTTTTCCTTTAGATCCCAAGTAAATTATTGTCTGTATCAGTGATGCAAGAGACTTTAGTATTTGCTGTCTGATTGACAGGTGTTCCTCATGAGCCAGGTTTGATTCTGAAGTTACACTTACCAAGGGGACAACTGTTGCATCTACTCTGTAACTTAGCCCAGTAAAAATAGATAGGTCCAGGGTGAAGTGAAGCAGGAGTGTATGGAGTCTCCTGTGAACTCATGAATGTTGAACTTGGACAGGCTCCACGGTGTGAGATAGTGACCACAGGTCCAGATACACTGACGTCCGTGAGTGTAATCCGCCCCCTTTGTCGCCCGGCCTGTGCTGCAGCAGACTCAGTGTCTTGCTTGTGTGTGGAGTGTGCCGCCCGCTTGCTGGTGTAAGGATGTGGAGAGCATCCAGATCAGTTGAGAGGCGCAGTTTCACGGGCTGGTTAATAAAACTGCTCTACTTGGGTGAAGGGGAAAAGGGCACGTGCACAGTTTTGGATGGGAATAAGAGAGTTAAAAAGCAACAGGGACAAAAAGACATGGGGTCTCTTCTGCCACCCTTGGAGATGTGTTCTGGGGCCACGTACCCTAAGGAATGTGGGCGAAGCAGGGCACGTGCAAAGGGACGGATGGGCAGACACGGAGTCAGAGGATCGTGGTGTGAGAGATGGAGCCAAGGCTATGCAGCGTGCAGGCGGCGCGTGGAGTCAGGGAGGCCACAGCGGCTTCCTCCCAGCACTCTTCACTGAGGGGTTAAACTTGTCTCTGGGGGTAACTGAGATCAGTAAGTGAAAAGTCATAGAGAAGAAGTTTCCAGCCCCTTGTATGGAAGATATTTCAAAGCTGTCAGCCTGCCCTGGGGAACTATAGACTGACTCATGAGGGAGAAGTTTCTTGGTCATTGAATGCGTTTCGTGTATCAGCCAAATGATTACTTAAAAACTCCTTCAGATGGGAACTGTGACTCCTAGAGTATTATAAAGTGCTCCTCCAAACAAAGGGACAATTAGGTTCTTCAAAAAGAGGCACAGTGTAAAGTTGGAACAGGTTTTGTCTGAGCTCCTCAAGGATGGGGCCTTCGTAGCCCTGATGGCCTGGTGAAAGGGTGTGAGAACTAAAACCAAAAGTTCATTGGGTCAAACTTTTTTCAAGGCAGAGTTGAAAGACAGACAGGCTTACTTTATCATTTCTTTAAAAGCAGACAGCCAGAAAAGCATTTGGCTTTCAGTTTATAGAGGTTTAAAAAGTAGTCTTGGGTTTCCACTGCTACCAAAAAGTAAAACTAAGATTCCAATTCACTTCTTTCTTTGATCTCTGTGCCTTTTTGGGGAAAAAAAAAAATAATTTTATGTACTTAAAATAGGATCATTGGAGCCAACTGGAGGATATTCACAGTTCTAAACAAGGACCTGATTTAGGAGGTGACAAACATCATAATTAGTGAATTCTTTTTTTTTTTTTTTTGATGAGCCCTTTCACTGAAATTTTCATCAATTCAAGTTTTCATTTGTTTTTAATAATGGAGGTAACTTTGTTTAGTGATGCTTATGAGTTAAGCTTGTAAATGACTGTCATTTGTGCAAAAAGTAACAAGGGAGATATTATAGTAGGAGTTTTACTAAAATATTCCATAGCCTTCCCTATGTTGCAGAGGCTTTTATATAAGTTTTTCTCCCTGGATCCATATAAGAGTTGCCATTTTAAAAATAAATAAAGACAGAACTTGAGTGACTCCGGGTGGGGAAGCTGAACTTAACTACTGATCTTCCTCCTCCTAATCTCCTTCTCTTTGCAATACACCGATTGGTGCTTCTCCCCACACATTTATCAGTTTGTAACAAAGACACCTGTCACATGCATCAGTTAATTCAGGTCCTGTTTTGTGATTTATTGTATCGATTACTTATAAGTTCATTAGTGCCCACATACAGATTTGTAAATTTCCACGTGGATCTTTGAGTATTATACCCTGGGCCTTTTTCCTGGACTCCATTAGCATTTACTTTGCTGATGTTACTAATCAAGACAAATACTTTAATTAAGCATACATTTTATTATTATTCTACATAGGAAACGTTATTAATAAAATGGGCTCATTAAATAGATAAATGTTCTTTCCAGAAATAGACGTTTGCCTTTATATATGCCAGCTCACCCACTTCCAAGTTGCTCTTCCAAAGGCAGTTTGAAATTTATACATCTGGAAAGTGGTCCCTATGTAATGTAAATGTTAGCAATCTTTGTCTTTCAGACCTTAGAGTAACAACTTCAGAAAATACTTGTTCCAAGAATGAGTGCCTTAGTGATGTAGCCGATTACTGAGTTAGGAGAAACCCCTGGAATGTGCCAATTGGACAACACACACAGAAGGAACACCAGGATGGTGACATTTTTCTCTTGGCTGTGAATGACCGTCAGAGCTTTAACTATACAAGGGCCAGAAGGTTTTGGTTTTTTACTGTATCTATTTTAGGTTGGCTCAGTGCTAATGACTCCTGCCCTTGTTCACAGTTTACAAACTTAGCATACATACTCTGCTGAACAGAGGGGTGTATCCCGACCACAACATCCACAGTTCTGGCATCCACGTATGCATGCACGAGGATGAGTACAGACCTGTGAGCAAAACTAGTAGTACCTGTCATTAGAGTTCAGTGCGTTACACCCAGGACTGCCTTCCCGTATGGGCGAGGTCCCTCATGTCGTCTTTGCCTTTGGCGAAATCCCCCCAGGTTTGGAATCAGCCGCAGATCCCCCGCCTCCATCGACAGGCAGAACACCCAGTCAGACATTGGTGGCAGCGGGAAATCCACACCCAGCTGGCAAAGAAGTGAAGACAGCATCGCTGACCAGATGGGTAAGTAACTAATTCGTACACTGAGCAAGTTGCTTTTATACCCAGGTGACTTTGGCTGCCTCTGGTTGATGTCATCGGTGTATCCTCTTCTCTAGTACAGCCCTGGGTCATAAATAGGAATGAGCGTTAAGTCTGTTAATGTGTGTAGAAGTCAAAGCAGCAGTTAAGATCTGAGAGAAAAGTCAAGGAATTCTGTTCATAAGTGACCTTGAATTTGAAGACAGAAAGTACATAGGAATTATTTTCAGCACCAAGGTTGAAATGCCAGAGTGCTAAGACACTTAGGTGCTATCTCCCTCCCCAGCCTTGTTTATTTATCTGTTTGATTTTGCCTAGTATAAAGGCCCTGGGAGATTAGTTGATATTCTTAACGTTGAGTTTTAAAAAATTTAAAAGCTGTGTACAAAATGGGAAAGAGATATAATTGTTCTCTAGTCACCTCTTGAGGATGCGTTTCTTCCCTTTATAGGCTTTTTTTCCCCCCCAACTCTGCTATGAAGCTGTCAGCTAAGGAAACGTCTTAGGATAAAACCAGCTGGAAGGGAAAAAGATTTGCATGAGTGAGCCTTCCTTTGGGTTTCTGGCACATGGCCCTTTCCTTCTCCCTGTCTCTCTACACAGTTCTCTGATGACATCTAAATACTAGTTGATACAATAACATTTTGCCATGAAACAGGATTGAGTTTCAACACAGTAGCACCAGGGATTTAGTATCAACACAGTTGATACATCAGGGACTTGAATCCCGACTGTTAAAGGTTTTTCCTTTTGCCTCTATCTAGTAGCTTTCCCATCAATGTGGAATAAAAAGAAGTAAATTTCAGGGCTGGAAACAGATCAGCATTCACGGCAAAGCCCTCATCGTTTTATCCTCTCTGCAAACGCATCCTTTTGTTCTGTTTTAGTGACTGTGCCCACGTTTCCGTACCTGGCAGGGGAGGGCATCCTCAGTGCAGAGGTGGGGACCATGCTGGGACTCTTAAAAACCCTCAAACATGGAAGGGAGTGGAGATGAATTCAGTTAAGGCAGGAGTTGAAGAAGAGAAGCAAAACCCTCAGGTTCTGAAGATAGGCTTTGTTCCACCCCTTCAGTGCGATGTGTGCCTCGTTATTGGAGCCATCTGTCACTCCCTACTCTCGTCCCACTCCCCACCCCCCACCAAAAACCTGAGCATATTCGGATCCACTGTTCCGCTCTTGACAGAACGTTTCGAATCCCATATGTTTTGATACCGTTGAGATGGTAACAACACATGTGAACAGGATCCCTCCTTCAGCATGACTTTAGCAGCTTTTTTTGGCTCCTAGTTGCAGGCTTTGAACAAAGCTGCCAGCGGGCCTTTGTGCACTGTTCAGGGTCATGCTTCCCACTCATGTGAAGTCATACAGGGAATGAAACAGTATCTTGGGACTGGAAAGGGTAATTACAAGGTTCGTCCTAGGCCCGTAGTCATTCTTTCGCATAAACCTTCCTCTAGTCTTTTTCTTCCCCCTTGCATCCACTTTAGTTTGGTGGCATCCCATGCTTCATAGATAAGGTTTGGAAATGAATACTGGTGAATCTTTTTAACACGTTGGTTCATCCTTTTTGTAAGGTTATACCTTTTCTTTTAAAAAAAAGAAGATACTCCTAGAGCCTGCCAGAGAAGCCTTTTGTTTTTTAAAACCAAGACCTTTCTTGATCCAAAATCTAAGGCTACAAAGAAAATGTTCAAATAAATTTTTATAACTTTTGATATTCTAGCATCCCAGAAGGATAACCCAGCCCTTTCTGCCTGGCATTTCAGAAGGAATCTGGGGCTTAGCTGACACAAACCATGCTAGGGAGGAATCAAGACAAATAATTGTTATGTTCTCATTCCTCAGTACACGGTATTGAGTGGATAAGGGACTGACCTTCCTACACTTGATTTGTAAGAACACAGTTCTCTAACGACCTTCAGGTCACTGGTTGAAAACGTGAAGCAGATTCTTGCTTATTAGCCAGGCTCCCCGTCTTTGTCCATCAGCAGATGATAAGCTGATTCCCAGGGGAGACCCAGAACTTAGCTTATTGAATTGGCTCACTCGTCTCAGTTTGTTTTTCCTGCCTCTCCACTTTTGGACACAGTTGAGAGTCAAAGAGTACAGTGCTCAGTCCTGTGCCTGTTAGGAATGGCGTTGCACGATTGTTGCCGTCAGCTCTTAGGTGTGTTAAAGAGGCGAAGTCGCTTACCTTTCACCTTTGGAACAACCCCGTCCTGAACACCAGTGGAGTCCAACAGGAAGCAATTGTTTTAAGTAAACTAGTCGCTGTGTGTCTTTTCTGTTGTGCTTAGCTTACAGTTATAGAGGACCTCAGGAATTCAATTCTTTTGTCCTCGAGCAGCATGAATATACAGGTAAAATATGTCCAAAGTGTCATGGTAAGTAACGCGCGATTGCATCCATGCCTGTCTAGGTAACGTAGACCAAGCGAGGTTAGCCACACTTTGCAATGAATGGATTTCATAAATTTGATTCATATATTCGAGACTTCCCCGCCTCCCCAAGCCGAAAATTGATTCCTGACGTTGCCGCATTGTTCGTGGCCTCTGGTTTGGTGGTACTTGGCTCTGCTCATGTGTATGGTGTGACATACTGTCACCAGCTGCAAGCTTTATCCATCAGCCACTTAGCTCTTGACTTGCTGTCTCTCGTGTAAACTCTCAACAAGCTTCTCGCTGAAATTCCGAGTGTGCTGGCCAGTGAACTGAGAGGTGCAGGGGCAGGCCGTCCTCATGTGTCAGCCCGCGCCCGTGCCTGTTTAGTGCCTGCACCGTGATGTCCTCTGCTGTGTTCCAGAGCCGACCTGCCACCTCCCAGCAGTATCCAAGGTACTGCCAGCTTTCCGAGAGAGCCCCAGTGGGAGATTAATGCGTCAGGATCCGGTGGTTCATTTGTCTCCAAACAAACAAGGGCACGTAAGTTAACTGTAAAGTAATCAAAATGGTGCAGTGAAAACTGATGCCATGGACAGGAACTTGGGCAGACGTTGGGAGATGGTGAGGGACAGTGAGGCCTGGTGTGCTGCAGGCCATGAGTCACAAAGAGTTGGACACAGCGGGCCAACTGAACAGCAACAAATAAAAGTGGTAGATTCCCAGCCCTGTGCCTTTCTTGCCAAGTGAAAATGGTACTGGTCTGCTCTCTTATTCTTCCACGGTGTCAGAGGGGAAGTCATCCCAGTAGAAAGTGGGCGCTGGCTGCCATAGCCCTGAAATTTCTACTGCCAATGGCCTTAAGCTTTTTGTTGTTGTTTAGTTGCTAAGCTGTGTCCGATTCTTCGTGACCCCATGGACTGTAGCCTGCCAAGCTCCTCTGTCCAGGGGATTTCCCAGGCAAGAATACTGGAGAGGGTTGCCATTTCCATCTCCAGGGCATCTTCCCCACCCAGGGATTGAACCGGAGTCTCTTGCAATGCAGGCAGATTCTTTACCCCTTAGCCACCTGGGAAGCCTGGCCTTAAGCTTGTTTTGAGATTAAATTGAAATTCCTCATTGGGATGCACCTGCTACCCCCATGGATTTGGATGGAAGGCCATGTGATCAATCACAGAAAATCCTAGTGTCTGGAATAAGAATGTACTTGATTAAGATTTTATTTGCTTACACAGTTGCCAGCATGAGATATGAATGGTTGGAACATCAGTCAAGGAGACAGACAGCTTCCTGACAGCTCGCCCTACTGCTTCTCTTTCCTTCCGGGGCTGCACTGATTGTTGTCTCTTTACCATAATTATACACAGTTCCCCATCACTTACAGGTAGAATTGGGAATAAGAGACTCTCATTTCCTCCCTCTTTAAATGCAGTGGATTTCCTTGGTCTGTCTGTTCACTGGAATGTGATTGTTTATATTTATGTCATTTTATAGGATGAGGACATAACTGAATTTAATATTCACTAATATAATGAGAGGGCTCAATTTTTTTTTTTAATTGAAATGAGTTTTGAAGTGTAAACTTCACAGGTTCATGAGCAAGCATCGTGTACTGGGCTGTGGAAGAGAGATTTACTGATGAAATGTGATGCTGCCACAGTTCCACTTGTAAATGTGGGATTACCCTAGTCCATCTGTCAATTTCCCTTCCTTCATTAACACTTTGTAAACTGATTACATGATCAAATAGTATTTTGGCTAGATTTGGTTAGTCTCAAAGTTAATTTCACCTGTTTCTTTTTCTAAAATTTGGCTAGAGCACTTACAATTCCAGATGTGGTTTGAGTTATATCTACATCTATATCTGTCACTTACTCTACACTCTCAACACATCTGAATGTGAACTGGCCGCATTTTAAGTGCCTGGGAGCCATACATGGCCTGGAGCTAGCAAATCCTATAGCCCAGGTCCAGGTGCTACAGGGGTTCTGCCCTGGAGCAACTAGGAAAAATAAATGATGGCCTTGTAATATAAGTAGTTATTGAGAGAAACTAGAGTAGCTCCAGTGAAGTAACTGGGGTCAATCCTCTTTCAAGGGGAGGAGATCTTTGACTGTGAGGTCTGTCCTCCTTCAGCCCCCTTCCTGCAGCCAGTAAAGACACACAAACGTCTTTCCTCTTCTTTTCTCTCAATCTCCACCAAGTATCTGAACTTTCAGCCACCCTCTAATTTAAATACTGTTTTACTCAGATATCCTTTGAAATCATATTTCTTTGATAAACTGTAAAATCTTTCTGAGCAACCAAGCCGCTGTCCAACAAGCGTTCTGCCCACATTTTTTAAATTGAGATATGATTCACATTATTCACATACCGAAACATTCACACATTTAAAGTGTAGTATTTCATGGTGTTTGGTATATTCACAGAGTTGTGCAACCAGTACTGTGATTTAACTCCAGAACATTTTCATCACCTTGAAAAGAAAGCCTAACTCTTCCATCCCCTCCAAGCCATTGACAACCATGAACTTACTTTCTGTCCCTGTGGATGTGCCTGCTTTGACGTTTCATATGAATGGAATCATATAGTATAGAATCATATAGCCTTCTGTGTCCAGCTTCTTTCACTCAGCATGTTTTCAAGGTTCATCTGTTGTAGCATGTATTAGTACTTCGCATCTTTTTATGACTGAATAATATGTCATTGCATGGATATAGCAACATTTTTTTATCCATTGATAGACATGTGAGTGATGTCTTCTTTTTTGGCTATTAAGAATAATGGTGCTTTAAAATTCATGTGGGAGTTTTTCTTGTTAACATAGGTTTTCATTTCTCTTGAGTATATAATTGCAGCTGTTTTCCCACAGCAGCTGCCCTGTTTTACATCCTGCCAATGCCCACCATCCTTACTGTCTGCCTTTATCCTAGTGTGTATGAAGTGTTACTTCATTGTGGTTTTGATTTGCATTTCCCTAAACCCCCTCCAGTGTTCTTGCCTGGAGAATCCCAGGGACAGGGGAGCCTGATGGGCTGCCGTCTATGGGGTTGCACAGAGTCGGACACAACTGAAGCGACTTAGCAGCAGCAGCAGCAATGACTAATGATACTGAGCTTTTCATATGCTTGTTGACCATTTGTGTATCTTCTTTGGATGAATGACTATTCAGATCCCTTGCCCATTTTTTATTGGGTTATTTGAAGCATGGAAGTTTTTAATTTTGATGAAGCCCAGTTTATCTATTTGCTCATCATTTTTTTACTTTTGGTGTCCTATTTAAGAAACCATTGCATAGTCTAATCATTTGTATACCTAATTTGTATACATAATCCATGGAGATGTATACCTATATTTTCTTCTAAGAGTTCTATAGTTTTAGCCCTGACACTTAGGTCTTTGACCTTTTTGAGTTTATTTTTCTATGTGGTTAAGACCCAACTTCATTCTTTCTTGTATGTGGATATCTAATTTCTCAATACTGTTTGGTAAAAAGAATATTTTCCCCCATTGAATTGTCTTGGCACATCTGTATACATTTTACCTCTTAGCACTCCTTAGAAAAGCTGTCTCCTAAATAGATGCTATATGAAGAAAGAAAAGATATCTTTTCTTTCTAAGAAAAAGTCTTATATTCTGCCTTCTGTTTACTCTGATCAATACAGTCTTTCTAATTATAAGCCCCTTGGAAGTATCACTTTCTATTTTAAGACTTAGATATTAGAAGACTCTAATGACAGTTTTGACTTCGCTGGTGGCACAGATGGTAAAGTTCCACCTGCAATGCAGGAGCCCCAGATTTGATCCCTGGGTCGGGAAGATCCCCTGGAGAAGGGAATGGCAACCCACTCCAGTATTCTCGCTTATAGAATCCCATGGACAGAGGAGCCTGGAGGGCTCCAGTCCACGGAGTTGCAGAGTCGGATACAACTGAGCGACTAAGCACACATCCAATGAGAGTTTAGGGTTTGTTTGTTTTTTCCCCCCTGATTAAGACTCTCTCAATACTATAGTTACTTCAGCATAAGTTAAACAAACTAAATAATGAAAAGTCGATTCTAAAAGAGCAAAGTTTCCAGCACTGCCTGCCATGAAATCTTCTGAACAGGTTTTCCCAGGTACCCCCGCCTTGCTCTTTGTCATCATGGAGGCGTTTTTGTGTCTGGAGAACCCCCCAGGAGGACACATTTCGCAGTCACTCCCCCGGTATTTGTTGCCTGCTCTCCGAGAAGCCAGCCTGTTCTAAGGAGCCCTGCTTCCCTTGCAGTCCGACAGCCACTATTCCAGCCATTCCAGCAGCAACACCCTGTCCAGCAACGCGTCGAGCGCCCACAGCGACGAGAAGTGGTACGACGGGGACCGCGCCGAGGCCGAGCTCAGCAGCTACAGCTACCTGCAGGGCACCTCCGCCGACAGCGGCATCGACACCACCTCGTACGGCCCCAGCCACGGCAGCACGGCCTCCCTGGGGGCGGCCACCTCGTCGCCGCGCTCGGGGCCGGCCAAGGAGAAGGTGGCCCCGCTGTGGCACAGTTCCAGCGAAGTCATCTCCATGGCAGATCGGACTTTAGAGGCAGACAGCCACGGCATGGACCGCAAAGCCGAGTCCTCCCTGAGCTTGGACATCCACACCAAGAGCCCGGCCGGGTCAAGCCCTCTGACCAGGGAGAACCCCACGTTCAGTATCAGTGATGCTGCTTCCCACACCAGGTAACCGGCCCTCCCACTCCCCGCCTCCTGCATCCAGTTTCTGGCCTCTTCTCACTTGCCTTCCATCAAGAGTATATTTTTAAAAGGGGGGGGGGGGGTGGGCGTCTTTTACACAATGGCAGTTAATTTTTATATATTTATTTACCATCCAAATCCTTTATTTCTACCATCCTAGTGAATTATTTTAAACTCTGAGAAAAGTTTGCAGATCTGTTTTTTTGTAGCTGTATTTGATTTTATAAAAATGTGCCTAACTGCATACCAGAATGAGGAGAATTTTGTCCTGTGGCTTCCTGCTAGTGATAGAGAATGTAAAATGAGACAGTCTTTTGAAGATGTAAGAAAATCTGGACCATATTTTTGAAAGGAAGAGGTCTTTCCCAAGACTAACAGGGCATATCATGTATGATGCTGGATGCATCCTTAACACTCTCTCTCTATCAGAGGACATCGCTTATCCAGTGTTTGCACAGCAATCTGTTTTCAGTGATTGGCTCCCGACAGTGATGTGTTGAGGGTGAGGGGTGTCCAACAGGAAAGCGTGGCTAAAATTAGACACAGCCCATCTACCTTTCAGAATAGAAACATACACATTTCCCCTGTATCCTCAGCAATCATGCTGATAGGCAGAATAAATACTGTTTTTCATTTCCTCTTTTGGGTTTGAGCCTGCAGTCCAAAATATGACAAGATATTCATCCTTTTAGGGAGGAACATTCATCACTATCTTTGGGGACCTGTTAATCTATGTGGTGGTTTTTCCTTTTACCTTTTTTTGTTGTCAGTCATTGATCAGCTTGTGTGATAGCATCTAACCTTGCCGTCTTCCAGTCCTCTTTTATGCGCTAAAGAAAAGCAGCAGAAAAGTTGAGTTTAGTTTTACTTTTCCAGTGGGAATCCAGGCACATAATCTGTCAGTAAACCCCAGTTAATCTTCACGAGAGGGGACATCCTTGACTTAATTTGGATTTGTTTCACTTGATCAGTTAAATAGTCAACTTTTCCCGTTGTCTGTATTGTTACTGATAAGATTCACACACTTCCCATCTTTTAAAACGTTGATGATATGAAGCATTTCCTGAGTTTTATCTCTGTTTACCACTACCACGTTGCAGTAATAAAAAGTGATTGTGACAGGCCTGGAAACTGCATGGCCCCCTAAGCAGAAAAGCAATTGGGAAAGTCATCTCAGGATTCTTAGGTAACATGTATCCAATTTCCGGTCCATAATTCAGAAAATAGAATGTTTGGTACAGATGGAATAAGGGAGTGTTTGGAAAACAGAAAGCCAGGCGTCAAATACCATGATAATATAATATAGACGTAGAATCACTTGACTCAGTTATGTGACTGGCTTGCTGTTTCTAGCACACCCACTGTCTCATTAAGTACAGCTTGTGCACTGACTCAGAACATTTTTCAGTTCACAATAGTTCCTCTGTGGTTTTCAGGTTTACCTTGACTCCTAGATTTGGTTTTCAGTTCTTCATTCTGAAAAGAGAATGTCTTTTTTGAAATAGTACTCCATCTGGGGAATGTATCTCTGATCTAATTGGATGGCAGAAGAAAGTCACAGGTCTTGTCAAGAATGGCATCGCTCTGGAGTAAAGTTAAAAAGTGCTGGGCCTCTGAAGCCGAAGCTCAGAACGTGGGCCGTGCGATCTAACAGATCTACCAAATCCCAGGGGAGGTACAAAGCCCCGTCTGAAAAGTCGGCACCTGGGTTAGCATTGTCTGAATGTGCTGACTGTGACTCCCTGAAGGTCTTAAAGGATTAGCCACATTTTCTGCTTCCAACTGACCATGCAGAAATCATTGAAATCATCATTTAGAAATAGCTCTTCTGTTGAAAGTCAAGGTTGCTCAGGAAGAATGTGGCCTTTTAGGGAGGATGGCAGGGCTTCCCACCCACTGGTAGGTTGAGTCACGTTCGTTTGCGACTCCGGTAAATACGGATGCTTTGTGACTCCAGTTTGTTGATCTTGGCAGAGGGAGCTGGATATTCAGAGCTTGAGCAGACTTCCTTTTCTGGAGGAAAGGGGGGACGTAGCCACCAAATGCATATTGCTCGAGAAACTAAAATCACTGCAAATTAGAGTGTTTGTGTCCTCGGAAGACAGGAACAGCAATTAATGTGGAGATCTCTTGACAGTGCATAAAAGAGCTTGTACCTGGGACTTGGTGACAAAATCTAAATTACAGTGATTAAGCTCCACTGCGCATTTCTGCCTGGGCTGTGTTCCTGCTGCCTCTGTCCTCCAATCTGCCTGTTGATGGCTGTGCAGGTTTTGTGTGGCCCTCCCATGAGAACTGCTTATAATGTAGGTTGGTAATTACATAGGGTTATTCTATCTGGATGTCATTGAGAGGAGCCATACACATTGAAAGCTTTCTACAATTAAAAAGTCTATTAGTTGCTCTTAAGTGTTACTGCTAGAATATACATTGTCTGTGAAGCTTGGAAATTCAGGGAGAGATCTTTTAAAAAGAAATTTGTTTTTGTAATGGGTGTTTCACTTGCAGGTCTTAAACTACTCAGAAAAATGATTCATGGTGAGCATAGGAAAGGTGAAGATAGTTTCAATTTTAGTATACTCTTATCAGCTGGGTTCACTTTGTCTTAGAATCTGGCCTCGGAAGTAGGCAGTGTCTATTTGTGTGGTGACTGAAGACTTCCCTAGTTTACAGAACTCTCATCTTGCTGACCAGCGGCCACAGCTGGTGGCAGAACTAAGTTCATGACCACATATTATAAAGCTAAAGGGAATTCCCTGGCAGTCCAGTGGTTAAGACTCTGTGCTTCCACTGTAGTGGGTACGGATTCCATCCCTGGTTGGGGAACTAATATCCCAAATACTTCAGTGTGGCAAAAAAAAAAAAAATGTTAAAAGCCCCATCTTGGACTTGCACACACGTCTCGTCTGTAACATCCTGACCTGACCTGTTTTGAGGAATCAGAGATCAAATTGCCAACATTTGCTGGATCAGAGAGAAAGCAAGGGAATTCCAGAAAAGCATCTGCCGATGTTTCATCGACTACACTAAAGCCTTTGACTGTGTGGATCATAACAGACTGGGTGGATCATAATAAACTGTAGAAAGCTCTGAAAGAGATGGGAATAGCAGTCCATCTTACCTGTCTCCCGAGAAACTGTATGCTGGTCAAGAAGCAACAGTTAGAACCCTGTATGGAACAACTGATCGGTTCAAGATTGAGAAAGAAGTATGACAGGGCTGTCTGCGGTCACCCTGTTTGTTTAACCTATATGCGGAGCACGTCATGAGAAATGCTAGACTGGATGAGTTACAAGCTAGAATCAAGATAGGCAGGAGAAACATCAACAATCTCAGATATGCAGATGATACCACTCTAATGGCAGAAAGCAAAGAGGAACTAAAGAGTCTCTTGATGAGGGTGAAAAGAGCCGGCTTATGACTAAATATTAAAAAAATTAAGATCATGGCATCCAGCCCCATTACTACATTTCAAATAGAAAGGGAAAAGCTGGAGGTAGTGACAGATTTTCTCTTCTTGGGCCCCAAAATCACTTCAGACAGTGGCAGCAACCATGAAATCAGAAGAGGATTGCTTCTTGGCAGGAAAATGATGACAAACCTAGTCAGTGTGTTGAAAAACAGAGACTTTACTCTGCCAACAAAGGTCCATACAGTCAAGGCTGTGGTCTTCGCAGTGGTCACATATGGTTATGAGAGCTGGACTGTAAAGAAAGCAGAGTGCCAAAGAATTGATGCCTTTGAACTTTGTTGCTGGAGAAGACTCCTGAAAGCCCCTTGGACAGCAGGGAGATCAAACCAGTCAGTCTTAAGGGAAATCAACCCTGAATACTTGTTGGAAGAACTGATGCTGAAACTGAAGCTCCGGTATTTTAGTCATCTGATGAGAACAACCGACTCGTTGGAAAAATCCTTGATGCTGGGAAAGATTGAGAGTAGGAGAAGAGAGCGTCAAAGGAAGAGATGACTGGATGGCATCACCGATGCAATGCACATGAACTTGGGCACACTTCGGGGAGATGGTGAGGGACAGGGAGGCCTGGTGTGCCCCAGTTCACGGGGTCCCAGAGTCGGAAACGACTGGGTGACTGAAAAACATGTGATCACATGTACTTTTGGGGAGAGGGATAGGAAGGTTTATTAACTACAAAATCAAAGTTGTTTTTGTTTTTTTAGTTGGAGTATAATTGCTTTACAATGTTAGTTTCTGCTGTACAACAAAATGAATCAGCTCTTTGTATACATAGATTCCCCTCCGTCTTGGACCGACCTCCTGCTCCCCCAGTTCCACACGTTTGGGTCATCACATTGCACCGCACTGGTCTCCCTGTGCTAAATCACAGCTTCCACATGCTATCTGTTCTGCACAGGGTAGTATATATATAGGCTTCCCGGGTGGCTCAGTGGTGAAGAATCTGCCTATCAGTGCAGGAGACACAGATTCGATCCCTGGGTCAGGAAGCTCCCCTGGAGAAAGGGGATGGCAACTTACTCCAGTATTCTTGCCTAGAAAATCCCACTGACAGAGGGTCTTGAAGGGCTACCGTCCTTGGGATCACAAAGAGTCAGAGAGGACTGAGCACAGCACAGCGTCTACATGTCAGCCTGATCTCCCAGTTCATCCCACTCTCTCCTTCCCCGCTGTGTCCACACATGCATTCTCTACTTCTGTCTCTGTTCCTGCCCTGGAACTAGATTCATCTCCCATTTTTCTTGATTCCACATGTATGTGTTAATATACGATCATTTGTTTTACTCTTTCTGACTTACTTCACTCGGCATGACCGACTCTAGGTCCATCCCCATCTCTACAAATGATCCAATTTCATTTTGCTCCTTTTTATGGCGAGTAATATTCCATTGTATAAGATGTTCAGTTCAGTTCAGTCGCTCAGTCATGTCCGACTCTTTGTGACCCCATGCACTGCAGCACGCCAGGCCTCCCTGTCCATCACCAACTCCCTGAGATTGCTCAAAACCATGTCCATCAAGTCAGTGATGCCATCCAACCATCTCATCCTCTGTCGTCCCCTTCTCCTCCTGCCTTCGATCTTTCCCAGCATCAGGGTCTTTTCAAATGAGTCAGTTCTTCACAGCAGGTAGGCAAAGTATTGGAGTTTCAGCTTCAACATCAGTCCTTCCAATGAATACCCAGGGCTGATATCCTTTAGGATGGACTGGTTGGATCTCCTTGCAGTCCAAGAGACTTCAAGAGTCTTCTCCAACACCACAGTTCAAAAGCATCAATTCTTCAGCACTCAGCTTTCTTTATAGTCCAGCTCTCACATCCATACATGACTACTGGAAAAACCATAGCTTTGACTAGACTGACCTTTGTCAGCAAAATAATATCTCTGCTTTTTAATATGCTATTTAGGTTGATCAAGCTTTTCTTCCAAGGAGCAAGCATCTTTTAATTTCATGGCTGCAATCACCATCTGAAGTGATTTTGGGGTACATGTGTGTTTTTGAATTATAATTTTCTCAGAGCATGTGCCAGTAGTGTGATTGCTGGATTATATTTTTAATTTTTTAAGTTCTATTTTTAATTTTTTAAGGAACTCCATATTGTTCTCTAAAATGGCTGTATCAATTTACATTCCCACCAAAGTGCAAGAGAGTTCCCTTTTCTCCACACCCTCTCCAGCATTTATTGTTTGTAAGTTTTTTGATGATGGCCATTCTGACCATTTTGATATGCATTTCTGTGACAATTAATTAATTGGGCTTGGTAGGTGGCTCAGTTGGTAAAGAATCCACCTGTCAATGCAAGAGATGCAGATTTGATCCCTGAGTTGGGAAGATCCCCTGGAGAAGGAAATGGTAACCTACCCCAGTATTCTTGCCTGGAAAATTCTGTAGACAGAAGCCTGGCAAATTACAGTCCATTGGGGTTGCAAAGAGTTGGACATGACTGAGCACGAATAAGGAAGGGAAAATTAATGATGTGGAGCATCTTTTCAAGTACCTCTTGGCCATCTCACATACACATTTTTACTGCCCTCCAGTAGAAGAGGATTTCTTACCCAGTGTATTCATCCTAAGCACCTTTGCATAGTATGCGCCATACTATACTATGAACATAAAAGCTAGGTGCTCAATGCACCAGCATTATGGATGCTTAGTACATTTTGATGACCAAATAGGAATAATTTCTTCCTTAGTCTTCCCACTTTTTCCTGACGTCTCAAGGTCCTTACTAATAAACCAGTTTGAAAATAGCATAAATCCTTAACTCCTGACTCCTCTGGAAAACTACCACTACGTTCCAAAGTTTATTGTATAGATGTGTCAGTATTTGCCCAGAGCTACAGTGGTTTGATATGAAAGTACATATTTAAGAGTGTACATAAAGTCCTTGTATGTACATAAACTCATGTATGGCATGAGTTTTTCAGTAAAGTCACTTCTACATAAGATTTTTTATCCTGCAGAATATGATATGGGGAGACTTTATAACAGCTTATCTACAAATATCATTCAAAATTTGGATATAAGTTGGTCAGTGTCTGACATTCACTAGAGCCAGTGATTAAAAGCCAGGAGAAATGGCTGCCCACAGATGTCAGTACTGTTTAATTTCATGAATGTGTTTTTTCTTCTGGTTGACCTAATAAGTTAACTATTCATGCCAGAAAAGGTATATGTTTCTTGAGAGTAGGGTAAAGAAGCACTTCTTATATTAAGTTTACATGGAAGATTAAGAAATGCCTCAGGTTACCCTAGCATAGTAACAATTTATGTATGAGTGTCTGTGTGTAATGTGTCAGAGCTTATGAGTTTAAACTTTGTTCTCTGCCTTCTTTGGCACCCTGGGTGAAAAATGGGCCTTCCTTCTTTGTTTAGAGTTTACTCTGTTGTCTTTATCTATAATGCTTCCCTCTTAAATCTCTTCTGCCTGGAATCTTTTTAAATTACCAACAGTTAATGTCTCTCTTCTACATTTTTTTCTTAAGAGTCAGACTGAATTATTTTTCTAAGTTTAATGGACTTAAACTTTAAAGTGAAGCCTCTAAAATCCCCCAGGACTCCTCTCCAACATGTGGTTGGCTCTACTTATCATGTTTATGAATTGTTTTCATTGATAATTGTTGCTTTGTCGTCCCACACACCGTGAACATCAGGGTTCTATTTTATTTTTCGTCAACACATCAGAACTCCAGGTGATCTGGCCTGTCTTGCCCCATTTCCATTTCTTATGAAAGCTTATGAGAGTGGGTGATTATTTTAGCCAGAACATTGGTGATATTCAGCTCACCTCAACAACTGTGAAAATCAGAACTACTGTGGCTGAAATTTCAACATTGAGAAAATGAGAGCTCTCATCAAGCCCCAGATATCAGATTTCTTGATGCAGATGTCATTAATAGCAAGGAGAGAGATTCCATAATCTTTCAGAGTAATCTGAGTATGTCAATCCCCTCACTCTTCAAAATTTTGTCCTGTGTCTGCCTATCTCAAATTCCTCTGGCTGCAGCTTTTTCTGAGCTGTCTTTTCTAAAGATTGAAGGTTTTTCAAGTCTAAGATTATGAAACGTGTCTATGCCAATAAGAGACAGTTGGAAATAATATAACATCGTATATATGGTAATAGTCCTTCACCTCCAGCCAAGTCCAGAGAGAAATGTAGGGGAAATAGATTTGGATCCTGAGATTCAGATTCAAGGCTCAGTTCTGTCATTGACCAGCCACAGGGCCTTTGGCCAATCCTGCTATTTCACCAAGCTTGTCCCTTAGATTCGTATGCTTATTTGCTCAGTCGTGTCCGACTCTTCGCGAACCCCACAGACAGCAGCCTGCCAGGCTCCTCTGTTCATGGGATTTTACAGGCAAGAACACTGGAGTGGGTTGCCATTCCCTTCTCCAGGGGATCTTCCCGACCCAGGGATTGAGCCCATAGCTCTTGGGACTCCTGAGTCGGTAGACAGGCTCTTTACCACTAGTGCCATCTATCTGTAACTAATTACTACCTAGTCCCCTTACTAAATGGTTGTTTCTGTGTTTGTTGAGGGTTAAGAAAAAAAGGTTATCAAAGGTATTGCAAACTGCAGATGTACTTTTAAGATGAAAGGTTTTGTCGTTTCCTTCTTGAAGGGCTTTCCATCACTGAGTATACTTATCTTGCTACTTTCCCTTCAGTAAACATGTATCTCCCAAGAAACTTGGCTCCTCCAGTTTCCTACTTTTTCTTCATCCTTTTTAGATGCCAATTCTGGACATGACTCTCTTCTCGGCTATGCCTAATAAAGTGATAATATTCATAGTTACATCTTGTTAGCTCCCTATTAACTAGCTCAGCATTGTAGACCTACTCAGCTTGAGGTCCACCATGACCCATGAGGTCTCTTCTGCTGCGTAGGCCTAACCAGTCACTTCTCAATGCCTTATGTGTCCATGTGTTCTTGTCCTTATTCACTATCTCCCTTCTATAGGTGAACAGTGTTCTTTGCGGCAGTCACTTGGATATCCCCTTTGCCAGCTTCACCATTCCTGCTACATTTCTTTTCCCCCCAGTCCTTTAGAATTAGCGTCTTCGGAGCCCTCCTAAAGTTCAGGGCCAATATCAGACAGAATTGGCTAGTGCTGCACACAGTGAGGGGAGTCCTCCCTAATCGTTATCCTCCACATTATCTGTCACCCAAAAGATTGTTTGTTATCTGTACAAGTAATCACAGGAAACCCGATCAGCTTCCCTCCCCTTGGTATCAGGCCAGCTTCCAGCCTTTGCAGATCTTGCCACAGCTGCTTGACAAGTGACTAATTGCTGCTCTCCCCCTCCTGAAAATACCATCCCAGGCTCTGTAAAAGCCACCCCTCTCTGTCATGCCTGGATAGTAGGGGACTCCAAGTGTTTTCTTCGGCAGCTCTCAGTGGTACAGAGTAGTGGGCAGATGTTTTCTGTAGGAGGTGGTGGCCTTGTTCATGACCCAGAAATTGCAGAACAGTTCCCCAGGCCTTCATAGCTTCATCAGTTGGGGCGTTGACTCCTAGCCTGCAGGGTGCCCTGTCCTGTGGTGGTCATCCCTTCCCGAGATCGACAAGCAGATGTAGCTCCTCCTCTCCAGAGTGCACCCACCATAACTAGTGCCCTTTTTGGGAACTAGTCATCTAGCGTTGTCTCCTGTAAAGTCTGACCACAGCTGGGAATGTGAATAGCCAGGTAACCGCACATTGTTTCATGGTTTCCTTCGAGCAGCAGGTCAAGATGAGAAGTTTGGACAGATTCAGACTGTCTCAGATTCTCCGACACCCCATTGCCTCTTCTCTCTTTATGAGACGAATCATGCATGTGTGTGTTCTCTCTTCCTTTTCACAATTCATGTCTTGTGCACCCCTAGTTCATAGTAGCACTGTCTACATTAGCCAAGACATGAAGCAGCCTAAATATCCACTGACAAAGACATGCATGAAGAAGATGTGGTATATTACACAGTTGGATATTACTCAGCCATTAAAAAAAAAAAATGAAATAATGCCAATTGCAGCAACATGGATGGACCCATGATCATACTAAGTGAAGTCAGTCTGACAGAGAAAGACAAATATTATATGATATCACTTATATGTGGAATCTTAAAAAATGCTGCTAGTGAACTTACTTATAAAACAGAGAGAGACTCACAGACAAGAAAGTAACATGATAGTTACCAAAGGGGAAAGGATGGGGAGGGATAAGTTAGGAGTTTGGGATTAATACACTATTGTATATAATTAGATAAACAAGGACATACTATATAGCACAGGGAACTCTATTCAATATCTTGTAATACCCTATCGTGTAAAAGAACCTAAAAAAAGAAGATAAATATATATATATATATATATATATATATATATGAATCACTTTGATGGACACTTGAAACTAACACAGCATTTTATTTTATTTTATTTTATTTTTTATTTTTTTTTTTTTTAATTTTTTTATTAGTTGGAGGCTAATTACTTCACAACATTTCAGTGGGTTTTGTCATACATTGATATGAATCAGCCATAGATTTACACTTATTCCCCATCCCGATCCCCCCTCCCACCTCCCTCTCCACCCGATTCCTCTGGGTCTTCCCAGTGCACCAGGCCCGAGCACTTGTCTCATGCATCCCACCTGGGCTGGTGATCTGTTTCACCATAGATAATATACATGCTGTTCTTTCGAAACATCCCACCCTCACCTTCTCCCAGAGAGTTCAAAAGTCTGTTCTGTACTTCTGTGTCTCTTTTTCTGTTTTGCATATAGGGTTATCGTTACCATCTTTCTAAATTCCATATATATGTGTTAGTATGCTGTAATGTTCTTTATCTTTCTGGCTTACTTCACTCTGTATAATGGGCTCCAGTTTCATCCATCTCATTAGAACTGATTCAAATGAATTCTTTTTGACAGCTGAGTAATATTCCATGGTGTATATGTACCACAGCTTCCTTATCCATTCATCTGCTGATGGGCATCTAGGTTGCTTCCATGTCCTGGCTATTATAAACAGTGCTGCGATGAACATTGGGGTGCACGTGTCTCTTTCAGATCTGGTTTCCTCAGTGTGTATGCCCAGAAGTGGGATTGCTGGTCATATGGCAGTTCTATTTCCAGTTTTTTAAGGAATCTCCACACTTTTTTCCATAGTGGCTGACTAGTTGCATTCCACCCAAGTGTAAGAGGGGGTTCCCTTTTCTCCAAACCCCTCTCCAGCATTTATTGCTTGTAGACTTTTGGATAGCAGCCATCCTGACTGCCGTGTAATGGTACCTCATTGTGGTTTGGATTTGCATTTCTCTGATAATGAGTGATGTTGAGCATCTTTTCATGTGTTTGTTAGCCATCTGTATGTCTTCTTTGGAGAAATGTCTGTTTAGTTCTTTGGCCCATTTTTTGATTGGGTCATTTATTTTTCTGGAATTGAGCTGCAGGAGTTGCTTGTATATTTTTTGAGATTAATCCTTTGTCTGTTTCTTCATTTGCTATTATTTTCTCCCAATCTGAGGGCTGTCTTTTCACCTTACTTATAGTTTCCTTTGTAGTGCAAAAGCTTTAAGTTTCATTAGGTCCCATTTGTTTAGTTTTGCTTTTATTTCCAATATTCTGGGAGGTGGGTCATAGAGGATCTTGCTGTGATTTATGTCGGAGAGTGTTTTGCCTATGTTCTCCTCTAGGAGTTTTATAGTTCTGGTCTTACATTTAGATCTTTAATCCATTTTGAGTTTATTTTTGTGTATGGTGTTAGAAAGTGTTCTAGTTTCATTCTTTTGCAAGTGGTTGACCAGTTTTCCCAGCACCACTGTTAAAGAGGTTGTCTTTTTTCCATTGTATATCCTGCTCTTGTCAAAGATAAGGTGTCATAGGTCGTAGGATTTATCTCTGGCTTTTCTATTTCTGTTCCATTGTCTATATTTCTGTCTTTGTGCCGTACCACCTGTCTTGATGACTGTGGCTTTGTAGTAGAGTCTGAAGTCAGGCAGGTTGATTCCTCCAGTTCCATTCTTCTTTCTCAAGATTATTTGGCTATTCGAGTTTTTTTGGTTATTTCATCAAATTGTGAAATTCTTTGGTCTAGTTTCTGTGAAAATACCGTTGGCTAGCTTGATAGGGATTGCAGGAATTATAGAATTGCTTTGGGTAGAATAGCCATTTTGACAATATTGATTCTTCCACATCCATGAACAGGTATTTTCTCCTCTGTTTTGTTGTCCTCTTTGAATTTCTTTCATCAGTGTTTTATAGTTTTCTATGTATAGGTCTTTTGTTTCTTTAGGTAGATATATCCTAAGTATTTTATTCTTTTTGTTGCAATGGTGAATGGTATTGTTTCCTTAATTTCTCTTTCTGTTTTTTCATTGTTAGTATATAGGAATGCAAGGGATTTCTGTGTGTTAATTTTATATCCTGCAACTTTACTATATTCATTGATTAGTTCTAGTAATTTTCTCGTAGAGTCTTTAGGGTTTTCTATGTAGAGGATCACGTCATCTGCAAACAGTGAGAGTTTCACTTCTTCTTTTCCTATCTGGATTCCTTTTACTTCTTTTTCTGCTCTGATTGCTGTGGCCAAAACTTCCAACACTATGTTGAACAGTAGTGGTGAGAGTGGGCACCCTTGTCTTGTTCCTGATTTCAGGGGAAATGCTTTCAATTTTTCACCATTGAGGGTGATGCTTGCTGTGGGTTTGTCATATATAGCTTTTATTATGTTGAGGTATGTTCCTTCTATTCCTGCTTTTTGGAGAGTTTTAATCATAAATGAGTGTTGAATTTTGTCAAAGGCTTTCTCTGCATCTATTGAGATAATCATATGATTTTTATCTTTCAATTTGTTAATGTGGTAACACAGCATTTTAAATCAACTGTTTCAGTTAAAAAAAATTTTTTTTTTTAATTCATGTCCTGGAATGACCAAATAAATCAAATGTTGGTCCATTTTTAAGAAAGGGAAAGGGCCCTATATATACTTCGTGTAAGAAAGAAAGCTAGTGTCTCTTCATGTCTAATCCAGGAGCATCCTGAATAATTCTTGGGCTTCCCTTGTGGCTCAGCTGGTAAAGAATCTGCGTGCAGTGTGGGAGACCTGGGTTTGATCCCTGGGTTGGGAAGATCCCCTGGAGAAGGGAAAGGCTACTCGCTGCAGTATTCCGGCCTGGAGAATTCCTTGAACTCTATAGTCCATAGGGTTGCAAAGAGTCAGACACGACTGATTGACTTTCATTTTCAGTTTTTCCAGTTTAGACATACACACAGCTAGACTCACATTTTTCTACAGACAGAAAAATAGCAGATACTGCACTTGTCACTTCTAACGTATCTTCTCTTTTTGTTCCATATTATTGGCTCATTACCTTCTTACACAGTTCCTGGGGAGAGATCTAATTTGCCATGGGTACAACTAGATTGCAGCACATTAAATTAATAGAAAATCTCCAGGAAAATGAAACAGCTCGGCCACACAGTTCCGCTTTGAAAGTATGAAGCTGACAGCCTCATTTCAGTTGTTTGTAATTAAAGCCACTTCAGAGATTACTTGGGGAAGTGTGTGGAGGCAGGTCCCTCTGTGTGGTTCAAGGCCAGGAGGATTGGTCTACTTCAAGGAGTCCCACCACACACACACACACACACACACACACACAGAGCTGGGCTTGGAGAGGGGGCCACAGGTGAGGGAGGAGACAACCCACTGTGGAGTAGGAAGAGAGTTGTGGGCTAATGGAATTATTCTTAAGCTCTTCGGAACATGAGAGTCCTTTGGGAATTGTTAAAATACACATTTCTGGGGTTCAGTGAGATGGGACATGAGCCAAGGAATCATTATTTATATCCACACTTGCAGAGGGCCAAAGTTCACGGCTGCAGAAACACTATTTGGGTGCCTTTCCCCTCTTGATCTTGACTGAGTGAAGCTGGATTTTGATGAATTTTGATAATTCAACTGGATTCGAGCAGTTCTCAATGGGGGTGCATACTTGGGGGAGATTTTTGCCAACAAACACAACTCAGGCATCACCCCAATTCTCTTATATTAAAATCTTTGGAATCAGGGCCTCAGTTCAGTTCAGTCACTCGGTTGTGTCCGACTCTTTGTGACCCCGTGGACTGCAACACACCAGGCTTCCCCGTCCATCACCAACTCCCAGAGCTTACTCAGACTCATGTCCATTGAGTCGGTGATACCATCCAACCATCTCATCTTCTGTCATCCCCTTCTCCCACCGTGAATCTTTCCCAGCATCAGGGTCTTTTCCAGTGAGTCCATTCTTCGTATCAGGTAACCAAAGTATTGGAGTTTCAGCTTCAACATCAGTCCTTCCAATGAATATTCAGGACTGATTTCCTTTAGGATGGACTGGTTGGATCTCCTTGCTGTCCAAGGGACTCTCAAGTGTCTTCTCCAATACCACAGTTTACAAGCGTCAATTCTTCAGCGCTCAGCTTTCTTTATAGTCCAACTCTCACATCCATACATGACTACTGGAAAAACCAAAGTTTTGGCTTGATGGACCTTTATTGGCAAAATAATGTCTCTGCTTTTTAATATGCTGTCTAGGTTGTTCATAACTTTACTTCCAAGGAGAAAGGGTCTTTTAATTTCATGGCTGCATTCACCATCTGCAGTCATTTTGGAGCCCAAGAAAATAAAGTCTGTCACTGTTTCCATTGTTTCCTCATCTATTTGCCATGAAGTGATGAGACCAGATGCCATGATCTTCGTTTTCTGGATGTTGAGTTTTAAGCCAACTTTTTCAGTCTCCTCTTTCACGTTTATCAAGAGACTCTTTAGTTCTTCTTCCCTGCCATAAGGATGGTGTCATCTACATATCTGAGGTTATTGATATTTCTCCCGGCAGTCTTGATTCCAGCTTGTGCTTCCTCCAGCCCAGCATTTCTCATGATGTACTCTGCATATAAGTTAAATAAGCAAGGCGACAACATCCAGCCTTGACGCACTCCTTTCCCGATTTGGAACCAGTCTGTTCCATTTCCATGTTCTAACTGTTGCTTCTTGATCTGCATACAGGTTTCTCAAGAGGCAGGTCAGGTGGTCTGGTATTCCCATCTCTTGAAGAATTTTCCACAGTTTGCTGTGAATTAAGGCCTAAGAATGTGTATTTTTAAGGCTTCCAAGTGATCCTCCTGTGATGACAAATTAGGGGACAAATAAACTAAAGTGCTCACCTTCAAGCTGTGAGTTGTACGCAGTTAAGGAAGAACTACCAATGCATCAGTCAGTTGTTTTTGCCTTTACCATTGTTCCCAAATCTAATCAATTGTTAAGTAGGGCAGTCCTTGATTATAACCATTAGTGAACAAAACTATGCTGGCATTTCACACCTGGGAGCTAGTTTCAGTTGTCCTATTCACAAATAAAACCAATAATCAGGGCCTGTGGTCACAAATAAAACCAGTAATCAAGGTCTAGGGATAATTAAGCAGTTATCCTTTTAATAATACACTTATAAACAGAAACATACTCTGTAAGAATAAAACAACATCCAGTTTTAAATAGTGAATAAAATACACTATCTTTATGCAAGAATATCCCATGTATTTAAAACGGATGGCTAATTTGTGGTTTATTCAACAGTTTCCTTCAACAAATATTGAGTACCTATAATTGTCAGGGACTATTCCAAACAGATATAATAGTGAACAAATCAAACAAAAATTTCAACCCTCGTGGAGTTTATATTTAAACAGGGGCAGACTGTCCTGACCCTGTCCACTTGTGAATGGCCATAAGAAAAATGAACACATCCTCTCCCCAAGGCTGGCCATTCCAGGAGATTTGTAAGATCAATCATCTTTTACTTTACTCCCTCACACCCCCACCTCTATTCTATAAAAGACACTGGCATCCAGACTCCAATAAGACACTTTTTTTTTGAGACATTAGTCTGCCATCTTTGCGGGCAGACAGACTATAAACAGATAAAGAAATTAAATATATAGTGTGCTCTGTAGATAATAAAGAGAATCCCTCTGTGCAATTAGCATTTTACTGGGAGTCTGTTGCATTCTGGTATTGTTAAATATATTTACAAAGATATCCCTGCCTTCAAAGAGTTTATCATGTAGTACAGCAACTTACTAAATGCTTCTCAGAGAGATTATGGTAGTAATTTAATTTACATAGTGCAGGACAGAGCTCCAAAAACTGTATGTGCTGTACACATTACTCAGCGTTTGAAGTTCCTTAGCCTTTTCTATAACACTCCCTTTATGCAATACATTCATTATGGCTAAAAACAGCATAGCTGTGTCATGCAACATGGGGGAAAGATGTATAAATTAACAGACTGTGCAATTTACATTCTTTTCCCATGGCTAATTATTTCTATTTCAACCATGCATTTAGTCTTTGAAAGCCGCAGGGTTTTGAATACCGATATTATCACATCAACATACTTGTTGCTGAGAAACGTAAAATAAGGGCAATCAAATGTACCTGTGGTATAATGGTTTTCAGCGTATGAGATCAGGGCCGCCACATCATCCTGGGAACAAGTTAGAAGTACAAAGTCTCGTGTCCGCCACCCCACCCAAGCTCCCAAGGCAGAATCTCTGGGGTGAGGCCCTCCAATCTGTACCTGAACGTGGTGATGAGGGAGAATGGCTCAAGTCATTCAAACACATGCCACTCACTGGTGGATACGGATCAAAGCAGGTGAAGCAAGTGCGTGATTATCCAAGGTGAGTGCACTAGATCCTGATTTTATGGTTTTGCACTTTTCTGGAATATGCTTCAGACACTAACCAGGGTTGAGGCTTGAGACAGCTCCACATCTGAGTTGTGAATGTATATGAGGTGTGGGTATAGTCAGCTGTATATGAAGTTAGGCTTCCCTTGTGGCTCAGCTGGTAAAGAATCTGCCTGCAATGCGGGAGACCTGGGTTAGATCCCTCGATTGGGAAGATCCCCTGGAGAAGGGAAAGGCTACCCACTCCAGTATTCTGGCCTGGAGAATTCCATGGACTGTATAGTCCTTGGGGTCGCAAAGAGTTAGACACGACTGAGCAACTTTCGCTTTCGCTGTCATAGTCAGGTGAAATAAATCTGCTAACCAAAGATTAAGTCTTGTCGCTATGTAACTCACAAATAGTGGTACACCTCTCACGTGATTTTAAAGTACCCCAAAGGCTATGTTCTCATACTATTTCAGAAACTTCTCTGGGTTGATGCTCCCTGTGTGGATAATGCATTTGCGGTTAACCTTGATTTCTGGTGTTGTTATATATGGGTTTGCCTGCCTATATCTTTATCTGTCTTTTACCATCCCCTTGTTTTATCTTTCCACTTTGTCTCTTTTCCATAACAGAATCCTACTTTTATTATTTTGTTCTTACTGGCTTAATATACTGCACTTGTGGAGGAGTTCTGCATTTCCTTAACTCTTAAAGCAGACAAATGGAGTATCTGTTATCAAGAGGTAAAAACTAAATGAGATTGCATTGCTTTTAAAGTTGCGTTGCCCTTGGAGGTTTTGTGAAGGGTCTTCTCTTTCCCCTTCTCCCTAAATAGAAAAATCTCTGGGGGAAAAATTGTTATTGTTAGAGGGATAATGAGAGTATGGCTAGGCTTTTGTTTTTAAATCTCTATTGAATTAGTTACAGTATTGCTTCTGTTTCATGTTTTGGTTTTTTGGCCGAGAAGTACTTAGGACCTCAGCTTCCTGACTGGGAATTGAGCCCACGCCCCTTTCACTAGAAGGCAGCGTCCTGACCACAGGACTACCAAGGAAGTCCCCTTCGTTACTCATTTTTAAGATGATATTTTTTGTAGTTTGAACCTGGTTCCTCCTTTTTAGTTGCAGAAATAAAGGAGATGGTTATGTTTAATCTGACGTTTCAAGGCCCAGTTAGTGTGGAAAACCCTTGAGATCACCTTTGCCCTGTGTCCTGTTCCTCCCCCCGCCCCGCCCCCCCAACTTTGTCCTGCTCTCTTCGAGTCTGTTGCAGAGCCTCAGGGACTGATTCAGCCTTCTCCTTTCAGGTCATCTATTTTTGCTTTGTTTTTGTGGACGTGTTTTCATTGAAGTGTAACAGACATACAGAAAAAGGCACAGATCATCCACGTACATCAGGGTGGGTTTTCGCAAAGTGCACTTACGCATGTCATCGCTACCCAGATCAAGGACTAGCTGGAACTTGCCCAGCAGCCAGACACCCTTCCTCCCACACGTCCCCCTCCCCATCACCTCCCCTTCCTCCCCAACTGAACACTATCCTGAATCCTGAAGTCACACACTCACTATGCCTATCTGGGCGCTTCATGTCAGTGGAATCATCCCATATGTATTATTCTGCATCTGGTGTCTTTAAGTCAACATTATGTTGGTGAGATTCGTCTGTGTTGCAAATAGTGTCCGTTTATTTTCATTGCTGTGTTATATATCCATGGTGAGAACACACCAGTTAGTTTATCCATTCTGTTATTCAGCACTCGGAGCATTTCTGTGTTGAGGATATTACAGGTTCTTTTACGTGTCCTCTGATACATATATGTATGTACTTCTTTGCAGTATATACCTAGGAGTGGAATGGCTAGAGTAGGATTTACGTATATTCAACTTCAGTAGAGACTGTGAACCGGTTTGCCAAAGTGGTTGTAGCCAGTACACTCCTGCAGTGTGTGAGAGTGTTGGTTGCTTCACATCCTTTCTAGCATTTGATACTTTTTAATTTTAGCCACTCTATTGTGTAGTAGTCCCTCTTTGTGGAGTTAATTTGCATTTTTCCTGATAACTGATGATGTTGATTGTCCATCTTTAATGGCTTTTAGATATCCTCTTTTGTGAAATTCCTTTTCACATCTCTGCCCATTTCTCTGTTGGGTTGTCTCTCTTGTTAATTTTTAGGAGTTAATTATGTATGGATAAGAGCCCACTGTTGGATATATGTTTTATGTATATTCTCCTGCTCTGTGTCTTTGGATGAATAGAAGTTCTTAATTTTAATGAGTTTCAATCATTTTGTTTATGATCCAGTTAAAGAAACCTCTGTCATAAGGATATTCTTCCATGTTACAGTCTAGAATCTTTAGACATACATTTAAATATAAGTCCAATTGGAATTGATTTTTATGCAAGTTTTGAGGTGAAGTTCAGTTCATTTTCATATATGTGTGTGTACACATATGAAAACATAATGTGTGTATGTGTGTGTGTATGCACATACTTTATATATATATATATATAAAATCTCTGGACCATTAGGGTTTTACTTTTTGTTGTATTTTGTTTTGCTTTCTGCTTAGTTTTTATAGTGAACTTTTTAAATTTTAGAGTCATTTTTAATTTGCAGGCAAGTTGCAAAGAGAGTCCAGAGAATTCCCATGTACCCTTTGCCCATTTTCCCCTGTTCTCCTTATCTTACATCACTATCATACATTTGTCACAGTTAAGGAGTCAATGTCAATGCATTTTTACTAACTAAAGTCCATGCTTTATTCAGAGCAGGACCATTAGGTTTTGACCAGTGCGAGTGCTGTTGAGGAATGCCTTGAGACCACACCCTGTTAACTAAAACCTTCAGTAACCAGCTCCACTGGAGTGACTTGTCTTAGATCTCAGCCTAAGCTAGAGAACTCAGCCGGGCTCAAGAGTCATGAACGTAGGTCCCATGAGACGACTAGGAAGGAACTGTGGAAATCCTGCAATCAGAGGCCCTCCAGGTCTGACATCTGGAGAAAGAAATGGCAACCCACTCCAGTACTCTTGCCTGGAGAATCCCATGGACGGAGGAGCCTGGTAGGCCACAGTCCATGGGGTCACGAAGAGTCGGACACGACTGAGCGACTTCACTTTCACACATTGGGGAAGGAAATGGCAACCCACTCGGGTATTCTTGCCTGGAGAATCCCAGGGACGGGGGAGCCTGGTGGGCTGCCATCTGTGGGGTCACACAGAGTTGGACATGACTGAAGCGACTTAGCAGCAGCAGCAGCAGGTCTGACATCACCTTAAACTTTTCATCTCCAGTTTTGAAAATCCTGCCTGAGTTTTAGAAGTACAATAAGCAGTCTTCTCCTTGAGTCCTTCAGAACTTTAATTTTGTAACTTCTAACCAAAGTGTAAAATATACCGATAATGAGCAGTTTTTCGTGCTTAGTCATCATGCCTAATATTACATCCCTAGGATTTATTTATCTTTTAACTAGAAGTTTGTACCTTTTGAACTTTCTTTAACCATTTCACCCACCACTCTCCAGCCTCTATCTTTGACTCTGTTTTTAGGAGTTTGGTTTTCTAATTTTTTGAGGAACCTCCATACTGTTTTCCAGATTGCTGCCAACAGCAATGTAATGCACAAAGGTTCCCTTTTCTCCAGATCTTCACTCACACTTTTATTTCTTATCTTGCTGATAATAGCCATTCTAACAGGTGTGAGTTCTCATTACAGTTTAGGTTTGCATTTCCTTGATGGTTAGTAACGTTGAGTATCTTTTCCTATACCTGTCAGCCATCTGTATGTCTTCTTTGGAAAACTGTCTATTCAAATTTTTCTACCCATTTTTACAATTCAGATTGTTTGCTTTTTTTGTTCTTGAGTTGTATAAGTTCTTTATATAGTTTGGATATTAACCCCTTATCAGATACATGATTTGCAAATATTTTCTCTTGTCCAGTAGGTTGCTTTTTCACGCTGTGGGTGATTTCCATTGCTGCCCAGAAGCCTTTTGGTTTGATATAGACCCTCTTGTTTTAGTTTGACTTTTGTTGCCTTTGCTTTTTGTGTCAAATTCAAAAAAATGATTGTCAGGGAGCTTACTGCCCATGTTTTCTTCTAGGAGTTTCACTGTTTCAGGTCCTGCATTCAAGTCTTTAGTCCACTGTGAGTTAACATGTGTGTGTGATGTAAGGTGGTGGTATCGTCTAACCTGATAAAAAGCTTTTTAGAGAGTGTTACTATCAGGTGCTGGGGGGAGGGAGACCTCCGGGTGCCCCTTTGGCCTTGGACGTGAGCATGAGGAGAGCTCCGTGTCTGAGCCGGTCTTCTCTCCCCTCTTGAGCTCGGGGCTGGGGAATGTCACTGTGCCCCTGAGTTCTGAGGAAGGGAGGACGGAGAGCTCTGGATACTGCCAGGCGTTTTATTGCCAACTCCGCCGCCGCGCACGCACGCACGCACACACGCACGCACGCACGCACGCACACACACATACACCTCTGCGAGACTTCTCTGTACCACACACACACAGACGCACACACACACGCACACCTCTGCAAGACTTCTCTGTACCACACTTCAGCGGTGCTGGTGTACTTCAGAGTATCCCTGACAGTCTTAACTATTTTTACTTTTCAACTGAAAGTGCAGAAGCAGCCCCCATCACCATGTTTTACTTTGACAGCGGACATTTAAATTGAAGCGAAAAGGTGAAGGCAGGCTAGCCAGCCCCATTAATATTTTATGAAATACTCATTGTTCTGTAACCGGGCCGCAACCCCTGTCCTGGACGATGCTTTTATGGCTGGCAGGCCGACCCCAGGAGGCACACACAAACCCCCATCGTTTTTTCTCTGTCCTGCCTCTCCTCAGTACCATGAGCTCGCGACACTCTGCCAGCCCGGTGGTCTTCACCAGTGCCAGAAGTTCACCGAAGGAGGAACTTCACCCGGCCGCCCCCTCGCAGCTCACTCCTTCCTTCTCCTCCTCTTCGTCCTCCTCCTCCGGCCCTCGGACTTTCTACCCCCGCCAGGGCGCTACCAGCAAGTACCTGATTGGATGGAAGAAACCCGAAGGAACCATAAACTCCGTGGGATTTATGGACACGAGAAAGTAAGGACTCTGTTGCTTCTCTTGCTGGGCGCTTTGCGTTTCACATGACAGTGAACAGAAAAGCCTGGGGCAGTTTCCTGCAAGAGAGGAGGCCGGGCTCCAGACGGGGGAGAGGGTGGTCTCGTAGGGAAGTTATTTTTCTTCCCACGTGAAACGTGTCTTACATTGTTTCTCTGCCACATTCCTTAAATAATATGTATTGAAAACCTTCAGATTTGAGAATCTCAAAGTCTCGTAGGAAAGAGTCTGTCTGAAGAACAAACTTCAGAATAATCGCCCCTTGGGTGTTAAGACCACACTGGTCCCTTTGATGCTGTTAATCACAGCCTTCCTGTGTAATTGCTAACTGGCCCAGGAGGGACTATTAGAAAGTAAGTGACCACCTCTGAACATAAAGAACTTTTGACAAAATAGTACAGCAAAAAATAAAGGATCCAGTCAATGACATTGTTTTTGTTTCTATAGAGATTGCATTTGGGATTCATACCCTGTGGTCTTTTTTATTAGTAAGTCTGTTGCTGATTTTGGCTTGTGGAGTTTATCATTTCCTGTGAAAGAGTGATTTATTCATCAGGCTTTTTATTTTGTATTTCAAACTGGTCTTGTTTCTCTTTACAAGCACTTATCCAAATAGATTATTAATATAATTGAACAGAAGTAATTCTCCTCTGTCTCTTCTAATAGGTCTCCATTGACTTACCTCTTTCAGACCCCATCACACCCTTGAGTCCACCTCATCAAATTAACTTCTCCCCTCTCTTTCCCTTCTTTCAAGGCGTCATCAGAGTGACGGCAATGAAATAGCCCACCCCAGGCTGCGTGCCTCCACCAGGGACCTCCGGGCGTCCCCAAAGCCGACCTCCAAGTCCACCATTGAGGAGGATCTCAAGAAGCTCATTGACCTGGAAAGCCCAACCCCTGAATCCCAGAAGAATTTTAAGGTACGGGGCAGGGCTTGGGGTGTACAGTAGTCAGAGAGAGGCCAGACAGGGCAAAATTTCTCCAGGAAGTGGTGATTCCCAGCTACTCCTCATCGGACCCTCCCTTCCCTCCCCTCCCCTCCATCACCCAGCCATCTCAATATTTAACTCATGTGTTTTCCAAGTGTCCTGTCCCTGCGGCCACATCCCTTGAGTCTGGGTTTATAGTAACCTATCCCCACCCCCAAGGCTCCTTTTCTTCCACTGTATCCTACTTACGACGCACAAGCTATACTTTCTTGACATTATCACTCAGACGACATTGCTTCTTTTGTGGGTATGGTCAGCTTGGGAGGACCCCTCAAGCCCATCTCAGGCTCTGCTTTCTTGTCTCTAAAGCATGCCGTCTCACTCCCAAATGAGCCAGCAGCTGGTGTTGGCTGAGCTGGGCCCAAAGGTACTATATTTCACATTTAGCATAAGGTGTTCCTGTCTGGAGTGTACTGGGTGGCCCCACGAGAAGAGAGTCCACCGCTCCAGAGGTCATGGGTGCACACTTTGATGTTTTCTGTCCTCTGTGTTCTCAGTTAAATGATTTGTAGTCTGTTTGAAGTGACTAAAAAGCTTAGTTTAAGAGGACCTTTGAGAATTGATGGAAAGTGGAAGCTGACATATTTCCTTAACCACTTACCATCCTCTGAGGGCGAGAGACGTGCCCAGCGTGATGAGCCGTGTGGTCTCGTCTTATCCAGGCTTCCTCATCGCCATTCTAGTTTCTGTGCACACACACGTTCCTCTTTGTGTGCGTGTGCAGCACGTGTGTGTGCGTTCTTCTAGATAGGTCAGGTATACATCTGAACCTGACAGATCAACGTCTCCAGAGATGAAATGTACTCCAAAGACCATTCTGGAGTTTTGCAGAGAAATCATTGAGTTATTAACATAAGCATTAACATCATAAATCATTTTAAAGACTTAACATTCTGGATTTCTATCATTTCTGTTTTATAAGCCAGCACTTAACAGTTCTGACTCATCACCCAGGGCACAAATGGTTTCCTTAGCAACCCCGCAAAAGATAGTACTTGAAACTTCTTTCTTTACCCATCAAAAACCAAAGAGGTGTATTAAAATTTTTAACTACCAGTTTCAAAATTATTTCAGATTTTTCCTGAGGTTAAAGGAAAATAAAATCTGCCCTGAAAGGAATCTTTCCTCCAATCCTTAGTTTAACATTTTTTGAAAGGGGCAAGCTCAGAGCTTTCTTTCTTTTGATTTACTCCTGCAGTGAAAATAATTGAAAGCAAATGTCTGTCTTGCCCTTATTCCAGGTCTTGGCTTTTATTTCCAAAGTGAATTACTTTAACATTCCTATTTGAAACAGGAATGCACATGCTTTATGTGTTGACTATATTGCCATGAGACCCTCTGCAAAGAAAGTGCTTCTGCTGGTTGAACTATTATGGGGAAAAGGCTGGGAGCAGGAGCTGGAAAAGTGCTCTGTTTTCTCTCTTGTGTCATCCTTTTTCATTTGGCTTCAGATGAGTTCAGCTAAGTAGCTCTGTGTGTCTTCTGAGACTCATCTGAGTGACCGTGCCTCTGCTGTGTCAGTGAGGCCAGTGCGCCCTTGCGAGGTCTCCCCCGCCACGCCTGGCTCAGGGCTCCAAGCCACCGCGTCAGGCTTCAGGGTACAAGGAGTAGCCTGCTCTGGGCAGTGATCCTTGGAACCCACTCACGCCACATTGGCAAGGGCTACTTGTGAGCCACCATGAATGTCAAATGACAGGTTGTTCCCAGGCTCATCTGCCAGCAGAGGGAGACGACCGCTGCAGGACGTGGCCACACTCTGCTGGGCAGGCTGCAGCTGGGAGGTGGGTGTCTGGGAACCTCCAGGCAGCTGCTGTGAAACTCGTATCTCAAGGGAGATGGCAGAGCTGTAGCATTCTGAGAAACCTCATTGGCAGGCAGAGCTGGGATCACCGTATTCTCCCCGAGGGCTGAAGCAGTCCCGCAAGCGAACAGAAGAGTAGTGCAAACCCAGAGCCCTGCTCTCCAGCCAGCACTCTCAGATACAGACCAAAGGAGAGGTGACACGCAGGGACCTAGTGTTTAGGAAGAGATGGTACTTTGGTTTATCCCAAGTGCAAGAGTGCCCCATTTCACCGAGAGCCGGGGCGCATGAAAAGAGTGAGGAGAGGAAGGAGATGGACCCTGAAGCAGGAGGCCATCTCTCTAGGCCTGGCTCGATCGGACTCAATCAGTGGTGCCCAAATGATTTTAAAGTTTAAGAATCTTTTTGTTTCCTACTAACAGTTACACACAGAAGCCCAGCACATAGAACTGAGATGGCAGAACTTCTCCGATAGGAAGGGTGGGGTGTCTTGGACTCCTGGGTCCCCCATGAACACCTCGTTTCCCCAGGCAGTGATTCCTGGAGGAACCCTTAGGGCTCCTTGGAACAGAGTTGCAATCCCCCTTCCTAGATGCTCTCTAAAATCCTTTCTGAGTCTGCCACCCGCTGCGTTTTGGTTCTTTCCTGGGGGCTGGCAGCATGGGGCAGCACCACTCAGCGATCTCAGTATGACCTCCAGGGAAGGCAGAGGGTGCCCTAGGGAACTGGGTAGGTGCACACACCTTTAAGGCTAGAATTGAAGGGGACTGAGGGTGGGAGCCATTGCATATGCTTGGACCAGACTAGTCCTGCTATTTTTTAATAGATAGAAAGCATCTAGGCAGACCGCTTCCTTCCCTCTCCTCCCTTAGTGCAAGCTGTTATAACTTAATAAATCATGCTGTCCAAAGGATCTCTTCAAGTAGCTGCTTAGCTTGAAGTATATTAATATTTCTCAAAGAGGCTGAAATTAGAACTGGTGAAAATTCTCTCCTCTATAAATTTATCAGGGTGGGGATATTCACTGGAAAAGGAAATCCCTTGGCCAAATCCAAAGGTGCCAAAAAAGATGGAGAGCAGTTTTTTAATAGATCTGAGATCTGAGCTGGTAGGCAGGAGCTTTATGTGACAGTTCTGGAACCTTGGGCAGGTGGAGCGAGATGGTCTGCTTTCTCTTTTAATTTACAATTGGCAAGCTATTTAACCTCTCTAACGCCCACTCTTGTGGGTGAAGTGAGAAAGGAAATCATCATTTCCATACCAAGTCCCTGCCCTCTTAAAGACCCACATAGCATTTATCACAGCAGCTTAGTTTTCAAGGTAAGCACATATGTACTTTGGGTTTAACTCATCATGAATTTTAAAAAGTGAACACAGTCGGCTACACTTGGAGCTCATTGACAATGCATTTGATTAATAATTTTTTCATATGGATGTTGCAGCTATGCCTGCCACATTGTGGACAGCTTTGACTTGATCAGCCCTTGGCTTGGTGGATGGAAGTGTGTTAGACCCCAGAGCCCATTGAATGAGTCTCAGCCTCCTAGATGGAGCCGTTGCCGTGTCATTATCTCTCTGTCCCTTCAAAGCGGCATGGAAAGTTTCACGGTGGCTTCCTGCCAGCAGTGACTCAACCCTCCTACTCACATCCTCACCTGTTCCCCACATTGTTCTCCCTGCCAAGGTGAACAGTCAACTAAGAGGAACTGAATAAGGATAACTCCGTTAACAGACCACATACTCTGTTGGCTTGCAGGATACTGGATATTTCAACATCGTTAACATGTCTGTTTTTTCCTTCATGAATGGGTTTCTCAGAAGCTTGCTGTTTGCACAAAAATCTCAAATAAAAGTCAAATCTGGTCACTAAGGCAAAAGACATTAACAAGAGATACAGCCATCCGGAGCTTTTGTCATTTTTATATAACTGTGTGTATCCTTGTCTTTTATAAAGATAACTTCCCTATTTTTATTTCACCAATAGAAATCCATCTCAAAAAATAATCTCCCGAGCTCATTAAAAATAATATTAGTCGTTCGAGCTTTCAAGAGTCACCTATTATTTGAGTGACTGTGTTGTGAAGATCAAAGGCTCTTGTTGCCTGGCAAACACGTGTCACTTGACAAGCTTCTGAGGATACCTTCCGGCATCGTGGCTGTTCCCTTGGGGACCATAACATAATTTTGGAGCACCATTGATGCATGCCATTGTGACCAGTCCAGCATTTCTTGGAATCCTCAGAATAATCCTGAGTGCTTTTGTGCCCCCATTTCATAGATGAAGAATTGGGTTCCGAGCGATAACATGATTTGGTCAGTGACACGGGATTCAAATAAAACCCGTATTTATCTGTTCTTAAAGTCTTGCTGTAACCATGGCACACTAGTGATGAAACCGCTTCATCCTACATCTGAATCTTGTACTGAGCACCCTTTGACCGCAGCCGGCATGCTGGGCGGTGAGGCTGTGACGACCAGGAACTCTGCTCTGCCCTTGGGGATATAGAGATGGTGGACCCTGAGGCCTCCTTTCTGGGCTCCAGGATTTGAAGGGTTGTGTCTATGAGAGTGATTTTGTTAACCTACCCATCCCGCACCCCAGGTCGTGGGTGTGTGACCCAGAAAATTGATTTCTGCTGTCCTGATGCTGTTTTTCAGTTCCACGCACTCTCCTCTCCTCAGTCCCCCTTTCCCACCACCCCCACGTCAAGGCGGGCCTTGCACAGAACGCTGTCCGACGAGAGTATCTACAGCGGCCAGAGGGAGCACTTTTTCACCTCGAGGGCTTCACTTCTGGACCAAGCCCTGCCCAACGACGTCCTCTTCAGTAGCACGTACCCTTCTCTCCCCACATCTCTTCCTTTGCGGAGGCCTTCATACACCTTGGGAATGAAGTCCTTGCATGGTAAGCCTATCTCTAGCTGCAGCTAACAGCCCTGCTGATGATGACCCGTGTCCCCCAAAACACCTGCCATTCAGTTTGCTCAAGGATGCTAATTAGAGGAAGTCCTGCTTGCTTGCTCAGATTATCTGGGCTCCCTACCCTGCCATTCAGCCTCTCACCTAGAATCCCAGCCACAGGGTATGAACCCTGGGCCTCACCACACCACAAGACTCCTCTTGGATTAGTTTCAGGTGTCCCACACAATGATTTGATATTTGTATATATTGTGAAATGATCACAAGATTAACATCTGCCACCATACATAGTTTAAAAGTGTTTTTAAACTAGAAGTTTTAAAAGTTTTTAAAAAGTTTTAAAAATTTAACAGTTTAAAAAGTTTCAAAAGTTTCTTTCTGATGAAAACTTTTAAAATTTACTTTTCTAGTAGCTTTTAAATATGCAATACAGTTATTAGCAGTAGTCACCGTGCTACAGATTATATCCCCATGAATTCCTTATTTTATCACTGGAAAGCTGTACTTTTGACTCCCTCCAGCAATTTCTAATACCCCCACCCCTACTTCTGGCAACCACCAATCTATTCTGTGACTATGAGCTCACATTTTTTTAGATTCCACACCTAACCACACATAAGTGAGATGGATCATACAGTATTTATCTTTCTCTGACTTTTCATTGGCACAGTGCCCTCAATGTTCATCCATGTTATTGCAGATGACAAAATTTCATTTTTTAAAAAATTTATTGGCGTATAGTTGATTTACAACATTGTGTTAATTTCTGCTACATAGCAAAGTGATTCTGTTTTATATATATATGTTCTTAAATTCCATTATGGTTTATCACAGAATATAGAAGATAGTCCCTGTTCTATACAGTAGGACCTTGTTTGTGTCTGTTCTATGTGTAACAGTTTGCACTGGAGCAGTATTTTAAATCTCCTGCCTTCCTGGTTAGCTTTCTCCCTGCATCATCCCTGCACCCCTAACCCACGTCCATGACTGTTCCTCTTCATCTCGGTCCTGTTCCCCACACGGTCCCCTTCTCCAGGGCAGACATCACTTAAGGGTTACACCAGCTTCTGTCTCCTCCCTCTTGATAGGAGGTCCACCTACAGCATGAACCTGGTTTCTCTTTGCTCTAAAAGGCCACCTGCAATGAACCAAGGTAGACACGTGAACTGACCACTTTTACCATCTGGACACTAGGAAGCGCCTCCGTGTGGTGACCTAAATAGTAACCTTATTTTCTCCCCTTCTCTCCCTACGTTGGGACCACTCTCCCCGCACTCCATTCCTCATACAACTTCCTGCCTACGTCAAATGCTTCTTTCACTTCATTTTTTTTTTTAAACCTTTATAGTGATAAAATTAAGCCCTCTGGGAAGTTTTTATCTGCATGCATCATGTCACAGGAGGCCCTGTCCTCTAGAAGCTCTCATGCTAAGAGGACAGCCTGGACACCTGCCTCCCACCCATCCTTACTGTCCCGGGGTTGAAGGCTGGCACTGAGGGAGGGGAGGGGCAGCCCACCCTCCGCGGCCCCTTCCGCCACCTCCTGTTGCTTTCCTGACAGTTAGGCAGCAGCCTCAGTGATGCCATGCCCTAATCTGAGCGATCCTTGATGGGCTGCCGTCCTTGACGTCATGGGTGTGACCACCACTGAGATGCATTTGGGGAATGAGAAACTGCTTTTTTTTCCAGATGGAAATTTAGGACCCAGAGATAAAAAAGCAGAAGGATTGTGTATGACATAACAAAACTGTCTATTCCAAAGAATCTGAAAATGTGTGTGTGTGTGTGTATATATATATAGAATCACTTTGCTGCACATCAGAAACCAACGCAACATTGTATATCAACTTTACTTCAATATTTTTTTAATTAAAAAATTATTCCAGCTTTACCCTTGGTGGGAGCAAGTTTAAATAGAACTGAGCCTTTAATATCAGGCAGTAGTTGTTGATTTCGATTTTCTCATCATTTTGGTCATTTTAAGCACATTAATAACTAGCAGCTGCTCTGCAGAGCAGTCCTCTATGTAATTTGCAAGGGAAAGCAAGCACTAAATATACTCCGGTTTATAGACTATCATGATTGGCAAAACTTTTTAACTCCTTGTAAACAGTTACTTCCAGAGTCGCTTACAGATTTTAACTGAGAGCCTCGCTTTTGGCTCCGTGTCTGAGTGGATTTCAGTGTCACGGTCATGTGTGAGGCGGCCCTTCCCATGGAGGCGCCCGCTCTGCCCTCACAGCTTCTGCCCCATTGAGAGCATCTGCATTGCCCGAGCTCTGTGCCCGTCTCCTCCACCTGTCTGAACCTGAAGAGTGGCAGTGGGCCCTCCACTGCACGGAGGGGCTCATTGCACGCGTTCTGCCCACCCCCAGGCTAAGCAGAGACTGGGTGTTACTATAGGTTAATATTTGTGTTTTTAAAAATTGCCACCTTAGAAGGGGTTTGGGATGTTGGACTGCTGTAAATTGAAAACCGATGCCAAGAGTTGCTTAGCATGTCCTTGGGAAAGAAGGATGCCAACACCAGTGAACCAGCGTGAACTCCACTGAGCGACCCAGCACCCTCTCTCAGGCGCTCTCATTTGATTCTCACACTGCCCTGGATACGTCCAACTGCAGACACCAGTGGACCGTCCCTGGGACACAAGGCAGACACGAGCCAGGGATATGCCTGTCCCTCAGCAGTCCCAGGGACGCAGAGAGTCCACATGGAGGGGGTCAGATCCCAGGTTCCAAGGCAGATAAAAATTGGCTTTACGGTCCCCTCAGACATGCATCACCACGCCTCCCTGGTCTGGCTGCAAAATCCAACACTCTGATGAAGTAGGTCCCTTCACCCCAGCCTGAATCCGTTGACTCTGGGAGGAAAAGTGAGGTGCTGAAGCTGCCCTGGGTCTCTGTTAGACAAGCAGCTCCTGTAAAAGCAGACACATCGCCTCAGTGCAGAACTAACTTTTCCCAGACCCACGCCATTAGAAATGGGCCACTGGGAGGTTACACAAAGGGGAATTAAGATTGGAGGAAGTCAGTTCCTAGTTCTGCTCAGCTTCAGAGTGACCGCTAATGGTCTGTTAGACTAGAAACTGATTCCAGGTAACAAATGGCTTATCTGCTATGGTCGCAGAAAATGGGTAAAACTTTGAGTGGGTCTCCAGTGGGCCTGAAGCCTCTCATCCCTCATCCCTTCCTGCAGGAGAGTTCTCGGCCTCGGACAGCTCCCTCACCGACGTCCAGGAGACCCGCAGGCCGCCCATGCCCGACCCCGGCCTGATGCCCCTGCCCGACGCTGCTGCGGACTTGGATTGGTCCAACCTGGTGGACGCCGCCAAGGCCTACGAGGGTGAGTCGCAGACGATCCCGGCTGGGCCACGTGTGGGTCGTGAGCAGTATCAGTGCTCAGGACTCGCTGACAACACATGTGTTTCAGCACAGCCAGAAAGCACTTGAGCTCACGGTTCTCAAACACTCAGGGCCCACACTGTTGATTTTAACCAGGTGGAATCCAGAGTTTCCTCTAAGTGGGAATTCGTAACACAGATGCCTCACCTCCCCAGATCTGGGAAGGGCAGAGCTCAGCAGCATCCCAGCTGTCACTTAACTGAAAATAGCACATGTCCAGGAAGCATTTTTCATCACATCGTGAAGACATCATTGCTCAACGCACAGTTGGATCTCTTAGGATGCTGGCCCCGGCCCGTCTGCCCTTCTCACTCATCTTTCAAGGGAGTGATGGCATGTGTACTTCCCACCTGCTTCATCCCTACATCAGCCCACTGGCTGTGTGCTTGCGTTAAGCCAGTGGCCCTTAAATGCAGGCCCTTATTAAACAAGTGCTGGCCTGATCCGCTGAAATAGAAAAAACTCGCAGTAATGCTGTCTGTGTTGACAAAGATCATTGTTGTTAGTTTCTCAGTCATGTCCAGCTCTTTGTGACCCCCCCATGGACTGCAGCCCACCAGGCTCCCTGTCTATGGGACTTTTCCAGGCAAGACTACTGGAGTGGGCTGCCATGCCCTCCTCCAAGGGCTCTTCCTGACCCAGGGATCGAACGCAGGTCTCTTAGGTCTCCTGCATTGGCAGGCAAGTTCCTTACCACTTGCGCCACCTGGGAAACCCAGTATAACAATCTCTAGGCCCATCCATGTTACTGCAAAGAGTTTTGGTTTTTTAATGAGAGATTCTTTTAAAACTTGATTTTGTTTCTTGGCTCAGGCTTAAAGTGAGTGTTTTTTGAAACAGAGGTGGTGTGAACCTAAGCTAAAGCCCACCAAGGTGGCCAGAAGTCTTTGGAAAACATACTTCAAGAAGCTTCAAGAAGCTTAGTACTATACTAGCTCTTTAATATATTTTTGTGTTGTCACCGAGTGGAAAGCATTGGTCTGCAAATTTAGCACAAGGCCTGTTTCCAGGGAAACAATAGAATGCAACTTTTATAAGCAAGGGAAAAGCTAGAAATTAAGTCACAGCAAGTATTTTTAAAAGAGAAATCATAATGTTACTATCCTCTTCCAGCTAAAACAGTAAAAAAAAAAAAAAATGTCCTACAAGGGAAAAATAAAAGTTTCCAATGCATTCTTGCCCCGTGATTAGGTTTGACTGTGCATGTCGGTCATTTCTTGACTTTTGATAGAGAGGACCCAGGATGTGGTTCCACAGTGCTGAATGGTTTCTCCTCTCCTTTCTAGTCCAGAGAGCCTCGTTCTTTGCTGCTAGTGATGAAAACCATCGGCCTCTGAGCGCTGCATCCAACAGTGACCAGCTTGAGGACCAGGCCCTTGTCCAGATGAAGTCATATAGCAGGTTAGTCACCCAGTGGTGAGGGTATCACTCTACACCGTGTATCACCTCCGCTAGTGACGGAGAGCAGGTGTGGGGAAGGGGCGGTGGAGGTCACACGGATTAGCTGAGTGAAGCTCATCACTGCAGTGCCAGACATTTCACTTTTTAGTCAGAATGCTTTGTAACCAAATACTCTAAACACCCTTAAACTGTTCTTGATGACTTAAAGTCATCATTATGAATATTCATTATTTAATGCCATAATACATTTATGCCCTCAGGGTTTATTAAGTAAGAGAAATCATTTGTGCTAAATATCCTTGGGCTCCTATGCGTTTAGTCTTTGAGTCTGTCCATTTTGAAGCTGTCAGTAGGTCATGCTTGTAAATGAGCCTGCATCTTGGCGACTCCCAACGTTCTGCTTTAGACCTATGCTAGAAGTGGGTCACCAGGATCAGTAAGATTTACATAAAATAAGTAAGAAAAGCCATAGCTGAAATAATATGGACTCTGGCTTCTCCTAACTATGTAGAGGCTGACTTTTTCATTTTCCCGTCATTTTTCAAATGGTGAGGCTGTTGGATAAATGTGTGATGTTTCTATATATAAAAGCATCCCAACAGTCATAGTAAGCCTCCCCTTGATGCAGAATGATTTCATCAGTTTGCAATCTCTTAAAACCTTTGGAGGATGATTAAGAATCCAGGTGTGGGCTTCCCAGGTGGCTCAGTGGTAAAGATTTCGTCTGACAAGCAGGAGACACAGGTTCTATCCCTGGGTTGGGAAGATCCCCTGGAGGAAGAAATGGCAACCCACTCCAGTACTCTTGCCTGGGAAATCCCAGGGACAGAGGAGCCTGGTGGCTGCAGTTCTTTGTGTCACAAAGAGTCAGACACAACTTGGTGACTAAACAGTAAGAATCCAGGTATCTATAAAACTTGGTCAGAAACAGCCAGTAACAGGAAGAGTGAGGTTGGCATAGATTGCACAAATATCCTGGAGACTTGTGCCTGAAGACTTCTTAAGCAAGTCTGTAAGGAAACCCTCTTCACAGAGAAAGTGTCATAATGGATCTTTTGTTGTGAGTGTAACAGACAGATGCTGCATTTATCCTGTTGTTGGGACAGTTAGGGAGGTAAAATGGTGGTTAGTTTGGCTGTTGAGAACTTTTTTAAAAAATGTACAGCGTCGAGAGGAGAGCCCCAAATGTCCCCTAGGATGAAGAGAAGTCTAAGTGAGCAAAGACTGTTCTCGTGAGAAAGGGTTATTAAACAGTTCTTAAATCTTTGTGGGATCTATAGACGCCTAAGATGAGGGTGACGATTGGGTGTTTGTTCAGTGTGGATGAGCAGATGCAAATGGAGTTAAATGTTTTTAAGGATGATTAGTTCTGTGTCTGTGACTGTACTGATCTTTGCAAACCTTCAGAAGTCAAGATAGGCTACTGAGAGCTACTGACAACCTACCGTGGCTGTATCAGCCCTGCCAAGACGGGGACAGTGGACTGAACGGCTTGTGAAGGACAGCCATGCCCCCAACCTCATAGTTTTCTGTTCGGAACCACTCCTAACTATCACATCTTTAGCCTTCAACACATCCAAACCTGACCGGCTTTTGAGGTTGTGGATTGCAGCTGACCACTTCCCTTTTAAAATCCATTTACTGTCAGCTTTTAATTGGTCATCCTGCCTTAGAAGTTGGGAGGTCATTATCATTCCATTTTATTCACAGTTTTGTGACATCCGTGCTGAGCCTGCTGATCTAGAATAAGCAGAAGACATGGACACAGCTTATTTTAGGTCAGGGAATTCTAACTTGAACTTTTGATTTTTAAAGTAAATTTACTTTAAATAAGCTCTGTCCATGTCTTCTGCTAATTCTAGATCTACAACAGGCGCATGGTGGCATGGAATGTTTTTGGTGTTAAAAAAAACTTTTTTTAATTAAAAAACAAAATAAAAAGTACCTTTTATTTCATGATGCCAAGAGTTCAGTCATCACGTCTTCCCTCTTTGACCTCTGGAAAGAGTCATCTACATGTTGTCTCCATGGGAGCCTTCAGATTCTTGGTTGTAGGAGACTGAGGTGGTGTTTCTGGCTAGAATTCACCCAGAAACTTTCAGAGGCTTGAATTCAAGTAGAGAAGAGTCAGTGAAGAAGAGTCGATAGGTCTCTGGCCCTTGCCCAGCTGTGTGGTCTGTCCAGCCAGTTACACATGTTTCTTTTCCTCTAGCCTCCTCTCCTTTTGGTGCTCAAATGGCGTGGCATTTTTAGCACTAAAATGAAATGGGGGGAAATTGTGAGCTTTAAGAGTTTGCTGATCATAATAGTGAAGAGCTTAAGACATTAGTAGTAAAGAATTCGCCTGCCAGTGCAGGAGACCCAGGTTCGATCCCTGGGTGGGGCAAATCCCCTGGAGGAAGGAATGGCAACCCACACTAGTATTCTTGCCTGGGAAAATCCTATGAACAGAGGAGCCTGGCGGGCTACAGTCCATGGAATTGCAGAGTGGACACAACTGATCAGTTGAGCACACACACATATGACAAACTTCTGAAAGATGTAGTCTTATTTTTTTAAATATTTAAAGATATTTACTCTTAAGAGATGGACGCAATAACATAGCTGCCGCTGGGTTGAGTGGCCCCAAGATAGGGCCTGTACTGACCCTGCTCCACCCAACAGGTACACACGGAGAAATGACTCTCTTCTTAAAGCCACTAAAGAGAGATTCATTTCACTGTTTGACAGCTGTATCTGCCAGAAAGCCCCTCTTATGCTGCCAAAGAGACCATTTTCACTTATTGTCCCATATTCTTTTTGTCACAGAGATCCAGAATCTTTAAGGAAGCTATTGATTGGCTATAGTTCACGCCTATGTTACCTTTTGTTAAAACTGCCGTTTCTTTTTAAAAATGAAAATGTACATTGTGTCACCATACTGAGTAATTTGACGTTGAAAACCGTTTTATAAATACAGCCAACTCCTTTAAAAAAGAAAAGAAAAGAAAAGAACCACCAAACAAACCCAGCCATGGAGAACTCCTGCCTACATGGTCTTTTGTCTCTTGTTCCCAGCAGTAAAGATTCCTCTCCCACTCTGGCTTCTAAAGTGGACCAGCTGGAAGGTATGCTGAAGATGCTTCGAGAAGACCTGAAGAAGGTAAACATATTCTCCAAGCAGGTTATCCTGTCCACGCAAGCTGCCTTGAACTGAGAGAGCCCTTTGTCAACAGTCTCAGGGGAATAAGTTGTGGGCGTTCTCCCTGCTGTCTCAATACACACGTTTTAGGGGTCTGCTTGGAGCTTGGTTCCCACTGACACGCATAGTGCAAGAAGGCTTTCATTGTCATGTGTATACAGAAAGAGCATTCCCTATTTTGTAAAATGCCTTTAAACCTCAGCCAACTCGCTCTGGGCCCTATCCCAGTCTCCTCACCCCAGATCCACAACCCAGATGCACACACACATCCTCAGTGTTATTCAGGCTCTTGCACCAGATGAACCAGTTGCTGTTAGTTTCTTGAGTGACTTTATATTATTAAGACAGCAGCCCCTAGATCAATCACCTACAATGTAAGACAGCCCTTACAACTTAACAGACATTAAACTATGCACTCATGTATTTACATTCCAAAATAAACCTGTACTACTGTCTCTGGAACTCCTGTTCGCTGGGAGAGGACATCTTAACATATTATTGACCAGAGATGTGTCAGTATCTTTTAGAGTGATATAGTTAACATCACCGTATGCAAGTTATGATTGTCATTATCATTCACATTTTGCTCCAGCTTTGTGTATATTATAAATGCAAGTTTATTTCCATAAAATTTTTAAAAATGATGCACTGCGAAATTGAGTGAGGAAGAATTTTTCAGTGAATTTTATGCCGATACTTTCTGATTGTCCTAGCAACGTATATGCTAGGGTCTCAGAAGATAATAGTTCTTCAAAATATAGTTCTGATTCAGACGATGTGCCTATTAGACCAGCAAAAAGACAAAAAATCTTAGTGATTGATTCTGATATTGAACATGAAAATGAAAATGCCGGAGAAGACTTTACAGGTGTGTCAGGTGTAACTATTGAATGTAATAACCTGCAGAATGTCAGTGAAATAATTTTGGGCCGGCCAAAATAAAAACTGCCAGCCATAGGCTTTAGTTCCTGCAGAAATCCGCCAGTCAATAATTAAGATCCAACGCCAGGCCCCGTGACAGCTGTTTAGTGGAGTGAAGGGTGCACACAGATCCGCAGCCGCGCCTAGCGGCTGGGCAGAGCAGGACCCCCCTCTTAGCTCTCCTGCTCTGCTCACCCTCCCAGGAAAAAGAAGACAAAGCTCACCTTCAGGCAGAGGTTCAGCACTTGCGGGAGGACAACCTGAGGCTGCAGGAGGAGTCCCAGAATGCCTCCGACAAGCTGAAGAAGTTCACGGAGTGGGTCTTCAACACCATCGACATGAGCTAGGCCGGAAGAGGCGGCCTCGGGGTTTCCTTCCCCTTAGTCCCGCCGTTGGAGGCATCCTCTGAGCTCCCGCCCCAGCTTCTGACTTTGCCCCCTTTTGGGGAGTGCACAACCTGACAATTGCAGATCAACAATCATTATCTGCCTTTTGTAGAAAAGAAAATGAAAAAGGTGAATAAAAATTTTAAAAAGGTAAAATAAAAGTTTAACTGCTAAAATGTGAATGTCTTTATTTTTTTGCACAATATCTTTATCTGTTATGTATTTAAAAAGAAGCTGGGCCTAGGACCCTCCCCGCGCCCCCCACCCCCGGCCCATCTGCCTCCATTTCCATCAGCTCTTTCTTATATGTTTCAGGTAACCCAAGCTTTCCTTTGTTATCCTGACAAATGTCATTGTTCCTAGGAAAATAAAGTTTTTAAAAACTGCTTATTTGGGGAGGGGGATTTCCTTACCGTTATTCCTAAAAATGCTCGGGGAGGGAGGTGCTTTCAGAAAATGCCTGCCTCCCTCAAATGGCTTGTGCATGAGCTAGTGATGTCTGTCCCTGTCTTACAGAGATCAGCAGGATTGGGGTTACTTAACCAATCAGTGAACCAGAGATAGAGCCTGTGGGCCACGCCCCTTTTCCATCTTGCATTATGACATCACTACTTCCTCCTACCTTTCCCTGGGAAATGCTGTGTGCTCCTCTGAGCCGGAGCCCTTTGTTTGGCTTAAGTGAGTCCCTCTGTATTGGAATCAGCCTTTCTGTCGCTTCCTGGGTCCAAACAGTAATTGGTTTCAGAATTCCTCCAAACTAAAAAAATCTTAAGATTTGTATGCATTTTGGTCAAAAGGATAGTTTTTGTTTGAGATTTTTAAAGTTACCAATGTGGCAAAATTGTATTTTTAGCCCATTCAAAATGATCTTACGATGAATTAGTAAATCCTTCTCTCCAAAGCAAGACTTTACCACTATTTGTGTCTAGGAAAAAACTGAATGTTGAATTGTGAACTTTAATACTTACTTGTTAGGAGCAATGACTGTGGTGATGGAATGGCCTTTTGAGACCTGCATGTCCCAGTGTACTTCTGCCCAGCATTTCCTGCATCCTTGTGTGGCCAGCTACAGGATCCTGCTGCAGAAATGATTAATGTGCTACTTTTCTTGTCTAGTGATGCAGCTGCTTTGGGCCCCTGGCCATTGTTCCAAGGCTCTTGGTCCTGCACAGAACAGAGACACTGGGTCACTAGTGTTGAGAGGCCCCGGGGAGCCCCTGGTGGCCTTGTTTCTTGCCTTCACAGTTGTCACCAAATTGTCACCTGCGCCCTTCAGTGGCGCCTCTGGTCCAAGGGAATGTTCAGCAATCCAGCGGTATCTGCTCGGAAGTTCCCTGCCCCAGATAATCTCCACCCATTCCCTCCATCCCTGAAAAAAAATGGGGTGGAGTTCCCCTCTTCTCCCCCAACCCGCATCACCAGACTTATGCTACAATTTCATTCATAATTGTGACTTCTTCATGGGGTTTTTTTCTTTCTGGTGACATTTCTCTCATGGAAATAGGAAGATTTCGGAGTGCTTTGTAAAGATCTCAATTGTCTGTCTCTTTCTCTCTTTGACTTGTATGAAGGAGATTGTACATTGCCTGATATCTCTTTGTAAATGAGAAATAGCACTAACATCCAAGCATTCTGAAGTCTTGCTTATCCTTCTGAGTTTAGTTTTTATTTTGTCTCACATTTTGTTTGGGGACTTGGGGCAAGCTATTTATTAGAGTTTTGCAACAGAGTTCTTGTTTGAAGCCTTTAAAGACTACTTGTAAAATTCAAATAATAAAATTCATTTTAAATGCTCTTTTAAAATGCTTTGGTATTATTGCTTGAGGTATTCTTATTTGAAAGACCACCCAGTATATCTCACCCTCCTCGTATCTTTATTTTTCCATCGCACTCCATATCACCCAAGATAATTCTTGAAAGTTTGTCCCTTTTAGAATTTTAAGTTTTCTTTACTCTCTATTCACATATCCATAGAGAGTTCTGATTTGCCTCTTCTGCTTATGATTTAATATTTGCAGAGCACTTTATAATTAGTTCCCTCTTCATTATCCATATGTGGATTTTTCCATACCAACGTTATCATTCCCCGAGACCAACGCATTTTTGGACTTGTCTACTGCATCTCCCAGCTCTCAATGTTAGATGTTATATGCTCAGGGAATATGCATGCCTGTTAATACTAGACTGTGCAAAATATAATTAGGAAAGTTAATCTACTGAAAAAATCATAATGCATTCCAAAGCCAAATGGAACCAAATTTTTAAAATCTGCCACGCCACTGTTCCTCTCCAGTGGTGCAGCTAATTGACAGCAGACAGAGCTTCTTCCTTTTTTTGGTTCGACAGTTCTACAAACTCTAGAATTACGAGACAGGCTAAGACTGGATGCCACAGGATACCCTAATTAGCAAGTGAAAAGTAGGGGGGGTTTTTTGTTTGTTTTGTTTTGTTTTACCTGGCTTAGAGGGTTTACCCGTTGTTTCTGAAGGGTTGGGTGTGGCTTGCCGGTTTCTGGGAGAAAGCGCCATCGACCTACATTGATGGAGGATCCTCATCCGTGAGCTGACTGGAGGAGCCTGTTGGTTGTGCTCTTGAATCTGCTGCAGGTGGTAAACAGATTGGGTTGGGTTGGATTACTAACTCTGTAGATGGAGATATAAATGGTAACACAAGAGCGAAAGAAATGGGCCCAGCAAGCTGAAGCCATTTGGCTCTAGTTAACAGTGAACAGTGACCTGAACAGATTACAGTCACACAGTAGATACATGTAGCTACCTGGTGCTGTCTCCCCAGAATGAGCAAAATTGAGATTAAAGTGGCCCACTCTGGTCAGAAATGTGCTTAAACAGTAAAGACTTGGGCATTGTTAAAGATGAGCTGTCTTATTTTAAAAGAATAATAGCACAGTATTATTGGTTACCTTTTCCGTGTGTGAATTATGCCACTACTGAGCTGTCTATAAGGAATCAACATACTCTGATAAAGACATTTGACTTGGACTCAAATCCCATCTGGGTTTCTCTGATGCCTCAGCATTAAAGAATCCACCTGCAATACAGGAGATGCAGGAGACATGGGTTCAATCCCTAGGTCGGGGAGATCCCCTAGAGGAAGAAATGTCAGTATTCTTGCCTGGAAAACCACATGGACAGAGGATCCTGGCATGCTACTGTCCAAAGAAAGGGTCGTACAGTCATACACAACTGAGGATGCATGCAGACCCCATCCATTATGTAGCAGCTGTGTCTTTAGGTAAATTACCTAATAGCTTTGAGTTCAGTTTCCTATCTGGTAAAATTATTATTTTACCTCGTATTATTTTAAGGATTAAGTGGGATCATGTGTGTAAAGCCAGTGGCTGGCAAATTCAAGGCACTCAATAAACATGTCTTTCACTGTCCTCCATCTCCAAAATGTTAAGGCCTTTATGTTGTTTTTCTAGGAGAGAGCCCTGACATGTTAAATAGAGGATGGAAGAGCCAGAATGAGCTCGTCCACTCTGCTTAACATTGGTCAGGTGCTTTTAACCCTTTGCGTTTTAGAACAGTGACTCTCAAACTTGAGCTTGCATCACCATCACCTGGAGGGTTGTGTAAAACATGGGTCACAAGGTTGCATGCCCAGGATCTGTGATTGAGAACTTTATACTTTTTGCAACTTCCAAGTGATGATTTAGAAGCAGGGTTTTTGAGGAATAGTATTAACAAGAGGATATTCATGCCCATTAGTAATTAAAAACAAACAGATGCTATAGCACAAGGCTCTTAACTCATTACTAACCAGAGATGTATTAATATGTCTGTTACCCAAATGTTATTGACTGGAGACATTTCACTATTCACTTACATAACAAATCACCAACCACAGGCATTAGTTTTTTGCAAAAATCCCCCGGTTAATAATATGCTAACCATGACCAGACACCTGAGTATGATTTTGACAGGTTGGCTGACACTGGTTACAGGAGGAAACAAGATGAAGTTATAGATGAAGAAATTTTAGGCAAAATAAAGAACTTTTTTCTTTTTGTACTAAAAAATAATTTAGAGCCCCTTTTGCATGAAACTTTCTGCCATTTGACTATTTTAAATTCCTATGTTACCTGAACATGACTTGTCCTGATCACCATGAATGATAAGAGACCACTTACCAGGTCAGCAAGGAATGACCTTGGTGTGACCTTGAGGAGGTTAGAGAGCTTGAACTCGGGAGCCAGTGGGAGAACCTTCAGTCAAGTGCACAGGGTATGTCCTCACAGGCGTACAAAGACTGGGAGACTCAGTCCCAGGCTGGGAGTGTTGAATCCCAGTCACGAACTTCAAGGTTCAGCCCAGCCTGCTTACCCTAATCTCCAAGAACCTATCAAACCTACAAGTTACTAGACCAGCAAATTTCCCGACTGCCTTCATACCTGCTCCAAACTTAAGGAATCTTTAGCTAAACCCTCTGCTGCATCACAGCCCATTTTCTGCACCAGTGTCCAGAGAGAAGGAAAGGGATGCTCGTTTCTCTGTGTGCTTTAGGTAAACTGCAGCTCAAAGGCTTGAAGGCACCGGCTGCCTTTTTGGAGATCATCATAACCTTGGTTTTAGTTGCTGCTTTGTCCCCTCACTGCTGTCCGTTCCACTCATCTCCCTCGTCTCCCCAGTGGAGGGTCTGCCAGTGTCAGGCTCCTTTGTTTCCTTGTCAGATTAGCCCTTCCGGTCCTCCATCCTTAAAAATCCAACATCTCCCCTTTCATGCCTTACTTAGCACATCTGAGCCATCATACCTGGGACCCAAGAGAGCTTTCACCTTCCCTGCCTCCCATAAATGCCTCTCATCAATCTCCTTCATGCTTGCCTTTGGTCCTGTGAACATGCATGTCTCAAACGTCTTCCCGTTACTTCCTCTAAATGAGCACACCTCACTATGCCCCTTAAAGAGCTGCTTTGCCAGGACAGCCCCACCTTCAAATACATGCTGTTCATTGTATCCTCCAAGTTGTATCTCTCAGGACCCATGAATCTCCCAGGCAAAATCCCCAAAGCTTTGGGTATCTTACTCTGTACTGTTAAATGCATTCCATAACAGGGCTCATCCCATGTTTTAGGGATGAGGCCGATCTCCCTACACATTAGAACACCCCTGAATCTCTAATGAGGCCAGTGGTCAAGAACCTGCCTGTGAACACAGGAGATACAGGAGACGCAGTTTCGATCTCTGGGTCCGAATGATCCCCTGGAGAAGGGCATGGCAACACACTCCAGTATTATTGCCTGGAGAACAGAGGAGCCTGGTGGGCTACAGTTCATAGCATCTCAAAGAGTCAGACACAGCTGAAGTGACTTAGCAGGCACACAGGAGTCTCTAATGGGCTGAGCCAACAGCACCTCTCCTACGCATTTCTATAACTCAGCATGTAGGAAAAGAATCACAAAACGGCTATCCGTCAATCAAATCCAGCTCCCTAAGCAAAAGTATAAATGTCTGGGAGGGTGTGGGTTCTCTCATTCAGCACTGACACCTCCACTCCCTACTGCCCTCATACCCCCAACTCGCTGCACACGTTTATGTAACTAGATGGTGGGTAGGTGGACATCTGAGTGTGTGCCTCCAGATCGCTCATGCCAAACCCAAGAGAGTCCTTTCCTTCACCAAGCCTAGCCCCCACCACTACACATAGGCACTCCCACCACACCCCCACCCTCACCTATTCTGTGTTTCTGGGAATCTAAGCTCTGAGAAAACAAATTTAAGAAAGTTTTATTCAAGTCAGAACAGCAAGCTGCTGCTAAGTCGCTTCAGTCTTGTCCGACTCTGTGCGACCCCATAGACAGCAGCCCACCAGGCTCCTCTGTCCCTGAGACTCTCCAGGCAAGAACACTGGAGTGGGTTGCCATTTCCTTCTCCAATGCATGCATGCATGCCAAGTTGATTCAGTCGTGTCCGACTCTGTAACCCTATGGACAGCAGCCCTCCAGGCTCCTCTGTCCACAGGATTCTCCAGGCAAGAATACTGGAGCGGGTTGGCATTTCCTTCTCCCAATAGCAAGCTATAGGTATCTTATTAATAAAGTTGCCTGGAGGCAGTTCTTTGGTCCCTTGTCACAGTGAAGGGTGGGAATGGATTTGTAACTGACCTAGTAATTTTTCTGAGGAGCTCAGGGGTATTTGAACAAGTTACTTCTCTTAAGCCACTTAAGCATTGCTCTACAATCTTAAAACAATGAATATGCTTAGCAAACTCTTCTGTTGTAGTTGGTACAAAGATAAATTCAGACCTATGTAGGCACAGATAAAATTAATGTGTGTATCTGACTTTTTTGACCCCACGGACTGTAGCCCTTCAGGCTCCTCTATCCATGGGATTTCCCAGGCAAGAATACTGGAGTGGGTTGCCATGCCCTCCTCCAGGTGATCTTTCCGACTCAAGGGTCAAACCCACGTCTCCTGTGCCTCCTGCATTGGCAGGTAGATTCTTTGCCACTGAGACACCTGGGTATATCAAATTAATAAGGATATGCCTATTAAAACATGTGCTGTAAATGCAGTCTAGCTTAATATTAAAAATTCAGCTGGAGTATGAACATTGAATTTCATATACAGGCATTGGGAACAAGCAGTTCTACCCCAAAAGAGAAAACATCCGGTGGAGGATAGAGGGGTTCGGGGATACAGAACTACTGATCATTATCTTTAAATACTTGACACTGTAGTGTGAAGGAGAAACCAGCTTTGATCTCTGTGGTTCTGGGGGCGGGGGGGGGGGAGGGGGGGGAGGAATGGACCGGTGGATGTAAGTTACAGGAAAAAGATTATGTCTCCAAGTTAGTTGATCAATGGTGATTAAGTGGTTTCCTGGGCTTGAAGCCAAGAATTAAGTGAGGCCAGGAACCACTTTGCAAAGATGCCATCTCATCACCTTTTCTAGTGGATTCTGCTCTCTTTAAATAAACTTGGGGTCATGAGTTATAGACTCAAGGTGGAAAAGGATCTTCACAGTTATATTTCTACCTCCCTTCCCAGTAGTTAATCTCTTCATCACCCAGCCACAAGTGCAGGCACCTGGGTGGCTTTGAATACATCCAGTGATGGGAAGCTCACTACTTCCTGACACAGAACATTTTATCTTTACATTTCCTCTTCTTCTTAAAAAGTGCCTCCTTTTATTCAGGGAAAATCCATTTCCCTTTCATTTTTACAACTACCCCCAGCCCTACCATTTTGAACTACACAAATATAAATTTCCCTTCCCAGGTAGTAACCATCAATATGTTGGAAAATATCAAGTCTTCCCAATGTTACTTCTTCCCCAGGATAAGAATTCTCTGTTCTCTCAACTTGTCCTCATGTGCCATGGTTTCCAGCCCCTTCCCTTCCACAATCTAATCACATAATATGCATTAAAGACGGTTGCCATATGTGCATTTGCTCACTGAGTACTTATATCAGCCCTGTGAGGTGGGTGCTTTAATTGTTGCCACTGTACTGAAAGTGAAGCCTAGAGAAGAAACCGAAGCCTAGAGAGATCAAATCATTTGTTTGCAGTAAAATATCTGATGAATGGTAGAGCTGGGATTTAGACCTAGGCCTCTAATTTCAGAGCCAGTACTTAATCTGTACTTTCTCAGTTGTATTATTCCCAACCTATGGGTCCCCTGCATGACCTGGTTGCATAGATCGTTGCACCAAAGGGATCTAGAAAATGAGCGTCACAGACACTGGGGTATAAATGGGGTGGGGCTAGGAGCCAGGGAAGACAACAGAGTGTCCCTAGAGGCCAGAGGACTCAGAGGAAACCACCTCTCCTGGGGACCCTTTAACAGAGAGGAAATTTTAAAGTGCTTCAACATTCAACACAGATGTTCTGGACTTCCCAGGTGGTCCAGTGGTTAAGAATCTACCTGCCAATACAGGGGACATGGGTTTGATCTCTGGTCCAGGAAGTTTCCACCTGCTGCAGGGCAACTAATCCTGTGCACAACTACTGAAACCCACGTGCCTAAAGCCTATGCTCCAGAACAAGAGAAGCCACCGTAATGAGCAACCCTTTTACCACAACCAAGAGTAGCCCCTTCTTGTTACAACCAAAGAAAGCCCTCACACAGCAACAAAGACCTAGTGCAGCCAAAAATGAAAATATTACATCAAAGAAACATAGATGTCCTCCCTAAAAGCTTCAATTCAGAGAAACATCTTCGTCTAATCGCAGGCCAAATCTGGAGGGAAAGAGGCTTTGAGAAGCTATACCAATGGTTCCTAGACTTAAGAATGCATCAGTAGCACCTGGAGAGGTGGTCTAATTTCCAATTCCTGGACTCCACGCTCAAAGATTTAGTACTATTAGGTTTGGGGTGAAGACATGGAAGCTTCATTTTAATAAGAATTCCAAGTATTTATGGCATAGATGGCTTCTGAACCATTCCGAGAAACTCTCCTCTCAGCTTTCAAAAATTCTTGGCCAACTCTTCTGAATAAAGGAATGCCACGTAAATGCCAGGTGTTACAGGCAAAGGGGTCATCTGGCTTGAGATAGCTGGAGGCCTTGGCACTCTTCAGGAGGCAGAGCCAAAAGAATAGTTATCCCTTGAGCAGCCATTTGTACAGTGGTTGAGAATTCTTAGCCTCACCTCACCCTACTCCCAATTTTTTCCTTTTTTTAAACCGAGAAGCATTTGCTTAGCAGAAGCCAATTAAAATCTTTGTTTTAAAACCAACTTCTAAATATTGTATCTAACACTCTTCCTTCCTTAGGATAAACTGCAACAATGTTAATTTTACACCCTGGTCTAATCACATCTCATTACTGATGTTGCTGTAATAACCTGCTACCAGCTTTGTATCTTTACCAGTGAGCAGATAGAAGTCATGGATTTCAAAGTTGGTCCCTGTTTTTAGCAATTGAAAGTCAAAGAAGAGACTTTCAGCTTATACTACTAAACCCATCTGTTGGAAAACCATGCCCAAGGTCTTTGCAGTCTGTTTGCTAAAGCGACAGACTGAGAAGAACAAAACAAGCTCAGCTCCCAAGTATAAACCTAGGCAAAAGTCCAAATGCCTCCCGACTGCCTGCCAAGGCTGCAGCAGGACACCTGGGAGTCAGTGTTACCAGCCAGGATCTCTTCCTTCAGCCAGTGTTCTGGTTATCTATGGCCACTTGAGCTACTTCATACTTAGTTGTTCAAACCACCACCATTGTGTTATGTACCATTTCACAGGTCAGGAATTTGGGCAGGGCTCAGCTGGGTGATTCTTCACCTCCATGTGTCATTAACTGGGGTGACTCAGTCATATTCGGCTGGACTGGCTTGGAAAGCACAGTGTGACTTCACTCACATTCCTGCCCCTCAGTGGGAACAGTGGAAGACTGAGCCCAGCAGGGCCAGTTCCCCTCTCCGTACGGTCTCAGAGCTTCTATCTGTCTTCTTTCTAGCACAGTGGTTGGGTTGTTAACATGGTACTCAGAGCTCCAAGAGACCAAGGTGGACAGGGCCAGTCTTCTTAAAAGGTAGGTCTAAAAATGGCTTACTGTCACTTGCCCATGTTTTCTCAAGTCCAGAGTCATGGGGAGCAGAAACAGACACACCCTACTTCTCAGGGAGAGGCTGGTCAAAGAATATGCACCATCTTTTTCTCTCATAGGCCTCTTCTCCTCTGGCTCCCACGGGTTCAGAGCCATTCTACCTTAAATCCTCAACACCAGAATACAAGGCTCCCGTTCCAAGATGGCAATGGAGGAGGATCCTGAACTTGCTTCTTCCCATGAACACACCAAATCCAAAACCCCAGACTAGATTAGATGAATGACTCCTACACATCAGGCAAATGAGAAAATCCCACATGACAGTGGGAAGAAGAGGCTGAGAGACAATCTCACTATAAACCACCCTGCAGCACAGGATCAGGAGGAGACTGACACACCTCAGCTTCTCCCTAAGGAGCCAAGGGTTTGGAGCCCCTTGGCTCCCAAATTATTAAGACCTGCAGCTGAGAGATGAATCCCAAAAACATCTAGCTTTGAAAGGCAATGAGGCTTGTGCCCACAAGGCTGTAGTGAATTGAGCAGCAGTCCTTAAATGGATGACGCAAGGCTGACAACTGAAAAGCACCCAGAGGTTTCTTTAGCTTATCTTAAGGCAATGGCCTTCAGAGAAGGAAATGGCAACCCACTCCAGTACTCTTGCCTGGAAAATCCCATGGACGGAGGAGCCTGGTAGGCTGCAGTCCATGGAATTGCAAAGAGTCGGACACAACTGAGCGACTTCACTTTCACTTTCATGCATTGGAGGAGGCAATGGCAACCCACTCCAGTGTTCTTGCTTGGAGAATCCCAGGGACGGCGGAGCCTGGTGGGCTGCCATCTATGGGGTCACACAGAGTCGGACACAACTGAAGCGACTTAGCAGCAGCAGCAGCAAGGCAATGGCCTTAAGTTCTTAAGAACTTCCCTGGTGGCTCAGACGGTAAAGTGTCTGCCTACAATGTGGGAGACCCGGGTTCAATCCCTGGGTTGGGAAGACCTCCTGGAGGAGGAAATGACAACCCATTCCAGTATTCTTGCCTGGAAAATCCCATGGATGGAGGAGTCTGGTAGGCTACAGTCCATGGGGTCGCAAAGTGTCAGACACAACTGAGCAACTTCACTTTTACTTTCAAGGCAGTGGCCTGAGGAGCAGGCATCTAACTGAAAACACATCTAGGGGTCTACTGAAGTACTCTCCAAAGATGGGAGCCAGCTGTTACTATTGATATCTTTGTGTTATCCCTCGCTTTGCTCCAGCTGGTTAACATCTCCCAGAGAGGAGCTTATACCCTTGTCCAACACCCCCGGTTTGTGTGGCCACTGTCCAGGGGACTCCTCTAGGTCTCCTAGCTTGGGTGGCCAGTGGAGTTTATGTTCATGGGTACCACAAGACTGTAACAAATGGAGAAAAAGTCCTTAACTGGCTATCATTTGCAGGGCACAGCAGAGAGGTGGCAGATGGAAGTGCCTAGCCTTCCTGTGAAAGAAACCTATTGGCTTGTCTTCCTAGTTAAAGCCTGAGGGGTGGCTTCTAATTAAACACACATCTAATGGCCAACTGTAATCCTCTCCAGAGACCTTGGGAGACAGGCACTATCCTCACACTCTCTCTTTGCTGTTCTCCAGAGCACCATTATCTCTGGGAATGGAGTCTGTATTTGATGCCCCAGTTTTTATATCTGGTACTCTGTCTTTATGGCTGCTACCCAGGGGATGCCCCTTGATTGCCTGGATCCAGTGGCCAATGGAACTCATCTTCATGGGTTCAATGGATTGGCAGCAAAAAAAAAAAAAAAGGAAAGAAATAGTTCTTAACTAGCTATCAAGTTTCAGCAGCAGGGAGAAATGCCCATCTCCCAGTCTTCCCTGTAGAGAGGTATAGTTGCACAATTTAAAAGCTGCTGCCTGAAGGTCTAGCTTCCAATTAGCCAGAGTAGAGGTGCTGACTGAAATCCCCCTCTTTAGAATACTGGCAGGTCTTTTCACACCTTTAACTATTAGAGGCTGTTAAAAATTTAAAAACAATCTTGGACAATCATAAAGGTTTGCTCTGAAAAATAGGACAGGGTAGAACGATAAGGTTCATCCACTACATGAGGCCACTCCTTAAAGCCTGAAGAGGTAGCTGTTTTATCTAATGCATAGAAACCAACACAGTCAAGAAGGATGAAGAAACAAAGGAAAATGTTCAAAATGAAAAAGCAAGATAAAACCTCTGAAAAAGACTGAGTGAAATGGAGATAGATGATCTGCCTGATAAAGACTTCAAATATACTGCCTTAGAGGTGCTTATGAAGCTTGGGAGAAGAATGCATGAGCAAAGTGAGAATTTCAGTGATGAGATGGAACATATAAGAAATACCAAGAAGTCACAGAGTGGAAGAATACAGTTACTGAACTGAAAAATACAGTGGAGGGGTTTGACACACAGGTGATGCGGAGAAAAAGATCATTGAACTCAAAGACAGGGCAGTAGAACTCACCCAATCAGAGCAGCCAAAAATAAAAATAAGGGACTTATGGAACAAAGTCAAGTGGACCATCATTTGTATTTTAAGGGCCCCAAGAGAAGGAGAGAGAAGAGGAAGAAAACTTATTTGAAGAAATAATGGCAGAAAATTTCCTAACCTGGATAAGGAAACATACATCTTATTTGAGAGTCTCAGATAAGAAGAACCCATGGAAACCCACACCTAGACCTACATTACAAAGTGTCAAAAGTTAAGAAAAAAGAGGGAGGGAGATCAAGATGGCAGAGCTCACCTCCCTTCCATGAACACATTAAAGATACATCTGGAGTAATTCTCACTGAAGGCTAACTGGAGACTGGCCCAGAGACTCCTATACAACCAAGGCTGTAGGAAGGGAAGAGAAGCAATTAGGTCAGAACCTACATCCTCGGAGGGGAAAACTGGCTTCCTGGGGAGTGAGCCATTTGATCCACGTATTTCACACCCCAACCCTGGGGTTTGCCACTGGGAGGATGGATTACCTTTTGTTGTTCAGTCAGTTGACACAACTAAGTCAGTTGTGTCAGCCTCTTTGCAATCCCATGGACTGCAGCATGCCAGGTTTCCCTGTCCTTTACTATCTCCCAGAATTTGCCCAAACTTATGTTCATGTAGCCGGTGATGCTATATAACCACCTCTTCCTCTGCCTCCTTCCTTCTCTTTTTACCTTCAGTCTTTCCCAGCATGGGGATCTTTGCATCAAGTGGCCAAAGTATTGGAGCTTTGGTTTCAGCATCAGTCCTTCCAATGGATATTCAGTGTTGATTATCTTTAGGATTGAATGATTTGATTTCCTTGCAGTCCAAGGGACTCTCAAGAGTCTTCTCTAGCACCACAATTCTTTTTTTTTTTCATTTTTATTAGTTGGAGGCTAATTACTTTACAATATTGTAGTGACTTCTGCCATACGTTGACATGAATCAGCCATGGATTTACATGTGTTCCTCATCCCAATCCCCCCTCCCACCTCCCTCTCCATCCCATCCCTCTGGGTCTTCCCAGTGCACCAGCCCTGAGCACTTGTCTCATGCATCCAACCTGGGCTGGTGATCTGTTTCACCCTTGATAGTATACTTGTTTCAATGCTGTTCTCTCTGAACATCCCACCCTCGCCTTCTCCCACAGAGTCTAAAGGTCTGTTCTGTACATCTGTGCATCTGTGTCTCTTTTTCTGTTTTGCATATAGGGTTATTGTTACTATCTTTTTAAATTCCATATATATGCGTTAGTATACTGTATTGGTCTTTATCTTTCTGGATTACTTCACTCTGTATAATGGGCTCCAGTTTCATCCATCTCATTAGAACTGATTCAAATGAATTCCTTTTTAATGGCTGAGTAATATTCCATAGTGTATATGTACCACATCTTCCTTACCCATTCGTCTGCTGATGGGCATCTAGGTTGCTTCCATGTCCTGGCTATTATAAACAGTGCTGCGATGAACATTGGGGTGCACGTGTCTCTTTCAGATCTGGTTTCCTCATAGCACCACAATTCTAAAGCATCAATTCTTCAGAGCTTGGCTTTCTTTATGGTCCAACTCTCATATCCATACATGACTACTGGAAAAACCATAGCTTTGACTATACGGACCTTTGTTGGCAAAATGATGTCTCTGGTTTTTAATACACTGTCTAGGTTTCTCATAGCTTTCCTTCCAAGGAGTATCTTTTAATTTCATGGCTGTAGTCACTGTCCAAAGTGATTCTGGAGCCCAAGAAAATAAAATCTGTCACTGCTTCCACTTTTTCCCCTTTTACTTGCCATGAAGTGATGGGACCAGATGCCTTGATGTAAGTTTTTTGAATGTTCAGTTTTAAGCCAGCTTTTTCATTCTCCTCTTTCACCCTCATCAAGAGGCTCTTTAGTTCCTCTCTACTTTCTGCCATTGGAGTGGTTGTCTGGCTTGAAAATAGAGGGGTGGACAGTGAAGCTGTAAGAAACTTAGGCTCTGCTTATGAAGAGCATGCACTGCTTACTCCTGAAAGAAGGCAGAGGAAGCAGACGGAAACTGTCCAGGACTCTGCCAGTTCCCCGTGGGTTTCCTGTGACTGCCCTCACACACACCCAGCCTGAGCTGAGCACCCACTCCAGCCCACACTTGCTCTGTTGGTGCAGCTCCACGTGGGGGCAAGGCCTGTTGCCGTCAAGGGGAGTGCCCTGGAGGGAGCTGGGAGGTGGGACCATCTCAGAACTGGCACAGCATCTGTATGAGGTGAGGGTGTCCGCTGCTGGTGCTCACAGAGGCAGAGGATCGGGAGTGGTCCAGAGCTCTGATTGGTGCTGGGATTGCCAGCCTGCACCCACATCCATGTCAAACACCCACTCTGGCTCCGCTTGCTCCAGCAATGCTTCCCTTTTGCCAGTGCTTGGAGGGAGGAGAGCACACACTTGGAATGAAGCCAATGTGGACCTTGTCTTCAGTGCCTCTATTTCAGCAGCTTGGGACCTGACCTTACCCCCAAAAGGGTGGTGTTGGCCTCTGAGCAGAGAAGACCTGGCTCACATCTGGCTCTGGCCATAGCCCTTCCATTTCCAGTCCTCTCTCCTACCAAGGTGATAGTTACCAGCCCACCCTGCAGAAGATAAGGCTCATGCTCATGCTAGATCCAAAGACTCTGGGAACACACGAAGATTATACAGGGATACCCCTTCAAGACCAGGATGGGTAACTGTTTGACCTAATTTCCTAGAGATGCAGAAAGTTAAGCAAACTGAGAAGACAGGAGAATTTGTTTCAGTTAAAAGAACAAGAGACAACCCCTGAGAAAACAGTGAGCAAAACAGAAATAAACAATATACCGGGGCTTCCCTGGTGGCTCAGTGGTAAAGAATCCACCCGCCAATGCAGGAGACACGACTTCAGTCCCTGGTTCTGGGAAGATCCCGTGTGCCCTGGAGCAGCACAGCCAGAAAATAAATAAATAAATGCAATTATGAAACACAAAACAAAAACTCAAGTCAAATAAAAACCTGAGGTTTAAAAAAACAATTTTGCAGCTAAAGAGTTCAAAGCATTAGTAATAAGAATACTAACTGAATTAGAGAAAATAGATAGTAAGAATGTTTACAAGGAATTCGTTAATATTAAAAAGAACCACTCAGAACTGAAGAATAACTGAAGTGAAAAACTGTGCTAGAAGGAATTAACAGCAGACTAGATGATACAGAATGCATAAATGATCAGAAAGATAGAATAATGAAAATCACCCAATCAAAACAACAAAAAGAAAAACAAATTTTAAATAATGAGAACAGTTTAAAGGATCTGAGACAACATCAAGCATACTAACATTCACATTATAGAGGTCCCAGAAGGAGAAGAGAGAAAAATGGGTCAAAAATGCATCTGATGAAATTACAGCTAAAACCTTCCAAAACCTGAAAAAAGAAATATATCAAAGCACAGAAATCAGAGGGTCTCACGCAAATGAACCTAAACATTCATAAAAAAGAATAAACAATAAACATCTGTAGAAAAGAATAAAATTCTGCTATTTGTGTCAACATGGATAAACCTAAAGAGTCTAATATATACTTAGTGAAGTCAGACAGAGAAAGAAAAATAGTGCACATTATCACTTATATGTGGAATGTAAAACATCTTTTTTTAAAAAACCACAAAGCAAAAACCCTAGAGCAGATACACAAATGATGAAAGAAATGAACCTAAGCATACCACTACAGAAAATCAAATTACAAAGGAAGCAAGCAAGAGAAAAAGAAACAGTAATTACAAAACAGCCAGAAAACAATTAACAAAATGATAATAAGTACATACACATCAATGATTACTTTTAACATAGATGGACTAAATTCTCCAAGAAAATACAAGACCCAACTGTATGCTGCCTCCAAGACTCTCACTTCAGATGTAATGAAACAGACAGAATAGGAAGGGATAGAAAAAGATACTCCATGCAAATGGGAAACCAAAAGAAAGCTGAGTGGGGTATCAATGCTTAAATGAGACAAAGTGGGTTTTGTTTTTTTTTTTTAATTTTTTATTAGTTGGAGGCTAATTACTTCACAACATTTCAGTGGGTTTTGTCATACATTGATATGAATCAGCCATAGATTTACACGTATTCCCCATCCCGATCCCCCCTCCCACCTCCCTCTCCACCCGCTTCCTCTGTGTCTTCCCAGTGCACCAGGCCCGAGCACTTGTCTCATGCATCCCACCTGGGCTGGGGATCTGTTTCACCATAGATAGTATACATGCTGTTCTTTTGAAATATCCCACCCTCACATTCTCCCACAGAGTTCAATAGTCTGTTCTGTATTTCTGTGTCTCTTTTTCTGTTTTGCATATAGGGTTATCGTTACCATCTTTCTAAATTCCATATATATGTGTTAGTATGCTGTAATGTTCTTTATCTTTCTGGCTTACTTCACTCTGTATAAGGGGCTCCAGTTTCATCCATCTCATTAGGACTGGTTCAAATGAATTCCTTTTAACGGCTGAGTAAAATTCCATGGTGTATATGTACCACAGCTTCCTTATCCATTCATCTGCTGATGGGCATCTAGGTTGCTTCCATGTCCTGGCTATTATAAACAGTGCTGCGATGAACATTGGGGTGCACGTGTCTCTTTCAGATCTGGTTTCCTCAGTGTGTATGCCCAGAAGTGGGATTGCTGGGTCATATGGCAGTTCTATTTCCAGTTTTTTAAGAAATCTCCACACTGTTTTCCATAGCGGCTGTACTAGCTTGCATTCCCACCAACAGTGTAAGAGGGTTCCCTTTTCTCCACACCCTCTCCAGCATTTATTGCTTGTAGACTTTTGGATAGCAGCCATCCTGACTGGCGTGTAATGGTACCTCATTGTGGTTTTGATTTGCATTTCTCTAATAATGAGTGATGTTGAGCACCTTTTCATGTGTTTGTTAGCCATCTGTATGTCTTCTTTGGAGAAATGTCTGTTTAGTTCTTTGGCCCATACAAACTTTAATATGAGACAAAGAAGACCCTGACTTAACTCTAAAGGGATCAATTCAACAAAACATTTCTACATACTTATGCACCCAACCTGGGAACACTTAAATATATAAGGCAGATATTAACAGGCCTAAAAAGAAAAATAGATAGCAATAAAATAGTAGAAAATTAAAAACCCCCCTTACATCATTGAATAGATCATCTAGACAGAAAATCAACACGAAAACCCAAACCTTAAGTGCTGCATTAGACAAGATGGACTTAACAGATACATAAGAATTCTTTCAAAAACAAAAGAATACACGTTCGCTCAAGTGAACATGAAACATTTCTCCAGGATAGGTATGTTGGGCCACAAAGCAAGTCAATAAATTTAAGAAATAATCATATCATATCAAGCAGCTTTTCCAACTACAAAACTAGAAATCAGTTACAAGAAGAAAATTAGAAAATTCAAATAAATGGAGATTAAACAACATGTTCATAAACAACCAAAGTGCCTAAGAAGAAATCAAATGAGAAATTTTTTAAAAGCCTTGAGACAAGAGAAAATGGGAACACAACATACCAAAATTTGTAGGATGCAACAAATGCCGTTCAAAGAGGGAAGTTCACAGCCATTAGGGCTACGTCAAAAAACAAGAAAGACCTCAAATAAACAGCCTCACTTTACGCTGCAAGGAACTAGAAAAAGAACAAATGAAGATCAAAGTTTGTAGAAGGAAGGAAATAAATCAGAGCAGAAATAAATGAAATAGAGGCTAAAAAGATGATCAGCAAAAAAGCTGCTTCTTTGAAAAGATAAACATAATTGACAAACCTATAGCCAGACACATAAAAAAAAAAAAAAAGAGAGGGAGAGTACTGAAATAAAATCAGAAATGAAAGAATAAACATCACAGCTGATACCACAGAAATACAAAGCTTCATAAAAGACCACTATGAAAAATTATACACTCCAAAAACCAGACACCTAGAAGAAATGGATAAATTCTTAAAAACAAACCAGTTACCAAGACTGAATCATCAAGAAAGAGAAAACTGAACAAACCTATTACTAGTAATGAGACTGAATCAGCAACCACCAACCTCCTAACACACAAAAGTCCAGGACCAGGCAGCTTCCTTCTCAATAATCCCCAAAATAGATGTTAATTAATATCCCTGATGAACATAGATACAAAAAGGCCTCAACAAAATACTAGAAAACAGAATTCAACATTACATTTAAAGGATCATACATAATGATCAAGTGGGTTTATTCCAGGAATGCAAGGACGTTCAACAACGTGATACACCCACAATCTGTCCATCATTGTTATGCACCACATCGACAAAAGGCAGGACAAAAATCATATGATTAACTTAATATATGCAGAGAAAGTCCTTGGAGTTTTCCATGTTTATCAATAAGAACTCTCAGCAATGTGACATGGAGGGAACATACCTCAACATAATAAAGGCCACATATGACAAGCCCACAGTTTGCATACTCAACTTTGAAAAGCTGCAAGTGTCTCCACTAGGGTCAGGAACAAGACAAGGATGCCCACTCTCACCACTCATATTTAATATAGTATTGCAAGTTCTAGTTAGATCAGTTAGGCAATAAAAAGAAAAAAAAGTCATTCAAATTGGAAAGGAAGAAGTAAAACTATCACCATATGAAAATGATATTATATATAGAAAACCCTAAAGACTTCACCAAAAAACTATTAAAATTAATAAAAAATTCAGTAAAGTTGCAGGACACAAATCAACACACAAAAATTTTGTGGTTCTATTAACACCAACAACAAATTATCAAAAGATATTAAGAAAACAACCCCACACACAGTTACATAAAAAAAGAGTCAAATGTCTCAGAATAAATTTAACCAAGGAGGTAAAAGACAGGTACCCTGGAAAGTACAACATGTTAATGAAAGAAATTGAAGACACAATTGAAAAGATATTCAATGCTTATGGATTAGAAGAGTATTGTTAAAATTTCCATACCAGCCAAAGCAGTCAGCAAAGTCAAAGGAATCCCTGTCGAAATTCCAATGGCATTTTTCACAGGAATAGATTAAACAGTCCTAAAATTTGTATGGTGTCATAAGAGACCCTGAATAGGCAAATCAGGGTTGCTAAAGAATCAAAAAACTGGAGGCATCATGCTTTCTGATTTCAAATGTTATTATAGAGCTATAATGACATAGTTATATAATAAATAATATATAATAAGTAAGTCATGGGGATGTAGTGTACAGCATAACATTAGTAATACTGCCTTATGTATCTGAAAGTTGCTAAGAGTAGACCTTAAAAGTTCTCATCACGAGAAAAAAAAAGTTTAACTCTTTGCAGTGATGCCTGTTAACTAGACTTATTGGTGGTGATCATTTTGTAATATACAAATATCGGATTATTATAGTGTATACCTGAAATTAACATAGTGTTATGTGGTCACTTATTTCTCAATTTAAGTGACTAGAAGAAGTTTCATTAGGAGTTGTAAAAAAATAAAAACACGGATACAGACTTCACCTGTGGGCAATTCCCTCCCTCCTCATGCGGTAATGGGGGCAGGCCTTTTTCAGTGTCTTTGCTAGACAGAGAGGCCTCATTGCTCCTCACCGCTCTCTCACCACCCCCAACCCACATGTCTCAGGTTCACCAGTTGATAAACACTGCTTTTTATCCCCAGCTTGGTCCAAGTGCCATGGTGTGCCATCACCATGGCAGAAGACGAGGCTGTCAACCATCACGTCAGCCCCCTTCCCACTAAATCCAAGAATCTCCACCCAAACACCCCAGTAAAGTTTGACAACTTGTTGCAGGTCCTGGACTCTGAAGGACCAAGAAAGAGCAGACTTCCTCGGTCATCCTCACATTCCAAGATCGCAGGATTTGCTGTATATTTGTGGCAGCCCTTACTTCCTTCCAAAGGATTTTCCATGTGGCTCAGAGGTAAAGAATCCGCCTGCCAAGGCAGGAGATGCAGGAGACTTGGGTTCGATCCCTGGGTTGGGAAGATCCCCTGGAGAAGGAGATGGCCACCCATTCCAGTATTCTTGCCTGGAAAATTCCATGGACAGAGGAACCTGCAGTTCAGACCCGATGGAGCACGCATGCATGCATGAGGATTCAACCTTGAAAAGGCCATCGGAGGGCTACCAGGAGGACAAGAGTAAGCAGGGCGGTCAGGAGGTGGCTGGCTGGGAAGTGGTACAGTAGGATAAACTCCAGCCAGCAGGCAGCCTGCCCACCGAGGCAGGGAGCCAGTGCCCAGGGCTCTAGGGGAAGTCCCCTCGCTGCCTTTGCAGCACCCGTGACAGCCTCCCTTCTGCTGCCAGGGAAGCGATGTGCCAGAATTCCTGTTTGCGGGGCTGCAACACCCTCTGCCTGCTGTCTAGAGGTACGGGAGGCAGCCTGGAGGTCCTGCCTCCTGCTCGTCAAGCCCCAGTGAATTGTGTGTGGGAGATTTGTCAGCTTAATCCCCTAAGTGGTTTCCTCCTGCAAGTCACACGGCCTGCCTGCTGGGCCCCCATGCTTAACTTGCCAGAGAACTGCCCAGAAGCAGCAGCAGGAAGTGGCATCGCGGAAAATCCTCACCTGGGGTGTGGTGATCCCCCCACCCCAGTGACACCCACCCCCTCAACACATGACTCTTTATGAAAGAGGCCCTCAGAGGGCACATCCAGGGACATCCACCTCCCCCCGATGCCTACATGCCTTTCAACTTCCCAGCCATTTCCACAGTCTCTACCTTCACGCCCTTTAAGCCTCCCTTAGTGGGGGTACCAGGAACCACTGCCCTAAGTTCAGGACAGCTTTCCAGGTGCAGCCATGGGGACATCTCCAGCCGTCCCCTGTGACTGGCTGCTCTGCAGCGCAGTGGCGGAAGGGACCAAGCATCAGTCTCTCAAAGGCAGGGTTAAAGGCTCCCTTGAGGCCAAGAGCAAAACTTGGCATCAGTCTCGCCGGGGCGGCAAAGAACACAAGAGCATTCCATTCTCAGTACTATAAGCTGCCTGAATGTCTGTAACCTGCCAAAACTGCACTCTGTAGAAGGGACGCGCCCAGTGTTAGAAGATTCTTTTGCATGAAACTCCAAATTGTCCCCCTCTAACTACTACCTAATAGTAAACAAGAAGTACACTCTTTGCAGCCCTTACAATGCTTCTGGCGCTACTGCTGAGCACATTCTGGCTGCAGTTCGATCCTGGGGGCAGTTCTGGAGCAGAGACAGACCAGCGTCCCTGCAGGACAGCTGAGGTTCGAGGTTCAGAGGGCCAAGATGATTGCCAGGTCACTCAGCTGGGTTTGCACACAGGTGTGTGGGATGCTCTGGACCAAAATGCCTGCCAGCCTGTTGGGCCTGGCTCTGTCCTCTGAAACCCCAACGAAAAGCATCACCCCTCTTTCTCTAAGTCTCTCCACATCCCAGTCTTTTCTCCTGGACCAAGCACCCTTGGGCTTCTCATTGCCAGTTACCAATCTTGGCCTTAGTCCCCTCACCTGGTCATCCTGGTCACTGGGCTCCCTTCCAAGGGCAATAGGCAGAAATGGACGCAGTGTTCCAGCACTGGTAACCACTTCTTCACTTCTGGATCCCAAGTGCCCTGTGATGCAACCTGTGCTACATACTCAGACACTCAGTTGTGTCTGACTCTTTGCGACCCCCTGGACTGTAGCCTGCCTGGCTCCTCTGTCCATGGGATTCTCCCAGGAAGAATACTGAAGTGGGGTACCATTTCCTCCTCCAAGGGATCTTCCCATCCCAGGGACGGAACCCGCTTCTCTGATGTCTCCTGCTTTGGTTGGCAGGAGGGTTCTTTACACTCACGTCACTTGGGCAGCCCAATGATACAACCTAAGATTTTTTCTTTTTTGGTCTCTAACCCATGTGAGCACAGAGGCAACTCCAGCATCTGATACTTATTCACACGCAGTATTTTAGGGTATTGCTTCTGCATTCAAAATTTTACATTTATCTCAATCAAATTTCATCTTGTTCGATTTGATTGTTTCAGTCTGTTGAAAACTTTTACAATGCTGTTTCTGTCACTTAGCACAAACGCTATCCCTCAAAGTGTTACCACTCAATCTAGCCTCACGGAGGACAGCGACGACAACGCTGACTGGCTGAGGACAGGGCCTTGGCCGCCACATACCATAGTCAGACTGCAATCCATTGCTTTTCAACAGGGTCCCTTGAGAAGCACTGTTCAGCCACATGAATCCATCACTGTACTCCACCTGAGTACTCACCCCGCTCCTTCCAGGTTTCCTCCTGGTCTCCGCTGCCGGCGCCAGTTTCTTTATTAAATATCGTTGATGTCTGCCCCACATCATGGAGCTGTGTTTTTTTTTTTTTTTCTGCAGAGTCTCCCGACTGGAGTTGAAAGTTGTGGAGCAAAGACCTCTGTAATGCCCTGGAGAGGGTCAGGGTGCAGGTGACTGAGACCTTGAAAAACAGCCAAGTTTTTCATCCACCCCAGTGGATGAAGCAGAGGAAGGTGAAAGCAGAGGTGCTTCTGAAACCCAGAGTCGAATGGCAAGTCCTGATATCAAAAACTCACAGCACCCTCTGGGAGAGCTCTGTGGGGACCCTGAGTGGGAGAGGCAAGGAATTCTCAGCGGAGGGAAGGAGGGAAGGAAGAGAGGCGTCCTGGCCTGGCGGAGCCCACGGGCCTCTGGTGGAGAGGCGGATGGACGGATGCTGCCTCTGCTTCTTTACATTTTCCTCCAAAGGCATTTCACCTGGGCTCTGCCGATTGGGTTCAGCCCCTTTTTGAAATGATGTTACTGCATCACAAAGCACAGGGTTCTCACCTGAAGACATCTTATGTTGCTCAATATTCTGTAACAGCCTAACTGGGAAAAGAGTTTGAAAAAGAATAGATACACGTGGATGCATAACTGAATCGCTTTGCTGTACCCCTGAAATGAACACAACATTGTTAATCCACTATACTCCAATGGAAAATAAACAGTTAAAAAAGTCAGATAGTTGGCTAAGGAGTTGATTAACTTCATTACCAAAAGGTGCATCTTCTAGATGATTCAGGGTCCTCAGAGAGAGCAAGTTCCCCTGACGCTTTTCCAGGTATCCATACAGGTTAGCCATTCAAAGAGGACCAGAGGGAAGGAGCAAAATATTTAAGTTCCAGGGAGAGGGAAGGGGTTGCCTAATGCAAAAGAGTCATAAATGAAGGTAAGTTCCCTCTGTAAATCTGAGGGAAAACAAGCCTTAATAGACAAAAGCTGTATTTCTATCTGCTAATAACAAAGCAACTGTGAAAAGATGGGTTGAGGTGGGAGAGCGACACAGGTGATGAATTTGGAAGGAAACCACAGTGGGCTCTCGGGAGGCATTCACTTAAGTCAGTGTGTATTTTCCGGGCGCTCTGGGTTCCCAGAGAAAGAGCCAACAAACCTTGGAGTAGTTAGCACTCTTCAGAAGCCGGGCCTGAATGCCAACAGCAGGCTGCTGACTCCCTCTGCTGGACAATTTGGAGTTTTGCTTCAAGGGAAGAAGAGAGGTAATCAGGAGAAAATCTGAAGCCTCAGCGACTTGGCCTGGACCCGGGGCTCTCCCAGGGCTGGGATAGCCCCTGTTCTGGATTTGAGCAGGACCCACAGTCCTGTCAGTGTCTGGGCTCACGGGCAGGGCTGGGAGTGGCCCACTCATTGACCAGGTGACCCCCAGAGCACAATTTCTTTCAAGGACTTTTCTGGGTACCTGGGGTGGCGGTGAAGAGGCCATCTCTGAAAGCAAAGATATCCACAGAGCACTGAGCAAATGATAAAGACATTCCTTCAACCTGAATAGATGTTTGTTTTTATAAAGAAGACATTTGGATGGCTGATACGCAAGTAAAAAGATGCTCAATATCATTAGTCATTGGAGAAATGCAAATTAAAGCCACAATGAGAGGTCACCCCACACCTCTCAGAACTGTCATCATCAAAAAGTCTACAACTAAAACATGCTGGCAAGGATGTCAAGAAAAGGGAACCCTTGTACACTGTTGGTGGGAATATAAGTTGGTGCAGCCACTGTGGAACAGTAATGGAGGTTTCTCAAAAAACTAAAAATAAAACTACCATAGGATCTAGAAATACCACTCCTGGGTATATATCCAAAATGACCAAAAACAGTAAGTAAAAAAGATTCATGCTCCCCAGTGTTCACAGAAGCATTATTTACAATTGCCAAGATATGGAAGAAAACTAAGTGTCCCTCAACAGATTAATAAAGAAGATGTGGTATACACACACACACACACACACACACACACAGAGGAATGCTACTCAGCCATAACAAATAAGATTTTACCATTTGCAACAACATGGATAGACTTGGAAGGTATTATGCTAAGTGAAATAAGTCAGACAAAGACAAACACTATATTTGTATTTTATCATTTGTATGTAGTATCTAAAATTTTTTAAATGAACCTAGCAAATATAATGAAAAAGAAACTGACTCACAGGTGTAGAGAATAAATTAGTGGTTACTGGAGGGGAGGAGGAGGAGAGGTAAGACGGGGTAGGGGTTAAGGCATACAGACTACTATGTATAAAATAAATAAGCAGCAAGATATATTGTACAACACAGGGAATATAGTCAATATTTTGTAATAATTATAGATGGAGTATGAGCTTTAAAATTTTTGAATCACTATGTTGTATGCCTGAAACTTATTTAATATTGTTCATGAACTGTACCTCAATTTAAAGGAAGACATTGCTTTAACCCAGAAGGTATTCAGAAGACAGAGAACTTCTGTTGATGACTTCGCATAGTTTCCTGCCCAGAGTCTCCAGTTTCCTCCCTTTTCCCTAGTGGGAAAGCCTCCCTCTCTCCACCAACATCTGCAAGGTCGGGGGGATCCAGAGCAACTCTGGGACAACAAGGGGACTCCTGTCCCCTGAATCTCTGAGGCAGGGATGAGTGACCGGGGCACTGATTTCTCTGGCCAGGAATTCTCCACAAAGTGGTCAGCTAAGTACCCAGATGCAAAAACACAGATTGCTTTCCCCCCTAAAGTAAGTTCCAGAAACATCAAGGGTAGTCCAGCAGGGGAGGCCCTGGAAACACCCTTTTCCAGATTCTGAGGTCCCCCGACTTCAAGAGAGAAAAGGATGTGAAGAGCGTCAGGATCCACCAAACTTATTCACGATTTTATTGAACAAAATGATGTGCAAGAAATGTCACATTTCTTTCCTTTCTTCCTGATCCAAATCTAGCCTCTCTGCTCTAATCTGGTTAGGTTGAAATGGAATTTCAGCTAAGTAATGATCAAGTCTCTCTCCTGCCCTCCCAGCGTCATATAAGGTCCTGGGGGTCCCACCAGGGAGGTCCCAGGTCTTCTGGTCACCATATCACTTTTTTTTTTTTTTTAGTGATTTTATTTATGTATTCATGGCTGTGCTATAAATAGCTTCTAGTCAAAGCTATGGTTTTTCCAGTAGTCATGAATGGATGTGAGAGTTAGAATACAAAGAAAGCTGAGCGCCGAAGAATTGATGTTTTTGAACTGTGGTTTTGGAGAAGACTCTTGAGAGTCCCTTGGACTGCAAGGAGATCCAACCAGCCCATCCTAAAGGAAATCAGTCCTGAAGGTTCATTGGAAGAACTGATGCTGAAGCTGAAACTCCAATACTTTGGCCACCTGATGCGAAGAACCGACTCATGGGAAAGACCCTGATGCTGGGAAAGATTGAAGGCAGGAGGAGAAGGGGACGACAGAGGACAAGATGGTTGGATGGCATCACCGACTCGATGGACATGAGTTGGAGTAAGCTCCAGGAGTTGGTGATGGACAGTGAAGCCTGGCGTACTGCCATCCATCGGGTCGTGAAGAGTCGGACATGACTGAGCGACTGGACTGAACTGATGGCTTTGCTGGGTCTTTGCTGTTGCATGGATTTCTCTCTGCAGTGAGCTGGGGCTACTCTCTGTTGTGGTGTGCAGGCTTCTCACTGCAGTGGCTCCTCCCGTTGCGGAGCATGGGCTCTAGGGTGCACAGTCTTCAGTAGTTGCGTCACGTGGGCTCAGCAGTTTTGGCTCCCAGGCTCCAGAGGACAGGTTCAGCAGCTGTGGTGCACGGGATTAGTTGCTCTGTGACATGTGGGATCTTCCCAGCCCAGGGATTGAACCCATGTCTCCTGTATTGGCAGGTGGATTCCTTACCACTGAGCCCCCAGGGAAGCCCCATATCCTGGTATGATATGCTCCCTGTTGCCACCTGCTGAGCCAGGGCCTGGAGGTCACTCCCCAGCCAGCAGATACTTCCCCTCAAGGTCCTGCCACACCCCTAGGATGCTCTGCTCAGAGCCTAAGGACACCTGCCCCCTCTGGGCATGGGGGAAGCTCTCAGAATTTCATTCTAGTCTTCCTGTTTCTTCATGCTCAGCATAGCTTGAGGCAGGGGCACCCCCCAAATGGTCCGCCACTCTCAGCACCACACTTTAAACCTGGGCAAGAAGGGCGTCATGCTATATAAGGCCCACAAATCTTGCAGGTAAGCACACTACATGCACACTCACATATTCATTCACACACACCCACACACACACTCGGTTCGCAATCCCAGTGCTGGCACAGAGTCACCTGTAAAGCCTAAACACTCAACTTGCTAAAAACCCACCAGGTCTCAGAGAAATGCCTGCCCTTGTCTTTTGCTCTATGGCTTCGAACCAAAAGGTGGTGGTGACAGAAAGCTTGAAGGGAGATGGATGCTTCTGTGAAATGTGGGAAGGAGTTGAGCACTGGGAGTCTCGGGTGGAAAAAACACATTGGGCTTGCCAAATATGCCCTTAAGTAGTATCAAAGAAACAGTATACACAGCAAAGTGTTACTTCTTAATAGTGCAAAGTGTCCATCTTCTAGCTTCTCTTCATGATCCAATTCATGGTTCCAATTCTGTGACATTCACAACAGATGTGTATGGCAGCTGAGGACCATTTTGCACTATTCAACAATTCATATTACTCTTTTTTTTTCATTTATTTTTATTAGTTGGAGGCTAATTACTTTACAATATTGTAGTGGGTTTTGTCATACATTGACATGAATCAGCCATGGAGTTACATGTATTCCCCATCCCGATCCCCCTCCCACCTCCCTCTCCACCCGATCCCTCTGGGTCTTCCCAGTGCACCAGGCCCGAGCACTGTCTCATGCATCCAGCCTGGGCTGGTGATCTGTTTCACCCTAGATAATATACATGTTTCGATGCTGTTCTCTCAAAACATCCCACCCTCGCCTTCTCCCACAGAGTCTAAAAGTCTGTTCTGTACATCTATGTCTCTTTTTCTGTTTTGCATATAGGGTTATCATTACCATCTTTCTAAATTCCATATATATGTGTTAGTATGCTGTAATGTTCTTTATCTTTCTGGCTTACTTCACTCTGTATAATGGGCTCCAGTTTCATCCATCTCATTAGAACTGATTCAAATGAATTCTTTTTAATGGCTGAGTAATATTCCATGGTGTATATGTACCACAGCTTCCTTATCAACAATTCATATTACTCTTCAGTGTGTGTATGTAAAGCTATAGGGGTAACACGTTTGAAGTCATATACCAAATTCTTTTCATCTTTACATTCATTGTATTTAAATTTTTGATAGATACTAAAATTGTGTGCACTTGGGATTCAATTCCATTTAATTTTTCTAGATCCTTGCAAATAGGAGAATGAATCAGGATGATGAAAAAATACAAAATCTAACAGAGAAACTCAGGAAAAAAAGGCTGAAAAGAGAAAGGAAACTGATAGCTTAAATTTTTTAAAAAACTGGAAACATTGAACATGAGTAGGTTTGCAGGTCAAAATGTACTCAGGCCATTATGAAAACAGAAGACTGGATAAGCAGCCAACAGTCAAGGGATTCAACAATGGCAAGGAAAGAGGTGTCAAGGCTTGAAATATTATAGTCCAATATTTAGCCAAATTGAACAATGCTTTTGATGGCAGCAATAGTGCAATATTTATAGAAAACAATGGGTAATTTTTAAGTTTTTTAATAGAGATGATTTTGAAATGTGATGTTAGAATAACCAAAACATGTATGTTGAACAAAAATTAAATAGTCCCTCCCTAGGATCAAGAATTCAAAGTGGGATTATTAATATATGAGTAATGAAGTGAAAAAGACACGCGTGCATGCTAAGTCACTTCAGTCGTGTCTGACTCTTTGCGACCCTGTGGATGGTAGCCAGCCAGGCTCCTCTGTCCATGGAATTCTCTAGGAAAGAATACTGGAGTGGGTTGCCATGCCCTCCATCAGGGGAATTTTCCTGACCCAGGGATCGAACCTGCATCGCTTATGACTGCCTGCTTTGGCAGGTGGGTTCTTTATCACTAGCACCACCTGGGAAGCCCAAAAAAGACCCATACATATATCCAATTCAACTAGATTGAACTGGGGAGGGACGAAATCATGATGTATAACATTTATATATATATATCCTTGAACCACCAGGAGAGGGGCTTCCCAGGTGGCGCTAGTGGTAAAGAACCTGCCAATGCTGGCAGACGTAAGACATGCAGGTTCGATCCCTGGGTCAGGAAGATCCCCTTGAGGAGGGCATGGCAACCCACTCTAGTATTCATGCCTGGAGATTCCCATGGACAGAGGAGCCTGGCGGGCTACAGTCCACAGGGTCACAAAGAGTCGAATACAACCGAAGTGACTTAAGCATGCATCAGAAGAAGAAAAGGAAGTTGAAGTTAACACTTTTCACTGATTTTGCAAACATTGTAAAAGATAATACTCTTGTTCTAAGAGAAGAGCTAAAAAAGTTTAAATTTTAGGCATCCATTGAAAGCATAGTTGCATGAACTTTTGATGTAAAGGGCTAGATTATAAATATTTTAGTCTCTCTAGGCTAGATTGTGCTTCCAATCCTTCCAACTCTTTCAAGCACAAAGCACAGGTTCCAGTATGAAACTGGGGTCAGCCAGTCCCAAAGGAAAAGCTGTAGGAAGTGCTGAAAGAGATCACAGAGTTCCTAACCCAGGATGCCTGGCACGGTTCCTGTTTACAATTGAGCCCCGCTGAGGGACTCCTGCAGACTCAGAGACCCCAATCTCAATTTCTCAACATCCTGTTTACCATCTGCCACTGGAAGGACAAAATTAGATATGTCTGTGGTACATAATATTTAATAATTTCTTACTAATGCTGCATATTTTCTTTGTGACTATTTTAGGACTTTTATCATTTAACTGGATTCACATATCTTCTAAGGAATCCCAAGTTATTTGATAGATGAAGTTGTCTTTACATTGCAAATTCAGTGTAGAAGAGTTTCCTAGTTCTTTTATATTTTTTAGGTTTCTTTAGGTGGTCCAACCCAGCACCTTCATATTTCTGTAAGAAGGAACATGAAAAAGAAAAAAGCCCTTACAACTTCATAGAGATTTCTAGCAGCACAGCACGCCTAAAGAAAGAAGATAGCAGAGTTGCAGGTAAAACTTTAAAAGTTTAGACCATATTTCACTCCATGTTAATAAACAATTTTGCTATTTCTCTAACAATACAAGCAAAATCTCCTTTGAAGTTAAGGAAGGGAGTATGTGTGTGTGCTTGCCATTTTTATTTTTCTTAAAGTTCTGATAGGCTGGCCTGGGCTGGGATTGGATAGAGAAGTTCAGAGAGGAAGAGTAGAAACCACTGTCTCTTGAAGTTTGCCTGCTGGCCTCCTAGCAGTTGCCTTGTCTGAGGTGCAGTTGAGCTGTGTGGGGACTTGGAACACTGTGAAGGGGCTCAGATTTGCTGTTCTACTGTATAATGACATTGTTTGTAATTAATACAAACGTTCCATTTAAGAAGTCATGAAGGAAAGAGGGAGAGTTTTCAGAATGAGCCTTATCTTTCTTTAAATTCTTTTCTATTATGGTTTATTACAAGATAGAGTTCCTTGTACTATATAGTGGGTCCTTATTATTTATGTATTTTATATACAGTAGTGTGTATATATTACTCCTAGTTTATCTCTCCCTCTTTACTCTTTGGTAACCATAAATTTGTTTTCTATGTTTATGTTTCTGTTTTGTAGATAAGTTCATTTGTTTCATATTTTAGATTCCACTTACAGGTGATATCATGTGGATATTTGTCTTTCTCTTTTTTTTTCCCAAAAAGGCATATTTAATTACAAAGAAATATGAGTATACTAAGGAACAAAGGACATAAAAAGGCAGGTGTATATATTTACATAGCAAATGGAGGCAAAACTTACCAAGAAGCTTCTTTAAATACTTCTACAATATAGCATTTAATGGTCAAATCAGCTTCTAAAAATAATTCTTTATCACTTCAAGAAGCTTTATTAGGAGGTTCAACTTATGATTCACAGATTTACTATCTTGGTGAAAAAATTATAGTTTTATATTCTTTGGAAATCTCCAAGTTGCTGGAGACCAAATAAACCAAATTAGTACCAGTTTTTTAAAGATTCAAAGGCTCTTAAATTAAGAAGTCACAATTGCTTTAAGAAATTGTTTTTTACAACCCAAATGTACTATCATCTGTTGAGCAGTATAATACAGACTTAGTACGATAAGGTCCATCCATGCCCTTCCTCTGAAGTCTTTATAGAACTGAAAAGTCCAGTGAGGACACAGATGCAGAGGAAGGGTGTATTGAGGGTTTTCCCTGGGAGTGGGGAGTGGGGCAGAGTGAGCAGTGGTTTAGCCCAGGGCACAAGGCGACTTGTAAAGCTGAGTTCTGCTTCTGAGTGGGCTAGAGTAGGTGATGGTGCACCAACTCACTTACTGAAAAAGAGCAGGAAAAACTGGATAAATAACAAAAGTTATACTTTTAATGGCATCAGAGAGTTGAGGAAGCTACAAGGATAAATGGACTAAAATTTCAGAAAGGGGAGAACTGTCTGGAGGTGAGCAGACAACTGGCTGCCCTTTGTGTTCCGGGCTCATTTTCTGATCCTGGGCTGGGCTGAGCTCCATGCCAGGGAGGGAGCGACGAAACTCATTGGCCCTGTGGGGCTGCACTCCTAGCAGGGGCTTTAGGAGTCTCGAACTCACGGCTACCGAAAGCTTTTCTGAATCCGAGGCTGTGGGAGTGATAAATGAGTCAGGTGGCATGTTTTAAAAGAAAAAGTGAAATATCCTATGTTCTGGAGGTCCTGAAGAAACTAAAATGGCCAGGTGGAAATGAATGGAAAACAAAAAGGCCACAGATGAAAGCTATAGGGAGAGGGCTACCCTGACACACCAAGGTCCTTTTAACCCGAGGTCACTTATGAATTCTGGAAGCTACTAGAGCCTGCGAGTCAAGACTTGTCCCTAAGTCTGCTGCTGGAGAGCAGAGAGCATATGATATTCATAAGAAATTGGAGTTGGGGGGAGGTGTGTGTGATACAACTGAAGACCAGAGGAATCTCACAAAGATGGTTGGGCTCTCTCTCAGGAAATGTACTAAACTTTGAGTTTGTATGATAAGAGATGCTACAAAGCTACGCTGAAAACCTGTGCAGGGCAGAGTTGAATCTCCTGTGGTCTCTAGGCTTGATAGATGGGCTCCGGGTTGGGGATTTACAACTAGCCTCCCGTTTGCACTTGGAAATAGAAATAACAACAGAAACAGTAAATAGCCAGTCTTTGTCTCCTGAGGAGAGTTTAAGATAACAGTCATGGCAAAAACAGAGAGGGTTAAACCTTGCTTGAGTAAAAGATCAAGAGGTCATATATTTCCCATCCTTGGGGAAAGGAGACATTGCACATGTGCAGAAAGGCTCCTTGGGGGTCAATAGTAGGGGGCACCACCCCATAATATGTGATGCCAAGGCCACCCCATCAGCCTCTGGGCTGGAATCCATCTTGGAAAACTTTGCACACTTATATCCGGAAGGGTCCTAGGGTAGGTCAGGTATGGAAAAAGAAACCAGATAACTGGCCACAGGTAAATAAAGGCCTGGAAGAACTGTCCTGCATGAATTATTTAGCCACCTCTTTACCATGCTTCTCATTAGGGGGGAGGCCCACACCCTTCCTCTCTGGGTGTGCTTCTCTGCCTTGCTTCGGTCTCAACGAGAAGAGTTTCTCTGTGTGCGCTCTCACTTGTTGTTGTCCTGTGTGTCTAATAATAAACTTTGTACCTGTTTTTTATAGTTTTTGCCTCCTTGGGAAATGCAGTTTTCATTGAGAGCAAAGATCCAAGGAAAATTTGCTTCTAGCCTTTAGGCCTTGTTGCTCTGGTGGTCAGGATTCCTGATTTTCATCCAGGCTACCCAGGTTCAGTTCCTAAGGAGGAAATGAGAATCCTGGCTCATGCCACCGCTCACTGGTGGCTCTCCAAGAACAGGCTCTAACTGAAAACTTTTCAGCGTCACACCCTTGGCACAGGGGTAAGCTGGAGGTAGACTGAGTCTAACCAAGTTTCCAAAATCACATCCACGCCCTGATTCAGCTCAATTTGTGATGGACAATCTCCTGCCTGATACCTAGCAGAGGAAAAGGGGAAGCTAACATCATCTGGTGTCTTTCATCAAAATGTCTGGCATATGATAAAAAATTAGCAAATATGTGAAAACCAAGATTGTATCTCAGGTAAGATATTAAAAACTTAGACAATAGAAATAAGCCCATAGATAGTTCAGATATTAACAAATAAGAATTTAAAAATACCTATGATGAACATATTCAAGAATGTAGAGGAAAGAGATGACAATTTTACCAGATATTTGGAACATAATCTATAAAAAGAAGAATCAAATGGACATTCTACAATAGAAAAATACAATAGCTAAAAATAAGAACTCAATGAATCGGTTTAATGGCAGACTGTGAACATAATTTGCTAACTAGTTGGAGGACAGGCTATTAAAAATGTTTAGTACAAATTATAAGAAAAAATATGAAAAGCAAACATCAACAGCCTGACATGTGGGGTCACTGGAGTCTCAGAAGGAGCAGAGAAAGGGAATGGAGAGAAGCAATAGTTAAAGGGGTTATGCTGGAAAATTTCCCAAATTGATGAAAGACAGATTCCCAGAGATTCAGAAAGCTTAGTGAACCCCAAGCAAGATAAATGCAAACTTGTGGAGCATTTCTGTGCTGTTTTTAGATCCTGGACTGAGTACAATAAGAAATAAGGACTTTGACTTAGAGAAAGAGATGTATTCTAGACCACAGACCATCTTTGGTTAGAAAACTGACATATTTCATAAACTTAAATGATTACTCTCTATTTCCTGTGGCGCTTTGAACCCTGAAATCTCCCTGCTTTGCTGTTGCTTTAGTCTCTACTTGGAATGGGCTTCCCTAATAGCTCAGTTGGTAAAGAATCTGCCTGCAAGGCAGGAGACCCTGGTTTGATTCCTGGGTTGGGAAGATCTGCTTGGAGAAGGGAAAGGCTACCCACTCCAGTATTCTGGCCCGGAGAATTCCATGAACTGTATAGCCCAAAGTCGGACACGACTGAGTGACTTTTACTTTTCTACTTGGAATGCTCCCTCTCACCCACCTGTTGAACCTCTGGCCTTCAAGCCCTGTGGCGTGTGATGCTTATCCCTGCGGATCATTTTGGGTTCAAGAGGAGGCACTCCTGCGGCCTTTGCCAGAAGGAAACTGTGTCTCAGGAAGAGAGCTGGCCCTTCTCTTTCCCTCTTGGCCGTGTCTCCTTATAGAAGGGGGCATGATTCATTTGACTGGAGAAATTGGACACCCTCCTCCACAGTTATACTTCTCTATTTGGTGAGGCTAACAGGTTAAAATGGTCTCCACCCATGGCCTTTCTCTTTCTTCTGTGCTCAACTTGTGAGCTGCAGTTCACCAGCCAGCCTACTGCTGGCTCAGTCTGCCCTGCTCACCTGGTTTTCTCATGAACTCCCTGCGTGCTGGTCCCAAGGTCTAGACTATGAGAGAAATGTGAAGTTTTTTTTTCCACCCAAAGGCCCACACCTCATTCTCAAATCCAGTTTTACATGCAACATTTCACTCCCTATTCTATTTCTTAATTGGTTCAAACTCCAAGGGGGTGAATAAGGTTTATTATCACCCTTAAAACCCCAATAAAACACATCTCAAAAGTTACACCTTATTTTAAGTCTTTCTCATCCTTTCGAAGCAGAACACACTACTCCCTTTATGCCTCTGAGGCACTTAACCGTAGCACCATATTGCATGGTAATTATTTCTTGATCTAGGTGTCCTCCTCACTGGGCTCAGCCTCTGATTTCCACATCCAGTTTCCTCATATCACCTAATTCAGCATCTGGCACATCCCAGGTATTCCATATTTGCTTAAAGAATGCAAGTCTTCACCAAAGATTCCTATGTGAGAATCGCTATCATTAGAATTTTGTTCTGCAGTTGTTTTCTGTATTAGGTTCATTTTGTTAATTCAGAGTAACCAGTAATGGGCTGTTTAAAAAGGCTAACTCTTAAATACAATATTTTCTTCTCTAAATGCCAATGTTTGCATTTCTTTTTACCTGTTTGAATGAAACTTTTTCATATATACATAAATGTATAATTATTATATTATCTCTCTGCTCTTTGAAATAGAATATCCTGAGGATAGCATACTCTTTTCAAGTCTCAGGACCATGATTTGGAATAGGAATTCTGTTTCTATAGAACAATAAACTCCCAAGTGCCTATTGAGATATGTTTCTTTGCATCTGCATTAAGTGATAGCTATGATTTTCAAGTTTAGGTGTTCCTACCTTCTCCTTTTCTGTTACCAGATGCTTATAATCTCTGATGGGAGCTTACCTCCAACAATGAATTAGCTACTTCTAGTATTGTGGTGGTGAGAAAACTACATAACTATGTGTTAAAAAAAAAAAGAGTAAAAAAAAAAAAGACTTTGATTGATTGAGAAGCTCTTTTAAAGAATCAAGAGTCTGCCTTTAGAGCACTGACATGACAGCCACGCACATAGAGATCTGCTCTGCAGATCTTGTCTCTGTTACCAGCCCTCCCCCTAAACCAGCCCCCACCCCCCCCCCACCCCCCCCCCGACTCGCTTGGAAGGTGAAACTCCTGGCTCTGGAGGAGGCTGATTTCTTAGAGAGATAACAAGTGTGGGGGAAGGGGAGCAGGGAGGGTGAAAAGACAGCTGTTGAAACCACTTCCAGGAGAAAAATTGGATTTGTTTTGCTTTTATTGATGAGCTCACACTTAGCAGCGACTCTGAATTAATTTACCTTAAACATTTTACATACAGCACGACAATATAGTTTAACACCATGAACTGAGCAATCAGCCTTTCCAGATTGAGCTGGTTTAGGAATTAAGATAGAGTCCTCTAGGGCATTTAACACAGAAGAAATTTGTCTTATGTTGTAAAGCAACACAATTTTTAAATAGCACTTCTTCCTAATTACTAGGGAAATGAAGTATCAGCTTTGGAATCATTATGTCGTTTGGGCCAACATCAAATATATACAGATGCTGACTCCATCCCCACCCTGGATTATATGTACTTTGGGAAAGATGTATACGGGCACTTCCTATCAACAATGTTAACATACAAAGCAGGGAAATTCGGGAATGATATACAATATTTATTTCACCTTTGTACTTATATCAAAAATGGTTTTTTTTTGTTTGTTTCATATAAAACTGTTATAGTTTTCTTTGGATTTTTATTGACAGTGTATTGACAAGTATAGCTTGGTGTGTTTTCATTTGATTGAGAGAAATCATTCTTGTGAGTCCCTCTTTGTTATTAAATTATAAATAAGTTTGGCTTCATGAATCTGGATTTAGGGACAACAAGATTCCTGAGTTTTTTGAAAGTCCTAGAAAAAGCTACCTTATTCCATGTTAGTCAGAGTGGATTTCCAAGGAGGCAATGAACTGATATAATCATCCTTGTGTTTGCCTTCTTTCTTTCTTTTTTAAAAAATCTATATTGTGATAAAATCACATGCCATATGTTAGTCTGCTTGGGCTGTTATAACAAGATAGATGGGTGGCTTAAATAGCAGATATTTATTTCTCACAATTCTTGAAGCTAAGAAGGATAATATCAAGGTGCTGAAAGATCTAACTCTTGGTGAGGGCCTCCTCCTGGCTTGTAGACAGCACCTTCTCACCATGTAAGCACAAGTCCTTTCCTGAGTAGAATGTGTGTGTAGAGAGGACCTCATGGTCTTCCTTATAAGTGCACCAGTCCCATCACAAGGATCTACCCTCATCACCCAACATAAACCTAATTTTTTCCCAAAGGCCCCACCTCCAAACACCATTATGTTGGGGTTAGAACTTCAACATATGAATTTTGGGGGGATACAAGCAGTCAGCCCACAACACCATACAATTCACCCATCTAAAGTATACAACTGGAGAAGGAAATGGCAACCCATTCCAGTATTCTTGCCTTGGAAATCCCAGGGATGGAGGAGTCTGGTGGGTTGGGGGTCACAAAAGAGTCAGACATGCCTTAGTAACTGAACAACAACAAAGTATACAACTCAATGAATTTTCAAATTTGCACTGATACACACAACCTTCACTGCAGTCAACTGGAACATTTTGCTTATCTCAAAAAGAAACCCAAGGACTTCCCTGGTGGTCCTGTAGTAAAGAATCACCTGCCGTTGCAGGGGACACAGGTTCAATCCCTGGTCTGAGAAGATTCCACATGCCATGGGGGCAGCTAAGCTCATACACCACAACCATTGAGCCCACATTCTCGAGCCCAAGTGCCGCAACCACTGAAGTCCATGCACCCTAGGGTTTGTGCTCCACAAGAGAAGCCACTGCAATGAGAGGCCCGTGTACTACAACTAGAGAGCAACCCCTGCTTGCTGCTACTAGAGAAAGGCTTCTCGAAGCAAAGACCCTGCACAGCCAAAAATAAATGCATTGTATACTACCAACAAAGTTATTTAAAAAAAGATAAAATAAAAAGAGACCCCTTCTCTTTAGTTTTCACCCCATTCTCTTCCAATCCCCAATCCTAAGCAACTTTCTGTCTCTATGAAAAGTGAAAGTGAAAGTTGCTCAGTCATGTTCAATTCTTTGGGACCCCATGGACCCATTGAATTCTCCAGGCCAGAATACTGGAGTGGGTAGCCATTCCCTTCTCCAGGAGATATTCCTAAACCAGGGATTGAACCTGGGTCTCCTGCATTGCAGGTGGATTCTTTACTATCTGAGCCATCAGGGAAGCCTGGGGTGGGAGAAAAGGTGAGCAAAAAGAAGAGAAAACCTAAAGGCCAAACTTCTGAAGAGAATATAGTTATTGACCAAATGGGTTGTTACTGAAGAAGCTGACTTAATTGGCCATCTAATCCTAACCTGTAAAAAATGGAGATAGGCAGGTTTCAGAGGTCTGAGGTGCTGTGACTCGGGGATCCCCCTTCCTTCCTGAGTCAGGGGCCTAGGAGATTCCTAAGGGACTATGTAAATCTCTGGGGTGACCCTGGAACAAGTGACCTCTGGCCCCAAGGCCTCTCTTGATTCTGGGCCCCACATACAGGAAGAGAGAAGATGGAGGCCACAGGCACAGTTGTCAGGGTTGGGGGAGGCGGCTGGAGAGACATCCTGTCCCAAACATGTTGCAAGTAGTGTTTACTTGGGGATAAAGCCTTGGGTCTGGGGGTCTTCTAGAGGGTGTTGGTTTCTTGAGCTCCTGTATTACTTCTTTTTCTGTCTTCATTCCCAGGATGCCTGTCATAGCTGGAGTGATCTTCATGATGGACAAGTTCTGATTTATGCTGGGAAGGTCTCCCAGCATGGGCTCTGTTACACTGGGGAATGACAACAGTCATAATGACAAGAGTAATAGCTAAGCTTGACTGAGTACTCTCTAGATGTGAGGCCCTGTTCTAAGCATTAACTCATTAATCCTCACAATCCCTCCATGATTATCTCTGAATATCTCTACTTCACACAAGAGGAAACAGACACAGAGAAGACAGTAACTAGTCCAGGGCAACGCAGCTAGTGAGGAGCCTCTGGTTACATGGATGGACAAACACGTGAAGGACACACAGACTTCAGATTACAGCACCTGTGCAGCTTCCACACCGACCACCTCTGCTGGTTATTAGAAAGGCTGGGCCATTGAGCAGCGTAGTGTGGGGTGAATGAAAGTAAACCATGGAGTCAGACGGCCTGAGCTCCAGTCCTGGATCTACCACTTATGAGTTGGTCTACAAGTTAGGTCCACAGCAACGTAGGCTCTTCAAGCCTCAGCTTCCTCGTCCTTAAAAAGCAGCTGGTTGTACTAGTACCTATCTCATAGGTTGTTATCAGTATTAAACGAGATAATGTGTTAGTTAATTCTAATGACTGGGCTGGGTGTTGGAGCTATAACCCACATGTTGTTTGACTATATTCTATCCATATATCCCTTTATATCCAGACAGCAGGAGGAAGGAAGGTGGAAAGGAC